>NC_091988.1:185404941-185750727 GCF_044704955.1 Pristiophorus japonicus | reverse complement strand
ATGCAAGACAGAGAGGAATTTTAATTGCATTGTCACTCTTTACTGTTACATGATTTCTATATAGATACGTGGCACCATTGGCATTCCACGCTTTCTGTTGCAGTCTTGTACAGTTTTGGACTGGCAGAAAGCATCCCTTTGGAACCTCGCACCAAATGGGAGCACTGCTATAATATTTTCCAATGTGCACAGGCACGGGACAGTGGTCAAAGCCCTGCCTCTAACTGGGCAGTAAATCCAGTGGCATTTGTGTTATTTCCCAATCGGACTTTTTCTAATTACCCAGACAATGGCACAGAATCAGACTGGAGAAATATTTAAATCAAGATTACCACGTTCCTCTGTCGTTCGCTAACTCTCTAGTAAGGAAATAAAATGATTTTCATGATTATGCAGTTTACAGATGCTGAAGCTCATATTTGTTCAATAAGATATAGAGGTTCTGCCCAATACGCTACAGACAGCCTAGAAATTCGGATCGTTTTCGCCCCGGAATAAAAATTGGGGAGCGCCCCTTGATGCTGCGGCGGACGATGCCAGTGACAGCTTCAGGGGAAGTAGGCCGCTCGCGGGGCACCAGTTAAAGGGAAGGTGGCGGCCATGTTAAAAGCAATTTTGCCGTTTATTGTGTCTGTAAGCACTCTAGTAATGACTTCACGAGGTAAGGTATTGCACTTGAACTGTTGTGACCTTAGTCCATTTATTGCAGCTCCTGAATGAGGGTACAGTAAGGTGAGCTCCCTTTTATACTTGGTTACCTGCAGTGTACAGGTGACCCCTAGGTCTCCACCAGTTGCACTCTCTGGTGGTACAGGCATAGTGCATAGTGTGAAGTGGTCTTATGTAACTGTACATTGAGTGTACAGGGTATATACATATATTATACATACACAACATCACTCCCCCCTAAGTCTTGTGCCACAGGCCTTTGCACTGTGTGCTCTGGCCCTCGACTTGAATGGCCAAAGCCCTTGCACCTTTTCTGTGCTTGGGAATGCCTCTCTCCCTGTAGACCCCCAAGTCCTTATTGCCATGACATTGGGAAATGGTCAGCAGTGGACAGTTGGAGGTTGCAGTGGGGGTTGTGTGGGTTCTGGGTGTGATCCATGTGTGTCCATGGCTACATACATCCATTTCCCCCCCCCCATACATAGATCATGTGTGTGGCTCGACATCTGCATTTGCATACATGTACAGAGAATAAAAAATAGGATTTGTTACATCACTGTTTGAGTTTAGCAGTAGTGGAACAAGTACATATTACAGGTAAGGTACATAGGTGGTATTACAGTCTTGCCACTGTGGTGTAGGTGCAGGTGGGTGAGGGCGCTAGTTCCAGAGTAACCGGACTATGTCCAGGTTGTCTGATGGTGGCACTGCGCCCCCTGCCAGCTGGGTGGGCTCGGATCGCTCACCTGGCTGAGTCTCAGGGCCTTTGCGGTTGCCTAGTGGTGGGCAAAGCCACAGGAATGTGTGGCCTCACTGTCCTCCTTTGAGGGCTGCAGAGTCTCCCTGCTGCCCTTCAGCAGTAGTGGGAGCCTGGTCATCCCAGGTCCAGTCGGGAGGGCTGGAGGGTGCTAGCCTCTTGTTGCCGGTACTGGCCCTGGTGGCCAGAGAGGTAGGGCCGATCTGGGGCAGGGTGCCAGTGGTGGTGCCTGTACTGTCTGCTGATCACTGGCCCTGCAGTGGGTATGCTCCCTCTGTGTGTGGCCACAGTCCCTGGGGCAACACATTGGTCCCGGAGGCACAGGCCACATCATTGGGTAGCCCGCTGGACCTGGGTGCTTCCAATGGGAGGTTGCCCTTGGTTTTGTCGGCGTACATGTAGAACCAGCAGCACACATCATTTCATCATTTACATTCATGATATATTGGCTCCGACCGCAATCACCCAACTCGACATTGTTAGTTGTCTTTACAAATTTGCATTTGTCAATGACATCTTTGCATTTGTCAATTACATCCTTTCCCTGTGTACTACCGGCATCGTTGTACAAGGTTACATTTAGATACTTGCTTTTGTTAATTACATCTTTTACATTTGTATCACCGGCATCGCTGTACAAAGAATGGAGCTGTCCCTTTAATTGTGCTGGCTTGCTGGTCTCCTTTAAGAGGGCCTTGCAATCTTTACCCCAATCCGGTTCGCTGCTCGGCATCACGTGTTGCTCCCTCAATGCTTTCCCTCATGGTCTGGTCGTGGCCATCTTGATTTCAGGTGCTTCACCTCGTGGTGTGGACGCCATCTTCTCTCTCTCCACGAGGTAGGCTGCGGTGATCCTTTTCTCCCCAGGTTCTGCCACGGAAGCCGGGAAGTTACCTTCTGCGCTGATCTTCTTCCTCCGGAGTTTTGCCACTGGAGCCTGGAAGGTGAGGTCTGTGTCATCACGCGCAGTTGAGTTGGACAGTAGGATCTTCAGGTGCTGTGATGGATCCAAATTTGGGGCCGCATAGGACATCGATCGCCGGGGCCTGGAGACTTTCCCAGTGCCAACAGATTTGGATTTGTTTCACCAATCTTCCTCGCAGCATTAGCCCATCCACAAAGCTTGTGTATCGCGCCGCCGTAGGACACCTGGACATCCACGCTGTCAATGACTGGAATGGTGTAGGTGAGCAGCTTCACCTGGATCGGGAGCATTTTAGGTCGTTCGACTGGATTGTCCCAGAGTTTCTCGAAGGCCGCCTGATTCATCAGCGATTGGCTCGCCCTTGTGTCGACCTCCATCGAGACTGGAACACTGTTGATTTCAACTTCCATTTTCAACGGAGAACTCTCGGTGGAGCAAGTAAACACTCCGTACACCTCTTCCTGGGGATGAGCTGCCTCCTGGACTCTCTCTTCGTCTTCACCAGCGCTGGAGCCCGGGTGATCGGCCAACTCTTCAGCGACTCGGTGAGTAAAATTTATTTTACACATTCGCTGGAGATGGCCTTTCATGTTACAGCCTTTGCAAGTATAGTCTTTGTAGCGGCACTGGTGGGCCCTGTGGTTCCCTCCACAGCGCCAGCATGGGGCTGGCCAGTTGGCCCTGTGGCGGACTCAGGGTAGCGGGACTCAAGGTAGCAGTCTTGCCTCTAAAAGGCGGCAGTCGGTTCACGGTACTTGCCGGATTAGACTCCTGGGGGTGAGTCATCATCCTCTTGGAATCGCAGGCCGAGGCCATGAATGCCTGGCTGACGTTGATTGCCTTCTGCAGGGTGACCGTGGTGTCCGCAGAGAGCAGCTTGTGGAAGAGGCCCTTGTGGCCGATTCCAATAACAAAGATGTCCCTCAGTGCTTCGGTGAGGTGGTCGCCAAAATCACACGGTGCAGCCAATCGTCTCAGGTCTGCAGCATATTTTGCGATTTCTTGGCCTTCGGGCCGCCGGTGTGTGTAGAACCGGTGTCTGTCTGTGAGGTTGCTCTCTGTAGGTTTGAGCTGTTCGTGTATCATCGTTACGAGCTCCGTGTACGTTTTCGTTGTCGTCTTCTCTGGGGCTAGTAAGTCCCTGACAAGGCCATGGATGGTGGGTCCACAACTGCTGAGCAGGATAGCTCTGCACTTATCAGCCAGCGAGGTCGGTGTGTCTCCCGCCAGGTCGTTCACGACGAAATAGTGTTCGAGCCTTTCCACAAAGGCATCCCAATCGGTGAATTGTTGAAAGTTGCCATGGTTAGCCATTTTTCGCGTGGAAATTCGTAATCTCATCACCAGTTATTGTGTCTGTAAGCACTTTATTAATGACTCCACGAAGTAAGGTATTGCACTTGAACTGTTATGACCTTAGTACATTTATTGCAGCTCCTGAATGAGGGTACAGTATGGTGAGCTCCCTTTTATATTTGGTTACCTGCAGTGTGCAGGTGACCCCTAGGTCTCCACCAGTTGCACCCTCTGGTGGTACAGGCATAGTGTACACAGTGTGAAGATACATTCAGTGGCCTTATCTAACTGTACATTGAGTGTACAGGGTATATACATATATTATACATACACAACTCCGTTTTTCTTTGATGCCCTGTTAGCGCCTCGATCGAGGAATCCGTGCTGTGATCAGTCAGCCTGGCACTCTGCTTGATTGTCGGGCTGTTGGCACAGTACCCCTGCTCCCCAGTTGGTCCAGGGGGGCCTGGTTCTTACCTGCAGAGTTTGCAGCTTCAGCCCTCCCCTTTAATGAAAGGAAGATCTCCTCCTACACGGCAGCGCTTTGCGGCCCAGTGGGTAACGCTGAGTTCCACTCCCGACCCGCCTGCTGCAATACCACCTCAGAAATGAAGTGGAGTGTGTTATTTTGTGCTCCAATTGCTTTCGGGGGCGGTAGTCCGAATTTTTACGCGTGGGATGGAACTCCCGTGACTGCCGCAGAATGTCCCGCCTTCCGGTTGTTACCGCCCCCAAACAGGGCACACTGGAATTTCTACCTGCAAGTCTTGACAATGTATTTTATGACATGGAGCATTTTATGTTGAAAATAATGTAGAAACGATTTTGTTAAATTGAAAGTGAACACCAGGTGAAGAGGAGATCAATGTTAATAAGGTTGCTCAAGAATATGGAAAGTGACACTCACTGTGAATGTGGTAATATTCTGAAACATTCTGAAATACCTCCGCGTTCCCCTCCAAGCCACGCCATCCTGACTTGGAAATATATCGGCCGTTCCTTCATCGTTGCTGGGTCAAAATCCTGGAACTCCTCCCTAACAGCGCTGTGGAAGCACCTTCATCATATGACTGCAGCGGTTCAAGAAGGCAGCCATCTCAAGGGATTAGGGATGGGTAATAAATGTTGGCCTTGCCAGCGATGCCCACATCCCGCGAATGAATAAGAAAAAAATAAGTAGACATAAGAGAGCTTTGAGAGAAGAAATCAACAGAAGGTGGAAGCCATTCAGGAATGGCTTATGTAGTAAAGGCTCTGTCCAGTGTGAAACTGAGCCATACTGGGCCAAGAAGGTCCCCGATTCAATCACTGGTCTGACTTGAGTTGTTTCATCTCAGCTGAGGCAACAATTTGGGTGCTGCAATAGGCCTCAACTGTGTGCGTGGATGCAGGCACAATGTGTGAGGACATGCTTGGACTTGGCTATGGTATTTACAGTCAAACATCCTGTCAACACTCCCTGTCCAGGTTCAGGTGTGAAGAAAGGCCATTTGGGAGAGGTACTGACGTTGCAGCGAGCGTGAGTCAGAACCTCGAGGGAGGGAGAGGTGAAGCATGAGTCAGTGCCTGAAGAGAAGGGGAGTTATCCCCGGTGTCCTGGTCAATATTTATCCCTCAATCAACATCACTAAAACAGATTCTCTGGTCATTATCACATTGCTGTTTGTGGGAGCTTGCTGTGTGCAAATTGGCTGCCGCTTTTCCTACATTACAACAGTGACTACACTTCAAAGGTATTGGCTGTAAAGTGCTTTGGAACATGCCAAGGTCGTGAAAGGTGTTATATAAATGCGAGTATTTATTTCTTTCCTTTAGGAGAGAAGAGGGAAAAATTAGAGGCGGGGGCGGGGGGTGGGGCTGGCGGGTGGAAGAAGTCTAAACCATAACACAGAGCAAGTGTAATAATTACCAAAAAGAAAATCTTAATTTAGAAAAATCGATTAGAAATCACAAATGAATAGAGGAACTTTTCATCATGTAAAAGGTACGGACACTGAGAACTATCTCACTACCCGCAGTGACTTAATGAACCAGATGACAAAAACCTGAGCATGATGTAGTGTATGAGAACTAAAGGCCCATTTCACATTGGCTGTGACCTGTTGTAAGTGAGAACCTGCATGAGATGATACAGTGGTAATTTGGAGACTAAAGTGTCTTGAAGTAAGCAGAGGAGTAGATAAAATCTTCAACCACATCCTCAGCGAGTAGCTACTGATTTACGACCAGCGTCTTTCTGCTGCGTTGTTCAAACCCCCGTCTCTGTCTGGGGGCAACAATGGCACCTTTCAGCCCTGGGTCTGAGGGATCCTCCCACATAAGGAGTGAAGTCTACAAATCCCAGCCCTCAAAGAATAATTTGTCTTTTTAAGACAGCTCAATGTTTCCTATTCATTCACACTACAAGTCACAACGGCTAAATAAAGACAGAATGATTTGTAAATGCATTAGATCACGGGAAAAGGATGAAATTCCTGACAATAACTGAGACATAAATCCATGGAAATGTGACTGGCAAATACTTTCAAATAGATGACTCTGTTTCTCGAAAATAAAACCTGTAGCACAATAATCTATTTATCCAACATTACCTTTGCCCCATGTGATTCACCATCATCATAGGCAGTCCCTCAAAATACTTGCTTCCACTCTAAAAGTGAATTCTCAAGTGACTGAACAGTCCAATACGGGAATTACAGTCTCTGTCACAGGTAGGGCAGACGGTCGTTGAAGGAAAGGGTGGGTGGGGAGTCTGGATTGCCGCACACTCCTTCCGCTGCCTGCGCTTGTTTTCTGCATGCTCTCGGCGATGAGACTCGAGATGCTCTTCCTCCACTTAGGATGATCTTTGGCCAGGGATTCCCAGATGTCGGTGGGGATGTTGCATTTTATCAAGGAGGCTTTGAGGGTGTTCTTGAAACATTTCCTCTGCCCACCGGAGCTCACTTGCCATGTAGGAGTTCCAAGTAGAGCACTTGCTTTGGGAGTCTCGTGTCATGCATGCGGACAATGTGGCCCACCCAATGGAGCTGGTCGAATGTGGTCAGTGCTTCAATAATAGGGATGTTGGCCTCTGAGCGAGAACACTAACGTTGGTGCGTCTGTCCTCCCAGGGGATTTGCAGGATATGTGAAGACATCGTTGGTGGTATTTCTCCAGCACTTTGAGGTGTCTACTGTATACGGTCCACATCTCTGAGCCATACAATTAACCAGTTAACGCACAGCACTGCCCCGCAAACATCAAGATCCACGGCGTGGCCTTGGACAACGTGGACCACTTCCCCTATCTCGGGAGCCTCCTATCAACAAGAGCAAGCATTGATGATGAGATCCAACACCGCCTCCAGTGC
Organism: Pristiophorus japonicus; assembly: GCF_044704955.1. NCBI lineage: Eukaryota > Metazoa > Chordata > Chondrichthyes > Pristiophoridae > Pristiophorus > Pristiophorus japonicus. Next base: position 185,743,728 of record NC_091988.1, on the reverse strand, counting down.
ACCAGTGCAGCCTTCGGCCGCCTGAGGAAAAGAGTATTTGAAGATCAGTCCCTCAAAACTGTCACCAAGCTCATCGTCTACAGGACCATAGTAATACCCGCCCTCCTATACGGTTCAGAGACGTGGACCATGTACAGTAGACACCTCAAGTCGCTGGAGAAATACCACCAGCGACGTCTCCGCAAGATCCTGCAAGTCCCATGGGAGGAGAGACGTACAAGCATTAGCGTCCTCATCCAGGCCAACATCCCCAGCATTGAAACACTGACCACACTTGATCAGCTCCGCTGGGCAGGCCACATAGTTCGCATGCCAGACACGAGATTCCCAAAGCAAGCGCTCTACTCGGAACTCGTCCACGGCAAACGAGCCAAAAGTGGGCAGAGGAAACGGTACAAGGATACCCTCAAAGCCTCCCTGATAAAGTGCGACATCCCCACTGACACCTGGGAGTCCTTGGCAATAGACCGCCCTAAGTGGAGGAAGTGCATTCTGGAGGGCGCTGAGCTCCTCGAGTATCATCGCCGAGAGCATGCAGAAATCAAGCGCAGGCAGCAAAAGGAGCGTGCAGCAAAATAGGTTCCCTGCCCACCCTTTCCCTCAACAACTATCTGTCCCACCTGTGACAGACTGTGGTTCTCGTATTGGACTGTACAGCCACCTTAGAACTCATGCTAAGAGTGGAAGCAAATCTTTCTCGATCCCGAGGGACTGCCTATGATGATAACCCTCAGTTGTCTTTATACAGTGCCAACTCTCATCATCTTCATAGGCAGTCCCTTGTATAGAGGATGACTTGCTTCCACGCCAAACAGGAATGAGTTCACAGGTGTTTCAATGAAGACCTAATATTCCAGGTCCCGAACTACATATTGAAGGGTGGAAGATGCCTGTGCGTGGATTTTTTTAACGTATGGTGGCTGTTGCACACCAGCCACCACACGGGCTTGATCGAGTTAGGTCTTAGTCCAATGGCAAGAATTAACCAAGACGATTGGAGACCAGCTCTGCTTTGTTGGTAGCAACTCTTGTTTTGGGGTCAGAAGGTTGTTGGTTTAAGTCCCACCATGAATTGCAGTTCGCCGATTGGGAAGGATGGGAAATCGCAGGCAAGCCAGCCGCCAGGTCGGGTTGGATGGGGGTTGGCGATCCCAGGGGGGAAGGCACCAGCTATAGGCCAGAGTTTTTTGTGGGCCGAAAGACTAAATTCCTGAGCCTTTTTTCAGCATCCTCCAGCAGTACAAACAGGCCGAGAATACACAACCCAAGCTCCACCCATTTGTACCTGAATTTCATGTTCAGGATCCTATAAGCGGCGTGGAAACCCGATTTGCAGATTTAAATAGCCTAACACTTGTTTTGGGTGGGGTGGGGCAGGGGCGAGGGGGGCATGCGCATTGGACAACTAAATGTCGCCGGAGCCAAAATTGCATTTAGCGCATTTCTGCTCCAGGTCAGGCGTGACATGAAATATGGAGGCCTAACACATTTTACGGAGCAAAATGGGTGTCCATAAATTAAATTCCTCTCCCAATAAGTTAAATTTAATTTGTTAGATGAGATTATGGCATTTTCTGGGATTTTTGCTGGTGTTTTTTGGAATTGTATTCTGCAGTTCCGCCCTTTTTCCCATGAAAATGGCAAATAAAAGGTCTTTGTCATCAGAATTCAGAAATAATTTGTAGTTCATACATGGTACTGAGAAATTTCCAAACTGATCTTCATTAAAGGGAGAGAACGAGGGGTTAATATAAAAATGATTTACATTGAATCAGCTGTGTTATTTGGTTGTCATAAATTTCACACATGGAAATATTTTTCAGTACATTCCTGTCCCTAATATTTCCTAAACTATGACCTGCCTTTCACCTCTATCCGAAGGTGATTCAATGGCATCTAGTCAGCAAAGAAGAGCTACACAATAGAGGCAAAACTGGCACTTTAGCCATTTGCTTAAAAGCAAGTTTAAATTCTGATAATTTTATAAATAATACATATATAAAACACAAAGATTGGGATAGAATATTAATGGTTGTTCTGCCTAGTGATATTAATGGCCTAGTAAAATTAGGATATTAATGGTATTTCTGAGATTAGTGGTTATGCTGCTCTAGCTCCTATTCTTTAACACTGTAGCTCTTAATCTCTCAAGATTAATTTAAATGACTATGTTTTTAAATATATTTAAAAATAAGAAAAAGGTTAAATATCCTATGATCAGCATTTTACCAGTACTGCTCCAAATCTATTTCAACAGCTCAATATTCACCCCACAAAATGAAAGTACATCTTTGCTCCGCACAGAGTGGCTTACCAGCTGAGATTGAGGCAAAGACTCGCATTTATATAACGGCTTTCACGACTACAGGACATCCCAAAATGCTTTACAACAAATCAAGTACTTTTGAAGTGCAATCACTATTGTAATGGAGAAAACGTGGCAGACAATTTTCGCACAGCAAGCTCCCACAACCGCAATGAGATAATGACCAGATAATCTGTTTTATTTAGTGATGTTAGTTGAGGGATAACTATTGGCCAGGCACCAGGGAGCACTCCCCTGCTCTTCTTCAAAATAGTGCCCTGGAATCTTTTAATTCCACTTGAGCGGGCAGATGGGGCCTCGGTTTCACGTCTCATCCCGAAGACAGCCTTGGCCTCCTGCACGAGCAAACTTGTGGTTCAGCAACCTAGAGCTTCTTATCATCATATTTTAAAAATATTTAGAGAGTAACAACTCACAATGCCATCAATGTTAAATAGCAGTATTACAGATTAGTCCAATAATGCTTGTTTTTTTTTTAGGATGGCGTGAATAGTTGCAGAGTTTTAGGTTGCATTTACAAGTCAAGTATTAGTGTCTGTAGAAAATGATTCTGCTTTGCACTGATGCTAAACTTGCAATGTAAATCTGGGGTAAGGGTAGCCTGACTTGGGAGCCAAGCAGAATGAGGCTGCCTTGGAGATAGTAGTCTCACACTGCTTCAGTTACAAATCCAGTCTAGTGTCAATGCATTCGGGCAAAGTGCCCAGGACTTTCAGTGGACCCGCTGAGAACCTTTCAACCTGCATTACTTCAGTTTCAATGTTTACAGATTCTCTCCTCCTGCCTTTCCAAACATTTACATTTCTAACTGTTAGAAAGAGAGCTCTGTGGATGTGTGTATCACTCCTAAACTGCATTGTTAAAGTTACAGCCAGGCAGAAGCCAAGCAAATTAATAGGGTTTTGCATGGCTGGAACGTAAACTGCAACTACCAATACTGGAGTGATCGTGATCCCCGCAGCTGATGATACACAACCTGCATTGACATGGAGATAGATGGTACGGTGTATTGAAATACCATGCATGTTTGATGATTCCAACATGGAAAACTGCCAGTCAGCCACATTATCATTGGGAGACTTTAGTTTTCATCTGGGCCTCCCGCTCCTTGCCGACTTCCGGGCCTCCCGCTGCAGAGTGCATTACTCCCCTGTGCCCCACTGATTTCAGATTCGGCTCCAGACTGCGTTTCTGACCTTTGCCCATTCGAATCCCTCGTCCGGGCAGGTAAGTGATTGGCTGGTTGATTGATAAGTATCTCTTTTTCTCTTTTATAACAGATACGTTTAATTAGAGGGATGGCAGGGCAGCTCAGTCCTGTGGAGTGCATGTCCTGCGACATGTGGGAAGTCCTGGATGCTTCACGCAGCCTAGACAACCATGTGCGCAGGAGATGTCTCCAATTTCAACTACTCGAGCTCCGCGTTTCAGAGCTTGAGCAGCGGCTGGAGTCACTACAGTGCATCTGCGCAGCTTACAAGCATGCAGGCAGAGGGGAAGTGGGTGAGCACCAGACAGAGGAAGAATGCTAGGCAGGCAGTGCAGGAGTCCCTTCCTGAGGCCATCTCGCTTTCAAACCGATATTCTCTTCTGAGCACCGGTGAGGGTGATGACGCCCCTGGGGAGTGCGGCCAGAGCCAAGTCCAAGGCACCACGGGTGGCTCAGCTGTACAGGGGGGAGGGACAAAGAATAAAAGGGTTTTAGTGGTAAGGGATTCAATAGTTATGGGAATAGAGAGGCGTTTCTGCAGCCGTAGACATGATTCCAGGATGGTATGGTGCCTCCCTGGTGCCAGGCTCAAGGATGTCACAGAGCGGACGCAGGGCATTCTGGGGAACAGCCAGAGGTTGCGGTCCACATCGGGACCAATGATATAGGTAGAAAGAGGGATGAGGTCCTGCAGACAGAATTTAGGGAGCTAGGAGAAAAATTTAAGGGTAGGACCTCAAAAGTAATAATCTCTGGGTTACTACCAGTGCCACGTGCTAAAGAGTACAAGAACAGAAGGATAGAGAGGATGAACGCGTGGTTGGAGAGTTGGTGCAGGAGGGAGGGCTTTAAATTCCTGAGGCAGTGGGACCGCTTCACGAGGATAGAGAGGATGTACAAATCGGACGGGTTGCACCTCAACAGTGCCGGGGACCAATATCCTCGTGGGGAGTTTTGCTCATACTGTTGGGGAGAGCTAAAACTAGCTTGTCACGGGGATGGGAGCCTGAGAACAAATTCAATTGGGAAGGAAGTAAAGCTGAAATTGGAAAGCAAGAATGCAGAAAGTGAATCTGTAAGACAGAGGAAACAAGGTTAGTAAATAGTAACCAAGGAGTCTTCCTGTGCTAAATGGTATATACTTCAATGCAAGGAGTATAATGAACAAGGCGGATGAGCTGACGGCACAGATAGACACTTGGGAGTATGACATTATAGTCATTACAGAGAAATGGCTGAAAGAGGGGCAGGTTTGACAGCTCAATATTCCTGGTTACAGGATTTTTAGACAGGACAGAGAGGGAGGTAAAAAGGTGGTGGGGGAGGTGGGTGGTCGCGGAACTGATTAAAAAAACTATTGCAGCTGTGCGGAGGGACGATAGGTTAGAGGGATCATCAAATAAGGCCATATGGGTCCAAAAAAAAAAAAGGGGAGAGGAGGTATTAAGGGGTTTAGCAGCTTTGAAAATGGATAAGTCCCCAGGCCCAGATGAAATGGATCCTAGGCTGATGAGCGAAGCAAAAGAGAAAATAGCAGAGGCCTTGACCACCATTTGCCAGTCCTCTTTGGATTCAAGCATGATGCTGGAGGACTGGGGAACTGCTAATGTGGTACCCTTTTTTAAGAAGGGAGAAATGGATAGGCCGAGTAATCACAGGCCTGTCAGCCTAACCTCAGTGGCGGGAAAATTATTGGAAAAAATCCTGAAGCACAGGATAAATCTACATTTAGAAAGGCAATGATTAATTAGGGACAGTCAGCATGGATTTGTTAAGGGAAGATCGTGTTTGACTAATCTGATTGAATTTTTCAAGGCGTTAACCAGGAGGGTCGATGAGGGTTGTACGGACGATGTAGTTGCATATGGACTTTAACAAAGCTTTTGATCAGTTCCCACATGGCAGACTGGTCATGAAGGTAAAAGCCCATTGGATCCAGGGCAAAGTGGCAAGTTGGATCCAAAATTATCTTAGAGGTAGGAAGCAAAGGGTAATGGTTGATCTATGTTTTTTGGACTGGAAGGATGTTTCCAGTGGGGTTCCGCAGGGCTCAGTTCTGGGTTCCTTGCTTTTAGTGGTATACATCAATGATCTAGATTTAAATATAGGGGGGTATGATTAAGAAGTTTGCAGATGACACTAAAATTGGCTGTGTGGTTGATAATGAAAAGGAAAGTCATGGACTTCAGGAGGATATCAATCTGCTGGTCAGGTGGGCAGAACAGTGCCAAATGGAATTTAATTTGGAGAAGTGTGAGGTAATGCATTTGGGGAGGTCTAATAAGGAAAGGGTATACACATTAAATGGTAGGCCACTTAGAAGTGTAGATGAACAAAGGGACCTTGGAGTGCTTGTCCACAGATCCCTGAAATAACAGGCCAGGTGGATAAGGTGGTTAAGAAGGCATACGGAATGCTTGCCTTTATTCGCCAAGGCATAGAATACAAGAGCAGGGAGGCTATGCTTAAATTTTATAATACACTGGTTAGGCTACAGCTGGAATATTGCATGCAGTTCTGGTCGCCATATTATAGGAAGGATGTGATTTCACTAGAGAGGATGCAGAGGAGATTTACGAGGATGCTGCCTGGAATGGAGAATCTTAGTTATGAGGACAGATTGGATAGGTTGAGTTTGTTCTCCTTGGAACAGAGGAGGCTGAGGGGAGACCTCATTGAAGTATATAAAATTTTGAGGGGCCTAGATATAGCGGATAGCAAAGGTCTATTTCCCTTGGTGGAAGGGTCAATTACGAGGGGGCATCGGTTTAAGGTGGTTGGTGGAAGGTTTAGAGAGCATTTGAGGGGAACGTCTTCACGCAGAGGGTTGTGGGGTTTGGAACTCACTTCCTGGAAAGGTGGTAGAGGCAGAAACCCTCACTACATTTAAAAGGTGCTTGGATGGGCACTTGAAGTGCCGTAACCTGCACGATGGTAAGTACTTCAGGGAATCTAACACGGCCAGAGTGGTCTGCTGGACTAGTTTTGATCGCCTGGATGAATTGGAAAGGAATTTTCTCAGATTTTTTTCCCCCAATTGTCCTGCTTTTTTTTGCCTCTCCCAGGAGATCGCATGGCTCCGAGTGAGGTGGAGTGTAAAATGTTGCGATACATGGGGTATCGCAGTCGTGTAGGGCGGACTGGTTGGGCTGGATGTTCTTTACCTGTCCGCCATTGTTCTTTGTTCATAGGTTTATATGTAAGAACATAAAACATAAGAATATAAGAAATAGGAGCAAGAGTAGGCCATATGACCACTTGAGCCTGCTCTGCCATTCAATACGATCATGGCTGATCCGATCATGGACTCAGGTCCACTTCCCTGCCTGCTCTCCATAACCCCTTATTCCCCTATCATTTAAGAAACTGACTATTTCTGTCTTAAATTTATTCTATGTCCCAGCTTCCACAGCTCTCTGAGGCAGCGAATTCCACAGATCCATAATCCTCTGAGAGAAGAAATTTCTCCTCATCTCAGTTTTAAATGGGCGGCCATTTATTCTAAGATTATGCCCTCTAGTTCTAGTCTCCCCCATCAGTGGAAGCATTCTCTCTGCATCCACCTTATCAAGCCCCCTCATAATCTTATATGTTTCGATAAGATCACCTCTCATTCTTCTGAATTCCAATGAGTAGAGGCCCAAACTACTCAACCTTTCCTCATAAGACAACCCCCTCATCTCCGGAATCAGCCCAGTGAACCTGCCTCCAAAGCAAGTATATCCTTTCGTAAATATGGAAACTAAAACTGCACGCAGTATTCCAGGTGTGGCCTCACCAATACCCTGTATAACTGTAGCAAGACTTCCCTGCTTTTATACTCCATCCTCTTTGCAATAAAGGCCAAGATTCCATTGGCCTTCCTGATCACTTGATGTACCTGCATACTAACCTTTTGTGTTTCATGCACAAGTACCCCCAGGTCCCGCTGTACTGCAGCACTTTGCAATCTTTCTCCATTTAAATAATAACTTGCTCTTTGATTTTTTTTCTGCTAAAGTGCATGACCTCACACTTTCCAACATTATACTTTATCTGCCAAATTTTTGCCCACTCACTTAGCCTGTCTATGTCCTTTTGCAGATTTTCGTGTCCTCCTCACACATTGCTTTTCCTCCCATCTTTCAGGAGGGCTGTGGAGCCAGGTTATCTCACAGTAAGCAGCTGTGAATTGTCTGCACAATATTTCAAGCAAGTGTTAGACCAATGTCGACGGGAGAATGCATTAAAGGGGATGCTAGACAAGTAGACGAGGCAGAAAGGAATAGAATTTTATGGTGATAGGGTGAGAGGAAGTAGGGTGGGAGGCGGCTCTTGTGGAGCATAAATACAGGCATCGACCAGTTGGGCCGAATGGCCTATCTCTGTGCTGTACATTCTATGTATTCAATTCAAAGAGAACACTTAAAAAATGTGGGGCTGAAATTGCGTATGGCCCCGGTTGGGGGGCGGTAACCTTTCCGAGGCCGGACATTCTGCGCCCGCTGCAGAAATCCCGCCCCGGAAGCGAAATTGGGGTTACCTCCCTCACAGGAAGTGGAGTGCAATGTCGCATTCTGCACTTCCTTTCGGGGCGGGATTGGGGGTGCTACATGGCATCTCCACGTGGCGCTCATGCGTTTCAACACCTTTCCCCTTTTGTTAAAGGGGAGGGACGCTGCGAGCTCCGCCGGCCTTTTGATGAGCCTCCACTCGGCTACCGAGGATGCGGGGTGCCTTGGCCACAGCTGAAACGGAATGCCTTGGATGCACGATCGTGGTCCGGACCCCGCGACATCGGTGGACAAGGTGAGTCGGACGGAATAAAAATGGCGACGCGTGACGCAGCGCACCTCCCCTTTAATTTTCGCCCTGTGAGTGGAGTACAGCCCGGCGCGTGACCCGCAAGGCTGGCGCTGACTTTGCCCGTGGCGGCCTTGCAGAGCACTGTCTAATTTCCACAGTGGGGCATAAACGGGCCGCTGCGCAGGGAAATGACATCATCACCGGAGGCGTGGCGGCCCGGGGTGCCTCCAGCGGGAGCGCGGTGCTACTGGTTTCGCGCCTCCGCTAACTCCCGATCCAGCAACCCCCCCCCCGGACGAAAACACTTTCGTGCCCCGTTAGCGCACCCCGGAGGCGTTAACGGGAAACGCACAATGGGGGAATTTCATCTGCCCCCTCTATGTTTTAAGAAAACACACTTTTTGTTGGTGGCCGCTGCTCAGGCTGCAATGGCTGCTCAAGAATCCCTCGAGGGGCAGGCCTGACTCCTGACCCGCTTAGCAAACATAAATATTGGTGAGGGGAACTTAACATAAGGGTTAGGCCCCTCCTTTAAATATGTAATGGGCTTAATGCCAGTTTTAGGCGGCTGCCAGGGATATCTCTGAAAACAGCCCAAACTAATTTTGGATTCAGTGTTTTTCTGACAGCTTTGGGTTCAGCACCAATATTATGCCTGTACGACATCGCACTGCGGTCCGATTTCATCCCTGCAATGTTGCTGCCTCAAGGCATGGTGAGACTTAAGGGGGAATAATTAAAAAACAAAAATGTACACTGTTGTGTTCCTAACACAGATGAGACTGCACACAGGGAGGTTAAAGTAACTGTGACCTCGGTCTTTATTAAGACACTCCAGAGTCGGTAACAGGCCTTAGGGGCCGGCTTATATACAGTGCTCCCAAGGGATGCTGGGATCCCTTGGGACTTTAGGGGATACGCTCCCTGGTGGCGGAACATGGGAGTGCATGCTTTACAGATACACAACATCACTCCCCCGGCAAAGTCAAAGTGAAAACTATTTACAAGGTGAGGCGGTCGGGAGCCTTTCTATCCCTGGTGGACCGCCTCGGTACAAATGTCTGTTCTGGTGTGTTGGCTGTGCCCTCGCTGGGCTGGCGTGTTGTTGGCCCTGCAAGGCTGTTGGGTGAGCCTGGCCTTGCTGGGCTGTTGGGCGTGATGGGTTCGATTTCCTGGTCCGGCGTGGTGTCGTTGATCCTTTGGGTGTGTGTTGTGGGCTCGAAAAAGGTGGTGTCTGCTGTGGGTTGTTCAGGGCAGTCTGTGAACCACAGCCTCGTTTGGTCCAAGTGCTTTCTGCAAATTTGTCCATTGTCTAGTTTGACTATAAACACCCTACTCCCTTCTTTAGCTATCACCGTGCCCATGATCCACTTGGGATCGTGTCCATAGTTTAGCACATACACAGGGTCATTCCGATCAATTTCCCGTGACACAGTGGCGCGACCATCGTTTACATTTTGTTGCTGCCGCCTGCTCTCTACCTGATCATGCAGGTTGGGGTGAACCAGTGAGAATCTGGCTTTAAGTGTCCTTTTCATGAGTAGCTCAGCCGGGGGCACCCCTGTGAGCGAGTGGGGTCTCGTGCGGTAGCTGAGCAGTACTCGGGACAGGCAGGTTTGGAGTGAGCCTTCTGTGACTCATTTAAGGCTCTGTTTGATGGTTTGTACTGCCCGCTCTGCCTGCCCATTGGAGGCTGGTTTAAACGGGGCCGAGGTGACATGTTTGATCCCATTGCGGGTCATGAATTCTTTAAATTTGGCATTGGTGAAACATGGCCCGTTGTCACTGACCAGTATGTCAGGCAGGCCGTGGGTGGCAAACATGGCCCTCAGGCTTTCAAGATGGCGGTGGCAGTGCTTCCGACATTATTTCACATTCAATCCATTTTGAAAAGCATCCATCACTACCAGGAACATTTTACTGAGAAACGGGCCCGCATAATCGACATGGATCCTCTACCATGGTCTGGAGGGCCAGGGCCAGAAACTTAGTGGTGCCTCTCTGGGCACGTTGCTCAACTGAGCACATATGCTGCATTGCCGTACACAGGACTCTAAGTCAGAGTCGGTACCGGGCCACCACACGTGGGATCTGGCTATCGCTTTCATCATTACTATACCCGGGTGTGCGCTGTGGAGATCCGAGATGAACGTCTCCCTGCCCTTTTTGGGTAGTACTACGTGGTTACCCCACAACAGGCAGTCTGCCTGAATGGACAGCTTGTCCTTTCACCGCTGGAACGGCTTAGAAACATACAAAATAGTGCAGGAGTTGGCCATTAGGCCCTTCGAGCCTGCACCGCCATTCAATAAGATCATGGCTGATCATTCTCTCAGTACCCCTTTCCTGCTTTCTCTTCATACCCCTTGATCCCCTTAGCCGTAAGGGCAATATCTCACTCCCTTTTGAATATATCCAATGAATTGATTAGCTTGATTAGCTCTTGCATTTCAACGGGGATGCTGGCCCAGCTCCCATGCAGTACACAGTTTTTTACTCGGGACAGCAGAGAATCTTGGCTGGTCCAAGTTTTAATCTGACGGGCTGTGACAGGTGATTTATCATTTTCAAACGTTTCCATGACCATCAACAAATCTGTGGGCTGTGCCACCATCAACAAGTTTGCAGTTTGCAGGCTACGCCATTTCCACCCCCATGGTGGGCAATGGTATCCGACTGAGAGTATCTGCACAGTTCTTGGTGCCTGGCCTGTGGCGCTTGGTATAGTTATACATTGATAGCGCGAGTGCCCGCCTTTGTGTGCGGGCTGAGGCATTAGTATTTATCCCCTGGTCACCTGAGGCCTGCTGGCAGATGTAGACTCGTGGGTTCTGCCCTGTACATTTCTGCTCGCAAACACAGTTCCAGTTAATTTATTAACATTGCTAGCACTTGTGTGCTGAGAGATTTATTTGGTGTTATCACTGGTGGACATAAACGCCTGTGCTATCGCAATGGCCTTACTGAGGGTCGGTGTCTCTACAGTCAAAAGTTTTCGTAGGCTGGTCTCGTGGCCAATGCCCAGCATAAAAAGTTCTCTGAGTATTTGCTCCAGGTAGCCATCAAACTCACATTGTCCTGCAAGTCGTCTTAGCTCGGCGACGTAGCTCGCCACTTCCTGAACTTCAGATCGCTGTTAAGTATAGAACCGATACCTCGCCATCAGCACGCCATCAGTACGCTCTCCCTCGGGTTAAGATGCTCCCGAACACAGCTCCTCATATGACTTATCTGTGGGTTTCACCGGAGCCAGAAGATTCTTCATGAGGCTGTAGGTCGGTGCCTCGCAGACTGTGAAGAGGACTGCTCTCCTTTTTGCAGCGCTTCCTTCTCCGTCCAGCTTTTTGGCTAAAAAGTACTGGTTTAACCGCTCGACATAGGCTTCCCAGGCCTCACCCTCCGAGAACTTCTCCAAGATGCCCACAGTTTGCTGCATCTTTGCGTTAGATTTGTGTACTCGTCGCCAGTTGTTGTGTTCCTAACACAGATGAGTGACCTCAGTCTTTATTAAGACACTCCAGAGTTAGGAACAGGCCTTAGGGGTCAGCTTATATATAGTGCTCCCAAGGGATGCTGGTATCCCTTGGGACTTCAGGAGATGCGCTCGCTGGTGGCGGAACATGGGAGTGCATGCTTTACAGATACACAACAGAAACTATTTCCATGGGATATTGCTCACATCTATGGCACTGTATCAACCACCTGAACAGTGTGTGCAGATGTTTTGTCTCTTTAAGGTATTATCAGAGGCCTGTTAGCTTCTGCAACCAATTCTGCAGCCAAGGAACAGTTGACCAGAGAGACTACGAATACTGCAGAATATTCAGTGGTGTATGTACATGAAAAGGCGTTGGGGTCGATTTGATATTTTGGCTGACGAAATGGCGGTACCCGGTAGAATAGCTGGTTTCCTATCATCACGGCGAAGACGCGGCTGTGATTTTGAGGCCCTGGCCTCATTTGCATGGAGGCAGTGAACCTAATGTGTCCCGATACAGCTCGCCAGATTAAAGCCAGGCAATATTGTGTTGCCCCAGCTGCCAGCAAGGTAAAAGTGGGGCGACAATTACAATCACAGGGGAGGTGGGGGCGGGGTGGGGGGGCGATGTGCCCCGGGGTGGCAACGGCCCAGTTTAGTTTTGGGGGGGGTGTCCAGAGGACCACGTCTTTGATGGGCTTCTTCCCTATAGCCCATGGAACTGATCAGAGAGCATACAACACACGGTCCAACCAGTTCCAGCTTAAAGTAGCAATCGGAGACCGAAGGCCCAAATTTAATTATTAGAAGGGTCCTTCCACCTGAAACATGTAGGTACTTTGGGCACCCAAAGGAGACTGGGAACCTTTCAAAATGTTGCTGGCCATATTTTCAGAGTTACTGGGTGGGGGTTGGGGGGTGGTTACAGCTACTAACCCAATGTTGAAGCCTTTACCACCTTGTTAACACCAGCTGCAGCAAATTCAAATCAATCCCTTTGAATCTGGAGTGCAGATTTTTTATTTGTGAGAATTGACATAATGACAAAAGAATTCCATATCTGCTACATTTTAATTGACCTTTCTTCTGAATGCTTGGTATTCCAGTAATTGCTGCAACCTTGATCTCTTACACTGAATTGCTATGAAAACCTGCTAGTGTTACCATGCCCTTACTGCATGTGTATTATGTTACTACTGATGCTGTCCTTGTTAACAGTATGCGAGGAGTCACTTTATTACTGTAAAACTTTCCGTTGTCTTTCTTATTTTCCTTCCCAATCATCTATTTATGTTCTCCTACTGATCTGTGGTATTTATTTCAACGTATACTGCCACCAATCTGCTATTCATGAAGCAACTGCGATGCACATTGCTTAAAAAGCATTTCCAATTGGCTGACAACCAGTTCCAAAGGCTGCTTTTTCAGCCACTCAGGAGATAAATTTTGACCGTTTGACCTCCTTCTGTCATCAGCGCAACAGGTCAAAGTTTATATGCATTTGTTGGCTGACTTTTAAAACCAGGAAGTGCAAAGCATCCAAAGCAAGGCATAAGTGGTCAGCAAACCAAACAATTGTGCAAAAATGAGTTACCCTATCGGCAGTACGTGGAGAGGTTAAACCACTAACATGCCAACTAAAATGACAATTGAAGAATTGACAGACTGGGCTAAAATTAGAATTACATAGAATGACAGCACAGAAACAGGCCATTCAGTCCAACTGGTCCATGCCAGGGTTTATGCTCCACATGAGCCTCCTCCCACCCATTTCATCTAATCCTATCAGCATATCCTTTATGTGTTGATCTAGCATCCCCTTAAATACATCTATGCTATTCACCTCAACTACTCTTTGTGGTAGCAAGTTCCACATTCTAATCACTTTCTAGACGAAGAAGTTTCTCCTGAATTTCTTATTGGATTCATTAGTGACTATCTTATATTTATGGCCCCTAGATTTGGACTCCCCCACAAGTGAAAATATCTCTATACATCTACCCTATCAAACCCTCAACTAAGAAAAACAGTCCAAATTAAAGTTGCCTTTATTGTTTAATACTTGTTACACTGATACTACATAAAATATTCAATTTTTGTGTCAACTGTGAATTGGCCTTAAGTTGAGGATTTACTATCATTCATTATCATGTAATACCTGACACATTGTATATAGTTCAAGCAATACAAATTGTACGCATGAGGTGAAACAGATGAAGGAAATGAGAACCCAGAGGACACAAAAACATCACATGCTCCAGAATACTCCAGAAACCTAAAGAACAAAACTTTCGGCCACCTCACAGTGTGATCTTCGCACTTTAAAACATTTTGAAATGGTAATTAGATCGAACAGTAACGAAAATCAAAATGGGCCTGATTTTAACAACTCACCCTGAGGGAATGACGGGCTAGGGTCCCTGCCTGTTTGATTTTGCTCTCCATTGACTCTAATGGAGAATAAAATCGGATGGTGTGTAAAGCAGGTATCCATCGGGCAGATTAGGTTGAAATCGGGGCTAATGTTTTACTTAGCAAGTCTTAAGTAAAATGTCAAGGTTTGCTTAAATGTTTTTAGTTTGAGGTGGCAGTGACTGTTGTTTCATTGGTCAGGTCAATGGTTTGCTCCCCAAACATCAATTAAACACTGTTCCCCTATTTTACCGAACCTGTGTTTTGTTGGTAGTGGTGCGGAAGCAGATGATGAACGAATAACCCGGAGACAAGGTATATATAGCGAGTTCCTGTCCAAAATGTGGCATTTCTGAGTTTCTGTAAATGATCTGATACCCAAGAAAGTCTAAAACAGTTAAAAACTGTAGAAAATCCAATTTAAGTTCATCTCAATTATATCATATTTTTAGACTCGCTGAATTTATTTTCATAAAGGAAAAAAAAATCATGTGTGGTCCTACTATGTTCTGTTGTCTAGAAAACATATGCTCTTAAATAAACCAGGATGTCATATCACAAATATTTTTTTACAGAGAAAACGTCTAAGATGAAATTCAAATATTCAAATATTTAATAAACAATTGTCAGATTAACCTTGGAGATTGACCAGAAACGACAGTGTTTCTGTGGCAGTTCCAAGGTCCTGCCACAATCATCTCTTCCAACTTATTTTGCGATTCTACAAACATAAAACTCCATATATATATATTTATGATTTATGCAATGCTGTATAAGATTTGCATGGTACAAAATTTGAGTGCCCTAAAGCCAATGTTATGGATGCCTCACCTGTACCCACTCTGTGAGATCTTGTGAACAGCTCTTCTGACTGCAGTACTCCTTTCTGGAGGTTGGCCTGCAAATTCAGATGAACATAAGAACATAAGAATTAGAAGCAGGAGTAGGCCATTCGTCCACACAAGCCATTCAATGAGATCATGGCTGATCTTCTATCTCAACTCCACTTTCCTGCACTATCCCTATATTCCTTGATTCCCTTAATGTTCAAAAATCCATCAATCTATGTCTTGAATATACTCAACGACTGAGCCTCCACAGCCCTCTGGGGTAGAGAATTCCAAAGATTCACCACCCTCTGAGTGAAGAAATTTCTCCCCATTTTGGTCCTCAATGGCCGACCCCTAATTCTGAGACTGTGACTCCTGTTTCTAGACTCCCCAGCCAGGGGAAACATCCTCTCTGCATCTACCCTGTCAAGCCCTGTAAGGATTTTGTATGTTTCAATGAGATCACCTCTCATTCTTCTAACCTCCAGAGAATATAGGCCTAGTCTACTCAATCTCTCCTCATAGGAGTGGGCACAGGTGGTGCAGGATCTGCCTCGATAGATCAGGATCTTTGTAAAGAATAACATATAGAGTGTTAGACACCTTGTGCACACGAAACCATTAAAAAATATATTTTAAAGTTTACCTTTGCTAAGAGCTACGGACAATAAATCTAGTCATCAATCTACAGCTAGTAAAGTTATATAGATGCTGAGATAATTAAATTGGATTAACTGCAGTCCATGTGCACAGCAGGACATTAGTACCTTTCCCCATGGATGGTGACCTTTTCCTATAAGTGTGTGGCAGCTTGAGTTCAGAACTCAGCCTGGATGAAACTGCAAGCACAGGGATGGAACCTGCGCCTATTTTAGTAGCAAGTGCGACTGTTCTTATTTGCTCGTTATTTTTAAGTACTAGTCACGATTTGCAATGAATCAATTCAGCGGCAAACAGGCCCCACATCAGTATTTTGAATTCAGGATCAGTGGTTATGAATTTGGAGAACAGAGAAACAAAAATAGCAGAAGAAATGAAAAAACAAACCAATAAAACCTGAATTTTGAGCTCTAAACTAGAAATCTACATTGTGGTTTAAAAGGACAAGAAAGGATGGGTTTTTTTTGCAAGATACAAATAATAATGGCTGACGATTTTCACCCACAGTGCTCCTTTACCCTAAAATGTTGCTTTTCAGACCTTGTCTATGTTCCACTACATAACAAAATATAATCCATGGACTTTAAGATGAAAATCATTTTTGTGCTGTAATGTATAGTAAACTTTCAACACTGAGATTGTTGAACTACCACTGATTTATAGTTCTGGGCTCCATATGTGTGATTAGCAGAGTATAACATAGTACATATATGGAAGATGGCCTAGTCTTGGGTAAGCTTCCTGATCAATTGGTCTAATCACGGAACACTCCATCAGTAACTGGACCCGTAGGTCAGGGCATGCAGAGGAGCAACAATTTTATTTTTAGAACTAATATGGAACGGCAATCTGGAGATGAATTTTCTACTGGCACGAAGCCTCGTCAGATGGGAGCACAGGTCCGAGATAGGGCAATAACACTTTCGGGCCGAGGACTAAAATCCCCATCGGGTGCCTCACCTAATGAAGTTACCCCTTATATCCATTTGGTGTAACCACTGCCCAGAATGAAATGCAAGTTTGCATCTTAGATATCTATGGACTAGGGCCCCATTTTCATTCAGAGTTCATAGAGGGTCTCAACTGATTTACAAGATTTTCAATATGACCCTTCTTGAGGGGCAACAAAGATGAGGGAGGTTTTATTAGATTCCACTGATCTCTTGTACCCTTTCTAACTTTGTCAGTGATCTTAATTTCTTTACAAATTTGTTCAAGGCCATATATTTTTGCCTGTCAAGTTGTTTCCTTACTCCCCAGTAGAGAATGAAAATGTTCTTTTGTAAAGTATCCAAGTTGTTAACCTTGCTACGTCTGGGGAGGAGGGGAGGAAAACGTTCTTTAAAAAGCTGGGGGCCACAGTTCATTTTCTGTAAAGTTTAAATACTTTTACTGAGCTGGGGAAGTTTATAATGGGAGTTTAGTTAAAAAAAAAGTTTAAAAAAAAACTTTGAACACAGCAAAGTCCGATCCAATTTTGTCGAAAGAACATGGATATTATTTGTACAAGATGGATCTCTAACATTCATGTCCGTGCCCGGGTGGTCCTGGAGAGGGAGCATGCGGTGTCCACCAATACACTTCATGCCTTCCTCGATGGGTAGGGACCGCAGGGAATAGAGTGCCACACACAACAACATTGTGATTTTGTTTTAAAAGATTAATCTTTGTTCTATTGAAATTGGACTTAATGGGGTCGATATTAATCTCCCCACAACGGGCGGGAGAGGGTCGGGGTGGGATAAAAATTTTAATCACGTAACAGGACCCCAACCGACCGCATATATGCCTGCTGCCATTTTTATGCCGGCGGGTTAGTGGCTCACCTGTGTCCGGCTCTCGAGAGGTGGTACAGTTCGTTATAATATTTGAATCAGGCTCCCACAGTGCAGTTGAGAGCCTGATTTAAATTTAAAGCTGGACGGCTGTGTTTCCCAGGGCTCGGGAAACCCGGCAGCTAACTGGAAACAGGAGCAGCTAGATCAAGTGGGAAAATGCTTCTTATTGCACTGCTCATCAGCCAGGAGGAGCAGGAGTGCTGCCCCCCACGGAACCTCAAGCAAACCTTCTGCCGATCGCGGCCTTTCCTTGCTGCTGCGATTGGCTGACTACCCGCCCCCGCCCCTCCCACCCCTAAACCCACAATCTTTCCCTTCCCTCCTTGTTACCATGCTCCGAGCTCCCACCCTCACCGCACTCTGATCTTTTCCGATTGCCAGGAACCCGCCCCCAATGATTCCCGGCTGCAGCCTTCTACCGCTGGCTTTCCCGCCCGGCAGCCGACCAGCCGGTCAATCTGTCCTGCTTCCGGGCAGGTAATGAAATTTTTAAAAAATGACAATGAGGCCCTGCCATTAAAATCGGCGCCTCCGCATTCTCAGGATTTCCGGCTTTCCCCCGCAACTGCGATTCCCTCGCTTCCTCCTGGCCTGCACGGAAATATCGGCGGCCAATGTTTCAATTCTTTTATTGCTTATGCCTCCTTAACACAAATGTGAATTTGTTTCCCTGCTGCTGCCCAACCCGGTGTCAACCTCATGGGATCAATACAAAAAGGGGTAACTGAAGCTTTCAGTGCAAAAATCCACATTTATATAACAAGGTAAATGACAATTTATGACCAGGTTACATCTCAAATCAGCCATCAAATGAAACTTAAGATGCATTTAGGTTGCAACTTTAGCATCGCATCAACATTAAAGTCAACTTGGCAAGGTTTCTTCACCTCCCAAACCCATGATCTCACCATGTAGAAGGGCAAGGGCATGGGAACGCCACCACCTCCATGTTCCCCTCCAAGTCACTGCTCATCAGCCAGGAGGAGCAGGAGTGCTGCCCCCCACAGAACCTCAAGCAAACCTTCTGCCGATCGCGGCCTTTCCTTGCTGCTGCGATTGGCTTGGAAATATATCCATCCTGACTTGGAAATATATCGCCGTATCTTCATCGTTGCTGGGTCAAAATCCTGGAACTCCCTCCCTAACAGCATAACGGGGGTACCTTCACCGTGCGGACTGCAGCGGTTCAAGAAAGAGGCTCACCACCACCTTCTGAAGGGCCATTAGGGATGGGCAATACCTTGCCAGAGATGTCCAGATCCTGTGAATGAATGTAAAAAAACAACTCCAGAGTTGAGATCTGGCTGAATCCAGAGCAAAGTGATTCAAAGCCCCCTCCACCAGAGGAGGTAGTCTCGCAGTGCTTGTGTTTGATAATGCATGGAGTGTATTTCGAGGTTGGATTTAAAAGTGCATATCTGGAATCGGTTTAACTATTTAGAGAGTATTGATAAACTTGCCTACGATCTCTAAATGCTTACGATTTAACCATTTGGAGAGGAACTCTGAACATGCCTCTAAGCACAGAGCTCTCTCCTGATAGGAGAATTGCAGTTGAAGCTGAGCTGTATATTCCAGGTACTGCCTGCCTGGAATGGAGACCGCAGCTACCAGTTTCAGAAGATAAAGGCACTGCAATGGTTCTTAAAATAAAGCACATTTTATCGTGAAACAAATAGTCTCGGGATCAATAATTATAGATTTAAAATAATTACCGCCTGCAGTATTAAAATAAGTGAAGATTGACTTCTCGATTTCAAAATTCTCATCCTTGTTTACAAATCCCTCCATGGCCTCGCCCCTCCTTATCTCTGTAACCTCCTCCAGCCTTACAACCCCCCCTCCCCGCCGCCCCCCCGCCGAGATGTCTGCACTCCTCTAATTCTGCCCTCTTGAGCATCCCTGATTATAATCGCTCAATCATGGTGGCCGTGCTTTCAGAGCCTGGGCCCCAAGCTCTGGAACTCCCTCCTTAAACCTCTCTGCCTCTCTACCTCTCTTTCCTCCCTTAAAATGCTCCTTAAAATCTACCTCTTTGACCAAGCTTTTGGTCATCTGCTGTAATTTCTCTTATGTGACCCGGTGTCAAATGTATTTGTTTTGTCTTAAAACACTCCTGTGAAGAGCCTTGGGAATTTTTACTACGTTAAAGGCGCTATATAAATACAAGTTGTTGTTGTTGTTTTCTGCAGTATGAGGCAAACGTAGATTTGTTGGCGATTCCCCATTCTCTGGTGATGGTGGGTCAAACCCTCACTTTGTATCACGAGCAAAACCTTTATTGAAATTAAACCCACATTAAATGGAAGCAATTACTGATGCCTCATTGAAGAAATAGATCAACGTTTGATGACAGTTATTACAAGCAGCATTTGACTCAGGCCTTCACATTAGTGGTGGTGGCTTCAGTCCTGCACACATTCGCCAGTTGTGGAACACTTCAGTGGGCAACGCTGCACAATTCCCACAAGCCGTATTTTCTATAAATACTTACAAATTGTCTCACTTGGTTCCATTATCCACTTATGCATTGGCTTTCATCCAAAGTACAGACTCGGGTACTTGTCAATGGCTAGATAGCAGTAACATTTAAAGCTGAATAATTGTTTCTTTTAAATAATTAAATGTGTTACATACTAGATCAATCATAATCGTCATGCTTTACGCAATATCATTGTTATGCTTTACACAATATAATCTTCTACATCAAATTTATAAATGTATTATTAGCGCAGTATTATTGTAGCTACAACTTTGTATGACTGTCGGTCTAGATTTATTAGCGTGCCCTTATAAAACTCAGTTAAGTGTTCAAAGCTTAGCAAATGTTATTTTGTGCAGACTGCTTGTCAGTACCCAGATAGCCCACTAACTGCTAATTGACTTAAACCTCATTGAAATCTCGACTCATTCCACAATACCACAACACATTTTTTACATATTTGATCTCAGTGCTAGTTCATTTGGATATTACATCGTTTTTTGAGTTAAGCTTTTCAGTATCTTTAAAAATGAAGGCAATTTCTGTTGTTTAATATCGGAGAAACATTTACAATGTTAAGTATCGCTGAGGTCAAACCTTTATAGTTGAGCTAATGCTGGGCAGCCATTTAAACAGTTGAAAGCACTATCAACTCAATGAGTATTAAAGGGCCAGCGGAAAAATACAGGGAGTTGAAAAGTGACACACTTATTTTTCCACAAATAAATTCCAATCCTCTCCTATCTAAACGGAGGGTTGAAGGTCAATTCTTGCTCCCATTGGAAAACAATGGAAGCTTTAACTTACTGATTCTCTTTCATACATCTGACAGCTCCATGTTTTCTTTGTGTAGATATACTAAAGGCATTCTATAGATTAGGTATGTTTTAGTGCTGCCTTACTCCTTTGATTTCTCTCCCTATATCTAACATGACTAGTTAGCCGCCCCCATACATGACCATAAGGGTTTGACCTCAAGCAGAATTAGAGAAAGACACAGCACAATGGGGCATTTCTAGTAGGTAAATGCACTGCCTGTTTTCGTATGTAACTATTCAGATTAGGGCAGTCTCAGGTCTGATTACCAATTAGTGTTGAGTTAGCTGACCTTCGTCAGGACAGCAAGAGGGGTCAATAATTGACCTCAATGTCCCTCTTTTCATTGCCTTTACTGAATAGTTCAACAACAACAACAACTTGTCTTTCTATAACGCCTTTAACGTAGTAAAATGTCCCAAGGCGCTTCACAGGAATGTTTTAAGACAAAATGAATAAAAGCAGGCTACCAATGAATGACTTAGATACTTAAGGCCTTTTTATATTGCTTTTAGGCTCTGGGAGAGCAATGTTCTAGTGGAGACTTAAAACATAAGAATTAGGAGCAGGAGTAGGCCATTCAGTCCTTCGAGCCTGCTCCACCATTCAATAAGATCATGGTGGATCATCTGTACATGTACAGTAGACACCTTAAGTCGCTGGAGAAATACCATAAGCGATGTCTCCGCAAGATCCTGCAAATCCCCTGGGAGGACTGATGCACAAACATTAGCGTCCTTGTTCAGGCCAACATCTCCAGCATTGAAGCACTGACCACACTTGATCAGCTCCGCTGGGCAGGCCACATAGTTCGCATGCCAGACATGAGACTCCCAAAACAAGCGCTCTACTCAGAACTCTTCTACGGCAAACGAGCCAAAGGCGGGCAGAGGAAACATTACAAGGACACTCTCAAAGCCTCCCTGATAAAGTGCGACATCCCCACTGACACCTGGGAGTCCCTGGCCATAGACCACCCTAAGTGGAGGAAGTGCATTCGGGAGGGCGCTGAGCTTCTCAAGTATCGTTGCCGAGAGTATGCAGAAATCAAGCGCAGGCAGCGGAAGGAGCGTGCGGCAAACCAGGCTCCCCGCCCACCCTTTCCCTCAACGACTATCTGTCCCACCTGTGACAGAGACTGTGGTTCTCGTAGTGGACTGTACAGCCACCTAAGAACTCATGCTAAGAGTGGAAGCAAGTCTTCCTCGATCCCGAGGGACTGCCTATGATGATGGTGGATCTTCTACCAACTCCACTTTCTTGCAATATGCCCATATTCCTCGATTCCCTTAATATCCAATAACAAATTCCTTCTTTTTTGTACTTTACGCCATTGGTCCTCAGTAGCAGGGCTGAATAAAAGGAGGTGCTCGTTTTCTGTACTTCCGAACTCTTCTTCCTGAATGCGTGAAAAGTTGTGTCCTGGGCACCATTGGTAACACAGAGCTGGCCTGGTTTACATTGGGATGTCCTGCGAATGATGAGAGTATCACACTGTGTCTAAAGTGGAGTGCACAGGTATTTTGCCAAATAACAAGTAAGAGATTGTGTGGCAATTCAGTAGAATACATTAAATTCATCAAGCAAAAACGTGGAAATTTTGTGACCAGTAAATATTGTACTGTGTTAATGTTATGAAAGCTAACTTTTAATACTTTTGGTGAACGAATAATTGCAAGATCCCACATGATTTCCAGATGGCAACATTGTGAAAGAAAGAAGAGACGATCATGAATTATAAAGGTGTGCTTCGGCAGTGCAAAATCTTAATATATGGGTACATTCACTAACTGGTCAAAATCCTGGAACTCTCTCCCTAACAGCACTGTGGGAGTACCTTCACCTCACGGACTGCAGCAATTCAAGGCGGCAGCTCACCATCACCTTCTCGAGGGCAATTAGGGATGGGCAATAAATGCTGGCCTTGGAGGAAATATGAAGAGTAAATTTAGCGAGTATGTATTCCCAGAGTGGAACCTCGCTAGGCAGGGGTGTGAGAGAGTTAGGGTTATAACACTATAACCTGTATTGTCCAATCAAGAATTTCAGAAGTGCAACCTTTCGGAATTTGCACTACAGACCCTTCAATGAAACTGGAATTTCTTTCCATGTCAAAATTTTTACTTAATTGGCTTAATAGGAATTTTCAGGTTAATTTGTATTATGATGTTGCTGCAAAGTTAAATTCAGGCCTCAAGAGGCTTAATCCCACCTGGGAACTAGATTGGCCCTGTGGTTAGGTTACTAGGTGAAACCATTAACAAAATAACATTTCCCAGATCCCATATCAGTTTGAAACAATGTGGTTCATTAGTAAATTACAGAAAATTTTGTACAGAATTTATATCACAGAAACAGACTATTCCTCTGCCTGAACCTCTCTTTCCTCCTTCAAGACATTCCTTAAAACCTATCTCTTTGACCAAGCTTTTGGTCACTTGCCCTAATTTCTCCTAATGCAGATCGGTGTCAATTTTTTAATCTCATAATACTCCTATGAAGTGCTTTGGGACGTTAAAGGCGCTTTATAAATACAAGTTATTGATATTGTTTGCCAGTTGGTCTGTGCTAGAGCATAGGCTCCACATGAGCCTCTCCCACTCTAATTCATCTAACTCTATCAGCATATCCTTCTAATATTTTGTCCCTCGTGTGTTTATCTAGCTTCCCCTTGAATGCATCTATGCTATTCACCTCAACTACTCTATGTAGCAGCAAGTTCCACATTCTAACCACTCTCTGGGTGAAGACGTTTAACTGGAATTCCTTATTGGATTTATTAGGGACTATCTTATATTTATGACCCCTAGTTTTGGATTCCCCCACTGATGGAAGCATTTTCTGCATCAAACACATTCAAAATGTTTAACACCTCTATGAGGCCACCCCTCAGCCTTCTATTTTCTGGAGAAAAGAGCCCCAGCCCCAGTTCAGTCTTTCTTAATAGTTCCAACCTCTCAGTTCTGGTATCACTCTTGTTAATCTTTTCTGCCCTTCTCCAGTGCCATAACCTTTTGTTAATATGGAGACCAGAACTGTGGCAGTATCTAAGTGTACACATAATGCGAGATTGATTTTATTTATTGAGAACAGAGGTGGCATTAGCTGAAAGTGTAGATGCCATGGATGGGTAGATTTTTAATTTGAGGTGACAGTTTTGATTGACAGTGCAATGAGCCAATATGACAGAGCTAGGGGAGGGTTGGAGATTAAGCTTTTGGCTCTTTGTTTTGGGAATACACAATCTGCAATAAATTAAAGTTTAAAACCGTCAAAGAGGCAGAGAATGAGTCAACTTAATCAATGCTTAAATGTATAGCAAAGGCAAGCCCATATCAAGGGCAATGCTAGCATCATTTGTTTAGATAATATAAGGGGTGTTAGGTAAATTTCTCTGTGACAATTATAATTTGTTCAGTCATGTATTTTATATAGATAAACTCATTTATCGGTTTACATTTGACCTCATCTCGCTGGAAACTGTCTACCTTCCAGAAAATAGGAGAAATACATGTGGACCACATATGAGATTGTAGTATCCAGTAGACTTATTGCTAGCAGGTCACTCGATTATACAATGAGATATTGGGTTTCTTTTGAATAGTGAACCCATTGCACTAAGGAATCACTTTTATTCACAGGTTTAGGGGGAAGATTTCGGGTCGTCAGCGCCGCCAGGGGTGGGGGGGGTGGGGGTGCAAAGCCACGTCGCCCCCAAAGCCACGACTCCCACGGGAGTTTAGCGGCAGCAATAACCGGTAGCACTCCGCTCCTACTGGTAGCGCACCGCACTGCTGCGTCGGCGATGGTTACGTCATCACTGTGCGCAGATACCCGTTTTCGCCCCCGGAGCGAAAATTCGGAAGCGGATCATAAAGCTACTGCGGGTGATGTCCGTGACAGCTTCATGGTGGGGTGCATACCAGGCTGTAGACCGCTCGTAAGGCGAAAATTAAAGGGGAGGTGCGGCAGGACAACAAAAGGCAGACTTACCAGTCGCGGCCTTGTTGTTTGCCAATCACGGGGTCGGTGCCGCGATCTTGCAGCTCGGCACTCTGCTTGTGTGCCAGGCTGCTGCCATGACACCCTGCACCCTGGTGGTCCAGCGATAGTCCTGTTTCCCGCCCACAGAGTCAGCAGCTTGGCCCTCCCCTTTAATGGAAGGGGAGCGGGGTGGAATTTCTGCGCCTCGCGGCTGTTACTGCCCCCAGACGGGGCGGTACCGAATTTCGCCCGCTTAAACTCTAAACCAAAGATCACCTGCTGAGCTTGTGAGTGACGTTCCCTTTAAGCTGTGCAGTCACGTGGCCGTGCAGCGCTATGTAGCTCCCACGCAGTTGGCTCACCTGCTTTTAAATAGGAAAAACCGCGTATGCGGGGTATTTTAACAGACCGTTCAGCCCTTAAAGGTGCCACGCACCCAAAAAAATTAAAGGGTTTGTGAAATCTCAAAATTAGTTTCACGGAACAGAAAAATAGCATGAGTAGCAAGGTTCCTGTTCTCTAATAGTTTATGTTCACTTCATGTAAAACATGCGTTACCTTCAGTTTGATTTTGAATGTAAAATTTATTATGTGGCTCATAAATATCTTGATTTTCCTGCGTTATTACATTTTATAACAGCTTGGTTATTAAATGAAAATTTTCTGATGCACCTGCTTTTTTATTTGTTAATGTTGCTGTTCTTTGAGTTTTTACAGCTAGAGCACAGGATGATATTTTGTGCAACCTGAATATCAAACGCCCTCAGTGAAGACTGTCATTGAACCAATTATTAGACAGTTTCAAAATTTGTTTCATTACTTTTGACTTTGATAGTAGGCAAAAATGTGAATTTGGTAGAGGTTTACAGAAGCACAAAACTTCATATCTAATCAATCTAAACCACAATAAAGGAGGGAAAATGACTCCGTTTCTTAATGATCATGTGGAAAAACAGAATCAAACAGGTATGTCTCCTTTTATTTATTATAGGAATATATATTCTCCTGATGTGGCAGTCGCTGTATTTAAAGCTCAGTACCTGTATCTCACACATGTAAAATAATTTCTCCCTGGAATCTAGGTAAGCCTATCTGGGTTTTTTTAAATCGTATTCCTCATGCCACCATTTGTAAAGATATTGAAGTTTCACAGAACTCGTCAGTCTCAGGAATGTACGGTTTGTGTACTCATGCTGCTGACCTCTGCTCTTTGCCCTTACCGATCACACGGCCAGAACCCAGGGTTGAAGAGTGGAGGTCAGCAGAGTGACCACACAGCACTTCCATGCTGCAAAACATGAACCTCCTTTAATCAGACAGTTCTAGGAGGGACGGTAGCTTAGAAATTACTATTGGCTATCTCAGCAGATGAAGGCTTAACATGTTTGGTTAATATTCCTTTGTCTGTCATTTCAAAAAGGTCATTAACACATTTATTTTAAAGGACATTGTTCCCGCTATAACAGAGGATGAAGGAGTATCCATAAATAGGAGGAAAATCAGAGAGTATGCAATTTTGCTATATGTGCTAGACACAGGTGCATCAGAATTATTACCCTTAACTGTTCAACCACAGACACCAATTGTAAGTTCTAGCCTACTGTTTTTTAAACTGTCAGACGTCTTAACCATCCTCCTATATGTTGGAAGAAATCATTTTCACACAAGTATGGGGGACTGCGGCTTTCATGATATTTGGAAAACTCTGAACACTGGCTGGGCTTCTGGTGATCCTTGTTTTACAGAGCATAATTCTGCAACTATATCCATATCATTTTATACTGTGGCTACATTGTTCACCTCATAAGATAATACTTAACAATTTTTATGGGCACAATTTCTGTCACTTATAAGAGCGCAATATTGTTCTAAATGACAAGTGTTGCCTAAACAACAGCACTACCACCAATGAACAGAGGTTATATGCCAATCAATTCCAATGGTCACAGTCATAACCATTGTTTTTGGTTTGAATAATCTTTACATCTTCTATAAGATTACCATGGGGGTACTTGCTGCCAGTGGAGCGTCTCACCTACCAGCAGCACATATCGCATTTCACGTGATTTTCCAGGGTGGACCTTTGCACAGCGCACATTCAGATTGTGCTGTTGGGGGGCAGTTAAACTAATATGGCAGGGGGATGGGAACCTATGCAGGGAGACTGAGGGAAGTAGAATGGGGGCAGAAGCAAAAGATAGAAAGAAGAAAAGTAAAAGTGGAGGGCAGAGAAACCCAAGGCTAAAAGCAAAAAGGGCCACATTACAGCAAAATTCTAAAGGGGCAAAGGGTGTTAAAAAGACAAGCCAGAAGGCTCTGTGCCTCAATGCGAGGAGTATTCAGAATAAGGTGGATGAATTAACTGCGCAGATAGCAGTTAATGGATATGATATAATGGGCATCACGGAGACATGGCTTCAAGGTGACCAAGGCTGGGAACTCAACATCCAGGGGTATTCAACATTTAGGAAGGATAGACAGAAAGGAAAAGGAGGTGGGGTGGTGTTGCTGGTTAAAGAGGAAATTAATGCAATAGTAAGGAAGGACATTAGCTTGGATGATGTGGAATCGGTATGGGTGGAGCTACGGAATACCAAAGGGCAGAAAACGCTAGTGGGAGTTGTGTACAGACCACCAAACAGTAGTAGTAAGGTTGGGGACAGCATCAAACAAGAAATTAGGCATGCATGCAATAAAGGTACAGCAGTTATCATGGGCGACTTTATATATTGATTGGGCTAACCAAACTGGTAGCAATGCGGTGGAGGAGGATTTCCTGGAGTGTATTAGGGATGGTTTTCTAGACCAACATGTCAAGGAACCAACTAGAGGGCTGGCCATCCTAGACTGGGTGATGTGTAATGAGAAAAGACTAATTAGCAATCTTGTTATGCAAGGCCCCTTGGGGAAGAGTGACCATAATATGGTAGGATTTTTTATTAAGATGGCAAGTGACACAGTTAATTCAGAGACTAGGTCCTGAACTTAAGGAAAGATAACTTCGATGATATGAGACATGAATTGGCTAGAATAGACTGGCGAGTGATACTCAAAGGGTTGACGGTGGATAGGCACTGGCAAACATTTAAAGATCACATGGATGAACTTCAACAATTGTTCATCTCTGTCTGGAGTAAAAATAAAACAGGGAAGGTGGCTCAACTGTGGCTAACAAGGGAAATTAAGGATAGTGTTAAATCCAAGGAAGAGGCATATACATTGACTAGAAAAAGCAGCAAACCTGAGGACTGGGAGAATTTTGTAATACAGCAGAGGAGGACAAAGGGTTTACTTAGGAGGGTAAAAATAGAGTATGAGAGGAAGCTTGCTGGGAACATAAAAACTGACTGCAAAAGCTTCTATAGATAGGTGAAGAGAAAAAGATTAGTGAAAACAAACATAGGTCCCTTGCAGTCAGATTCAGGTGAATTTATAATGGGGAACAAAGAAATGGTGGACCAGTTAAACAAATACTTTGGTTTTGTCTTCATGAAGGAAGACACAAATAACCTTCCGGAAATACTACGGGACCGAGGATCTACTGAGAAGGAGGAACTGAAGGAAATCCTTATTAGGCGGGAAATTGTGTTAGGGAAATTGATGGAATTGAAGGCCGATAAATCCCCTGGGCCTGATAGTCTGCATCCCAGAGTACTTAAGGAAGTAGCCTTAGAAATAATGGATGCATTGGTGATCATTTTCCAACAGTCTATCGACTCTGGATCGTTTCCTATGGACTGGAGAGTAGCTAATGTAACACCACTTTTTAAGAAAGGAGGGGGAGAGAAAACAAATAATTATAGACCGGTTAGCCTGATATCAGTAGTGGGGAAAATGTTGGAATCAATTATTAAACAAGAAATAGCAGCTCATTTGGAAAGCAGTGACGGGATCGGTCCAAGTCAGCATGGATTTATGAACGGGAAATCCTGCTTGACAAATCTTCTAGAATTTTTTGAGGATGTAACTGGTAGAATGGACAAGGGAGAACCAATGATTGTGGTGTATTTGGACTTTCAAAAGGCTTTTGACAAAGGCCCACACAAGAGATTGGTGTGCAAAATTAAAGCACATCGTATTGGGGGTAATGTATTGATGTGGATAGAGAACTGGTTGGCAGACAGGAAGCAGAGAGTCTTGATAAATGGGTCCTTTTCAGAATGGCAGGCAGTGACTAGTGGGGTGCCACACGACTCAGTGCTGGGACCACAACTCTTTACAATATACATTAATGATTTGGATGAGGGAATTGAGTGTAATATCGCCAAGTTTGCAGATGACACTAAGCTGGGTGGCGGTGTGAGCTGTGAGGAGGATGCTAAGAGGCTGCAGGGTGACTTGGACAGGTTAGGTGAGTGGGCAAATGCGTGGCAGATGCAGTATAATGTGGATAAATGTGAGGTTATCCACTTTGGGGGCAAAAACACAAAGGCAGAATATTAACTGAATGGCGGCAGATTAGGAAAAGGAGATGTACAACGAGACCTGGGTGTCATTGAAAGTTGGCATGCAGGTACAGCAGGCGGTGAAGAAGGAAAATGGTATGTTGGCCTTCATAGCTAGCAGATTCGAGTATAGGAGTAGGGAGGACTTACTGCAGTTGTACAGGGCCTTAGTGAGGCCTCACCTGGAATATTATTTTCAGTTTTAGTCTCCTAATCTGAGGAAGGACGTTCTTGCTATTTAGGGAGTGCAGCGAAGGTTCACCAGACTGATTCCCGGGATGGCAGGACTGACATATGAGGAGAGACTGGATCGATTGAGCCTGTATTCACTGGAGTTTAGAAGGATTAGAGGGGATCACGTAGAAACATATACAATTCTGACAGGACTGGACAGGTTAGATGCAGGAAGAATGTTCCCGATGTTGGGGAAGTCCAGAACCAGGGGACATAGTCTAAGGATAAGGGTTAAGCCATTTAGTACTGAGATGAGGAGAAACTTCTTCACTCAGTTGTTAACCTGTGCAATTTCCTGCCACAGAGTGTTGTTGATGCCAGTTCATTGGATATATTCAAGAGGGAGTTAGATATGACCCTTACGGCTAAAGGGATCAAGGGGTATGGAGAGAAAGCAGGAAAGGGGTACTGAGGTGAATGATCAGTCATGATCTTATTGAATGGTGGTGCAGGCTCAAAGGGCCGAATGGCTTACTCCTGCACCTATTTTCTATGTTTCTATGTTTCTATTTCTAATATACATCGCCAAGGAAGTTCCCCACACACTGATCAAGGTGGGGAAATAAGCCCCTTGTGTGTTATATCAACTTAATCTGTAGGATGGCATCTTCTCCCTTATAAATCACCAAAAAATAGAATCATTCCACTGGGATGCTGCTATATAAAAAATGGTTGCTTGGTTCACCTACATAGCAACAATAATAACAACAGCAGCTTCATTGTGCGAAGCGCTTTGGGGCTTCTGAGAGATGTCATAAGGTGTTACATAAATGCAAGCTCTTTTATATTACAATTTATTAATGATTCTCAGCTCCAGAATGTATTAATTGTTTTCTATCTATCCTTTTCTAAAGAGCTGAAGAAAATTCGATGAGCCAAATGGCCTCCTTCTATGCTGTACTCGTCTACGTATATCTGTGGTATAAATAAAAAACCCCAAGGGAGGTACGGACCGAGGGATGGACCCCATCATAACACATCAAGACTCTGCTGCTTATACAGTTGTGCCCATCCAATGGTTGAACAGCATATTTGGAAGGTCCATATCACATATCTTCTACTTCCTCCCTCTCATACTGAAAAATACTACAAAAACATGTAACCTGTACACTGATTGGACCATATTAAAAAAATAGCAGGAGGTACAAAAAATAGGACAAATCACAATGAAAATCAGACACTGGAAACCTCTGAAGGTAATGGGCTTAAGAAGGATAAGGTAGGATCTGTTTTGTGTACAACTAGGACTAACTTACTCTGGACATTCAGCTGCAACACACATCATGTCGGCCACCAGAGAAAGTTAGCACCAAACAGTAGACCTGCCTATAGGTGAATTTAGCTGTTTAGTGTTGGGAAGTAGGTTTCATTGCAGCCAATGCCATTCATAATGTACCGATGTAGACAATTAAAGGAACACCATCCTCATTGAACAAGTGTCCCAAAAACCTTTGTTTTGTTTGCAGTAGGGCAAAATACAGTGTGCCATTTTCATAAAAATTAAAATCACATGCGAGTAGAGGTAGAGCGTCGGAAATTGGGAAACCTCGGGTCCGAGGCCGTTCCGGATTTCCGATATTTCGGAACGTCTTTCCGACATCCCGAATCCGCCTGGAAATGCCTGGGCCGAGGTAAGGGTGCTGCAGCGGCGGAGGGGATGGCAGAGGGTCAACGGAGGGAGTGGGCGGCGGAGGGTCTGGAACGGCGGAGGGGAGGGCGGCGGCGGTAGGTTGGTGGAGGGTCCGGGGCAGTGGAGGGGGCGCCGGTGGTGGAGGCTTGTTGGAGGGTCCGAGGCGACGGAGTGTCCTGGACGGCGTAGGAGGTGTCGGTAGGTTTGGGGGCGGCGGCGGCAGCTGCCGACAAAAACCTGCGTGAAGACCTGCAAAAAAGGTAATTTAAAGTTTTTATTTTTAAATTCTTTTTCATTGATTTAGTAGGTTTTGTGAATTTTTATTTTTTGTATTTTTTTTTTGTGTTTTCCTCCCTCCCTGGGCCCAAGTACCAGCGGTAATCGGTTTCAAAAAATGGCGGATTTCGGAATATTTTCTGAATTCCGAATGACCCCTCCACGGATCAGCGCGATGTCCGAATTTTGGAACATTCCGAATTTCTGAACTCTGGATTTCGGACGCTCAACCTGCAGCGTATGTCAATACAATTTACATCATCACCACAGATGCTTTTAAGCAAAACAAAACATAGGATTAGTCAAACATTTTCTTTTGTTGAACACGGTGTCCCTTTAACTGATAATAATAGCCCTTTGTTTTTGAAGTTATGAAATTTTGCTTTGCTTTTCTCCTTAGTTCCTATCTTTGTAATCTCCTTCAGCTTCACAACCACCATCCTCTCCCACCGCCCCCCCCCCGCCCCACACCGAGATGTCTACACTCCTCAAATTCTGCCCTCTTGAGCATCCCTGATTATAACTGCTCAACCATTGGTGGCAGTGCCTTCAGCTGCCAAGGCCCTAAGCTCTGGAACACCCTCCCTAAACCTCTCCACCTCTCTACCTCTCTTTCCTCCTTTAAGACGCTCCTTAAAATCTATCTCTTTGACCAGGCTTTTGGTCACCTGTCGTAATTTCTTATTATGTGGCTCAGTGGCAATTTTCTTTTTGTCTCATAACACTCCTGTGAAGCGCCTTGGGACATTTTACGACGTTAAAGCCGCTATATAAATATAAGTTGTTGTTGTTAATCAACTTTGGTCTCCCTCACCCATGCACTGAGTAGCAGAGAGTGTGGAAGGATAAGCAATCAGTCCCCATGCCTGCTGGAAGCAGCACACAAGTAGCTTGGGGTAACTCTTCTTGCAATTGTTCTACCCCTCAAGAGTTTAGCCTCCACTCAGGAGAGATGCAGTGAACTCGGGGACATTGAACCTTCCCAATGTCAGGTTTCTGCAAGCTGGTGTTGTTAAGTGCTGTATTGCCAAGCTGCCAGGCAACAATGCCTTTTTAAAGGCCAGAGAGGGGAAACCACTTAAATTACAAGGTCCTACATTAACAAGCAGACTAGAGGATGACCTTAACTGGCTGATAGTTGATTGGGCACCACCACCTGTGGACAGAACACAGGATCTCAGGGTGGGAACCAGCATATCCGTATTGGGGCTCGTAATACCCTCCATACAGAAACTGGAGCACTTCACAATAAGAAAAAAACTTTCAGATTAGCCATTTGCTCTGATGTACTCATTCCAAACAGTAACGTGACCTGCTAGTGTGCTATACTGTCAAGGAAGAACACAAAGTTTCATTTTCATCTAAGCTGATCACGAAAAATACAGGGCAATGGCACTCAGCAGACATTTTCTTTAGGCGTGCGTAATATCAAACATGATGTGAGCTCAAGTGTCGAGTTAGAGACGACGCACAAGAGTACGATAAAATGTTTATTTCCAAAGAAGGGTCAAAATAATGTTAACCTTTTAAATAAAGGTCTCAGCTTTTTTATTTCCCCAAAACTGCTCTTGCTGTTTCATGTTTTTAATTAGAAATTACTGACTACAAGCCTGAGTCATAATTCAGTTTTATAGAAGACTCTGGGTCGTCCCCACCGCCCCACTCTCCCCACACCCCCACCGCCACCCCCCCCCCGCCCTGCCCCACACACACACACACACACACACACACACACACACACACACACACAGAGTTTTGAATCTCTAGTTTAAAGTATAATGCTACCCCCCCCACCTTTACCATCACCACAATACCATTCATACTAAGCCTGGGCTCGTATTCCATTGCACAAAATGCTTTCATTTGTACATCCTGAACTTGTTGGTACTGTATGAAACTGGAAGTTGAGCATTTGTCAAGTGAGAAACCAGTAATTGCATCCCAAAATGAAATAGAACTAAATTTTATATTCTCATCTTGTGTGTTATTTATTTGTTTTTTTAATGATGATTCACGCGGTGGAAAATCTCGACAGCGATGAGGAAGCTTTAGTAGTTTCCCTACGTTGGAAGAACTGGCAATAACAAAGAATGAGGTAAGTGGGCTGTGCTGTAGACTGTGTGCCACAACCCCTGGCTTGTTTGATATTGTTTTTCCATAGCTTTGTATCTTGGCAGTGGTGCAAACAGCACCCAGTTCCCACTTATCCCTTCTGGCAGGAAAAGCCTGGTGGGCTGCAGAGGAGCCAGACTGGCTGATCAGGGCCCAGCCAGTGACTGCGGAGATAAGTAAACGCTCACAGCTCTGACATAAATTACTTTAGGCCTTGACAGCAGGACACTGACCAGGGCCAGCTGATAAGAATAAAGCCTTGCACGTCTCTCCTTTTTACCAAGATATTTAGCAATAGACGTCACCACAAAAGAATAGACAACTTTCGGTAACCATTAAGCAGCTGCATGTTCCTGTCACCTTGAGAAGAAGGGCTGTATTGGCAGAGCTGTCTCCAGTTGCACAAACTAGCTGCCAATCTCCTGCTGCATGCGTACACACAACAGAGATTTTTTAATTGTCTGCAAATATGTTATGTATTAATCATCTTAAAGGAACAGCAACCCTTAGTGAAGGCTTTTGAAAATGCAAAAACATTGAACCATCAAATTTGTGCTTCAAAAGTTCACTGTATTTTGGGATTAGTTAATCAGTACCAATAATGCTGCCAAAACTAATTGTAGTTATTCTTATTAACTAAATTTACTCGGACGATATCAACAACATTAACAACTTGTATTAATATAGCGCCTTTAATGTAGTGAAACGTTCCAAGGCGCTTCACGGGGCATTTATAGTGATGAAAAGAAAAGCTTGACGGTGGAAATGGAAACAGAACAAAGTGATGGGAAATACACAGCAGGTCAGTCAGCATCTGCAGTGAGAAAAACTTGGATAACGTTTATTTTAGAGAGCTACTATCAAACCTCTTTTCAAACGCTGGTGGACCTGTGTATTTCCACTATTCCTCCATTCTTATTTAACAAAGTTCCCATTATGCAATTGACCATGGGAGAATTTTAATTGTTCGTAATAAGACAGTTTCATACTGTCTTATTAATACTTTATAAACTATAGAAACATTAAGGTTATTAGGACTGTTCATGTAACTAGGTTATATATCTTAAAGTGACTTATGATTTTAATTTCCATTCAAACCAATTTTTCCATATGAAATGTAAAACAAGGTGACATCAGACGAAAGTTTGAATATAACTCATACATTCAGCTTTTTGACTTTTTTCTTCCCTGGAGTTGGTTGTACTATCGTTGCACTTATGTTGCTGCCTGTGTGTTAATGGGATGGATTGTGGAGCAGGTTCCCTCTTCTTCCTCTCGGAGATGAAGCAAGTCAATGCCAAGAGACGAGCTACCCAGCAGATCAGCTGGAAACAGCCAAAACTCAGTCCTCAGGATAGCGGAGATTGGGTGCTAGTGGAAACTGGTATTGAGGTCTCGGTCTCCAGCAGAGGTGTCCAGAGCTCGACCATCTTGTACCTGGTGGGATTACTTAAATGATTGTAACATTCTCATTGCCAGTTGAAGAGTGACTGTGAGTGATCCCCTGATGGTTCCGTTGTTAAAAGTACTATTTG
Source organism: Pristiophorus japonicus (assembly GCF_044704955.1). Lineage (NCBI taxonomy): Eukaryota > Metazoa > Chordata > Chondrichthyes > Pristiophoridae > Pristiophorus > Pristiophorus japonicus. Next base: position 185,708,675 of record NC_091988.1, on the reverse strand, counting down.
TCATGATTCCAAGCCACACAGACCTAGAAGATCTCCGGTTCAATCTCTGTTCTCAGTTGAGCGTCCCGAAACATGTGCTGCAATTTGTCTTAGCACCATTGGGTGGGATGCTGAGGAAAAGAAAACCAGTCACTAGTCTCCTAGTCAGGCGTTCTGTTTCTGAAGGCTTTCCAGGGAATCCTACTGGAAAATGCATGTGTGCGTGTGGAGAAGAATGATTGGGCTTAGCTTATGATATTTCCTCTGATCAAATAGGCCTGCTGATACTCACCACCTAGCTTTATGCACAAAGAGTGGTCACTTAGGCATGGCATCTGCACGGCAACGTAGACTTGTGAAACCATACCTCATGCATGAGTCAGAGCCTTTAAGAGAAGAGGCAGATAGCTGTAGATGAAAAATAAACGAGTAATGGCTGGTATGAACTATAGCCTTTCCCATCCCAATAGATCCCTGTGCTACACAGCAGTAGCAGCTCAGAAAGCTGTTGACTAGTGGAAGTGGGAAGATTCTTCAGCTTAGCGTTCTCAAGCAGGAATTCCCTTTTATTGCATTTACAGAGTCACATTCAATACAGATGTAACGGATTGTTCACTTACATATGGTTCTAATAGTCATAAGTTAAAAGAACATGTTCATTAGACATCTCTACCACAAGACCAGTGCTGTAAATCAATGCCAAAGTAGGTGTGGGGAAATCCATTGGATCTGGACTGAGTTGATTGAATTTATTTATCTCGCACACATAATGTTTCAGAATTATTCCTTGCCATCTGTAGTTACCTACATGTCCCAAGAAGTGATTGCTTTATAAAGTTTAGAGTTTTGCCAACAAACTAAAACCCAGACCTTTTGCAAATCTCTTTGAAAATATGTTTAATAGATTGATAAACATTCTGCTTATAACCAGACCAGACTACACACAAAATATTTAAAACATTTCCAGATCATAATTTTCAAAGCTGTGTGGTTTTCTAGTACATCAGAATAATGTTTATGTCTTCAGTTCTGAAAAGCAGATGTAACTTAAATAATGTAAACTGTGTTTTAGTAAGTTAGAAAAGGAAAGTTATTTCTTCTGAAGTATCTGGGGTACAGTAGCATAGTGGTTATGTTACTGGACTAATAATCTAGAAATGCGAGTTCAAATCCCACATGGCAACTGGGGAATTAAAAACCAGTTAATTAAATAAATCTGGATTTAAAAAAAAAATACTAGTCTCAGTAATGGTGACCATGAAACTACTGGATTGTTGTTAAAAACCCATCTGGTTCACTAATCTCTTTTAGGGAAGGAAATCAGGCCCTTGCCTGATCTGGCCTATATGTGACTCCAGACCCACAGCAATGTGGTTGACTCTTAACTGCCCCTCTGAAATGGCCTAGCGAGCTACTCAGTTGAACCAAACTGCTATGACAAAATCAGCACTGTGGGAGTACCTTCACAAGGACGGCAGTGGTTCAAGAAGGTGGCTTAACACCATCTGACTAGGTTACTTTGTATTTCTTTCCCAAAAAAAGCAGCAAGGAATGATCCTGCTGCTGTTGGAAACAAAATTTTTTTAACTTGTGAGTAAAATAGCAAAAAATCCCCGCTTGACCACCTTAGAGAGAATTCTACCTCGGTTTCCATCTAGACAATTTGTGCTTTGATCCACTTATGTTATGAACTCGGATGCCGTTGAACCATGTTTCCATGAAATACTGAATGTACATGTTTGATACCAATGATTCTATTGTGTGTTTCCAGATCTGATGCTTTAGGCCATATTCTGCCACAGCAGAAAGGATTGGACCCACCAGGGCATTGCAAAGCTCTACCATAAAATACACCAGTATGTATTTACATCTGTTCAACATCATTCAACAGAAAATTTTAAATTATAAATCACAGGAGGGCGACGGCTGCAAACATAAGAATTAGGAACAGGAGTAGGCCATCTAGCCCCTCGAGCCTGCTCCGCCATTCAATAAGATCATGGCTGATCTGGCCGTGGACTCAGCTCCACTTACCCGCCTGCTCCCCGTAACCCTTAATTCCCTTATTGGTTAAAAATCTATCTATCTGTGACTTGAATACATTCAATGAGCTAGCCTCAACTGCTTCCTTGGGCAGAGAATTCCACAGATTCACAACCCTCTGGGAGAAGAAATTCCTTCTCAACTTGGTTTTAAATTGACTCCCCCGTATTTTGAGGCTGTGCCCCCTAGTTCTAGTCTCCCCGACCAGTGGAAACAACCTCTCTGCCTCTATCTTGTCTATCCCTTTCATTATTTTAAATGTTTCTATAAGATCACCCCTCATCCTTCTGAACTCCAACGAGTAAAGATCCAGTCTACTCAATATCATCATAAGGTAACCCCCTCATCTCCGGAATCAGCCTAGTGAATCGTCTCTGTACCCCCTCCAAAGCCAGTATATCCTTCCTTAAATAAGGTGACCAAAACTGCACGCAGTACTCCAGGTGTGGCCTTACCAATACCCTATACAGTTGCAGCAGGACCTCCCTGCTTTTGTACTCCATCCCTCTCGCAATGAAGTCAGGTCGCTGACTGCAGTGTGGGCAGGCACAGCAGGAGGGGCGAAGGAGCGGCAAGCGTTTGTAGAAGGAAGTGACCAGGGTCCAGGAGAGGCGTGAGTCTGGGGCCCAGAAGAGGCGAGGGCCCAGGGGCAGCACGGGGCCAGCCCACACTGCGATATGTGTGCGCACTAGGTCCGTACAGCAGATCTGGTCTCTAGTCGTCTTGGGTAATCCTTGCCACTGGACCAAGACCTAGCTCTGTCAAGCCCGTGTGGTGGCTGGTGTGCAACGGCCACCACACGTTCAAAAAATCCACGCACAGGCATCTTCCACCCTCCAAGATGTAGTTCGGGATCTGGAATATTAGGTCCTTCATTGAAACACCGGTGAACTCATGTGAACTCGCATTCCTTTTTGGCGTGGAAGCAAGTCATCCTCGCTGCGAGGGACTGCCTATGATGATCTCCTTAACACCATCTTCTCGAGGAATACATAATAAATGCCGGCCTTGCCAATGATGCCCACATCCTATGAATGAATAAATTTTAAAAAGCAAAGATAGATTAATATATTAATTATTGTAAAGATGTACTTGAAATGGCTCAATGACTGGTATCAATATAGTTACAACATTCCATGATCTTCTGTAATGGAATAGAAATCACAAAGTTGACAAAAACCTTTTTCTGGCATAGAATAGAGGAAAAAAAGCAAAAATTTTACCGTCCTGTCTCCCACGCCCATGGGTGCCTGAAATACGTCAGATGCCATATTGGGTTGGGCAATATTGAGGGGTCCCTGGTGGCCATGTAATACAGACTTTCGGCCCCTTGCAGATATTAATGTTTAGGGACCCCTCTCTTGGAAGTTCTCCAGCGCTGAGTGGAGGATGCGCAGTACATCTCCACTTGGGCTTTTGTAGTCCAGATGCAGCCTAACCAGTGGTCCTTATGTTGGAAGCCCACACCAAAAGGTGAGTATTTGTTTTTAAAACGTACCTTAACGTGGAGTCGGAAGAATCAGGAATGTTCCCTGTAGCTCCACAGCACTACATCCGTTCTCCTCTCTCTCCCCCCAACCATCCCCCCCTCCCCCCAGAATCTACCCGAGGGCTACAGCCAGCATGTCAGCAGGCTCACATTGGTCCCGATTAAACGGCAAACTGCCTCTGGAAGCCCTGCAAATTCCCACAGTCCGCCAGTAATATTGGAACAAGCCTTGTGGTTCAGACGTGCACTGACTTCGCACTTGAAATCGGGCTTAATCCATAAAACTTAAAATGGAATCATGCTATCTATGCCAATGTTTGAATGTGTCGGCTAATAGTCATTTTGGTGTTAAAGCAACCTTTGCTGTCAAATTCAGCAATCGGATTTAATTTTAAAGGTTTACTGCGCAAGTAGAAAAGCACAAATTAATTCATTTATTAAAGGTGAAATTGACTAAAATAAGATTAGTAATAATTTTGTATCACTATTTAATCTATTTCCTGCTGACATAAATGAACATAAAAGAGCACTAAATCATATCACTTAGAATGTAACGACAGATAGTTGTCCCCCATTTTTCACCTCAAATAGCCTTTATAGTTACAAACAGTCCAATCCCACTGACAAACAAAATCTGGTTCTTGGTCCGTCCAACATACATTACACCCAAACAGGTAGATGTGCAGCATCATCATTCCACTCTCCTAGTCATGGCCTAAAATACAACACTGAAGCAACAATTTGTCACAGAACCCGAGGAGATGGATGGCTTACTAAAACTAGGACAATAATCTTCACGAATACTGGACCTGGGACAGACAACATGGGGCCGATTTTCATCAAGGCCTCCGCCTGCCCAAGTGCCGCCCAAAGTGCCGCTGATGGCCGCTGAGGTACCGGACGGGATATCCATGGCCGAGGTCCCTCGAAGGTCGGCGGACAGCAAATGGACAATGTACGCCGCCAATCTGGGCAGCAGCGAGAGGGCTGCCCAAGTGCCGTTGAAGATGGAGTCGGGCCCACGGAGGGTCGAAGACCTGAAAAAAAAAATCAACAGTAAAAAATAAAAAAACTATCCAAAGACCTTCGGGGGGACTCCATCCAGGTAAGTCGCTGTTGACATTTTATTTTTAAATGTTCATTTACATTTTTTTCAGGTTCTTCAAACTTACCGTCGGGGACAGACCAGCCTCCAGCCAACGGTCCACCCCTGTTCTGCCGCTGAGTCCCGCCGACTCCCGCCCGCAGGAATCTGGGAGCTCGGCGGGCGGGAGCTCAATTGCGCCACTCGGCCGTCCGCTGACGTCAGCGGGCGGTTCCTGGTGGCTCTCCCCTCCCACCCGCTCCAGGCCACCCCGAAAGTGGCACTGGGCGGATCTGCAGGAGGAATATCGGTGGCAGTGGGCGGCAGCGGGCGGTGAGGTGATGAATTTCGGCCCCATGAATCTAATGACTTCAGCGGCCTTACTAAAGTCTAAAGTTACTTTTGAAATGCTGAATGTTATACTTTCAGTAACTGCTAAAACTTTTCAGCCCAAGTAAGGCAACCAGTATTGATCTATTACTCATTTTTAATCTACCTTTATTATTTATCCCATTTTTACAATCCTGATGCTGATTTAGGGCAGATGGTGTAGATATAGATAAATATAAATATCAGCTATATTTTGCAGCCATAACAGTGTTAAGGAACATATCGGAAGCTATGGCCTGGAAATTGGACCTTGTTGCACACATTTTATGCCTGTAAAACTGGCAGAGCGGGAGCCAATTTCAGGAACCAACATCCAGTGCCCAAAGTAGGCCTGAAGGACATGCAACCCGATATTGAGTCGTGTCATCTTTCAGGTGTCTTCGGCGGCTGCCAAGAACAGGCGTTAAGCCCCTTTTTTATGCAAATGAGGGGCCAAACACCTGTTTTAGGCCCATTTTGTGAAATTGGGTGGCCGGAATCTTTTCAGCCCTGCAAGTACGGCTTTGGAGATGGGCCCGCTGGCAAACTGGCCTTGATTGACAGCGGGTCGGGATCCCGCTCTGCACCCGCCTCCGTGTCAGTTTCTCAGCTCTCCGGGCGGTGTTCGCACAGCAGACCCGACAGCAAGTGACGGGACTGGTCATTAACATCATTAAAAGGTACTTAAATGCTAGTTAAGAGGCTTAAAAGCAGGCACATACAATTTTACCAACCTTTTGACGGCTTTGTCGTCCCTTGGGTCCCGACAGGCAAGCAGCCCGACATTGATCTCAAAATGGGTAAGCTGCCTGCGCTGGCAGCCCAAATAATACTAATGCGGCCCATGGCCCAACTTGTAAATTTGGCCTCAAGGCTCCAATTGAGGCCTCTCCATTTCAGGTCCGAAAACTGGCCTAAAGGAATTTCGACCCCAATGTCTTCAATTACTCGGTGATGGGATTCGTTGAGGGAAATAATTGTAAAAGCTGATTGTTCGATTTCTTTCAGATCGTGATATTCAAACAGTAAATGATCTCCACCAGTATTCAAGGCTTAATGTTAATTAATGATCGCTCTTAACAACTAGCTTACAGGAATTTTACTTCAAACTGTTTATATTTGACATAAATTATCCTGCAAGCGTAGAAAAGATCATTTTCAACCTGAGCACATACAAACTCAAAGAGCTCTCCATAATGGCTTCAAGATCACTTACGAATGTTTTTGTTGGCGTGGAGTATGAAAGGCGGAGAAGAATGTGAGCCGACCATGAGTATGAATTTATCGTGCTGAGATAATATTTCTTACTTGTCAGAGGCACAAGTCTTGTGTCATTATTATCTTGATAAACAAGAGTATATCAGGGTTCTGTGAGCTTTTAAAGTGGGATCTGGATAGCCTTGTAACCAAGCTCCGTTACCTGTGGTTGTCAAGGTAACAGATACCATCAATTGCATGCCATAGGATCTTTGCAGGCAACCAACAGTGGTGCCCTGCACAACTGCCAGTCCTTCAGTTCTAACTCTGTTACTTTCATGACAGATTTAGTGATTTAGAAAACAGATATATTTTTCTCCATCATTATAGAGCAGCAGCAACAATACAAATTCCACGCTGTTGCTAAGTCTTTTTAATATCCGTAGTGCAACTGACAACATGTATTTTCATTGAGTAAAGCTATTGGTGAATCCTAGAAAAAATTTTGATCTATTATCATTCAGCTGGATGCGACATTAACTGAAGTATTCCCAAACTGGTAACAAAAGTTTGCTAATTCTGTATTTTAGCCAACTCAACATCAGCTGAAAAATATAATAACGAGGACAATAATGGACCCTGACTTGAAGGTATATGCTTCACCGTCAGTACCTTACAACTTGGCCTATCTCGGCAGCTAACTGGTGGACACAGAACTTTTTTCTGTTTTTCTTTTAGATGTCAGTGCTATAGCCTGAAGATTCACTTGCACACTTCAGTTTAAAATCCACACAGAGCACAAATATAATGAACTGCATCTTTCTGCTCATCATGCAGCATTATATAATATGTTTCAGATATCTAATCTGCTGATGAGTTCAATATAATCATGAAAAAGTCAGCTAAATCTTTGGAGCATTTTGCATTCTCCATATCATTACTGTAAGTCCTGGCATTGAGATAGACTTTGAATTAAGTGAGGGGAATTCACCTTTAAGTGATATACAACATGATGTAGATGCACGGACTCCTGGACAACAAGGCTCTGTTGAGTCTAGAAATGCTGTACCAAATTAAAATAATAATATTTCCTATTAATTGATAAAAAATGTATGCAAATATTAGTATATTATAAAATTTGTATAAAAGACATCTTAAATAGGCTTCCTCATTAGTCTGTTAAGCACAATGAAAGATCTTGGATGTGAATATATAATTACCTGTTGTAATGCATGCACCTGTGTTTGTAGAGCTCCCAGATCCCAGGTTGGCTCCCAGGCCGCCTGTAATTTCTGCGGTCTGGAAGAGTCCGTGTTCCATGTTTATGTGGAGTGCGTCAGGTTGCAGCCCCTGTTCCAATATCTGAAGGGGCTGCTCTTCAAATTCTGGCTGCACTTCAGCCCCACACTCCTGATCTTTGGATATCCTGTGCGGAGGGGAGCGGGCAGGTCGGAAGGCCTCCTTGTGGGACTGCTCCTGGGCATGGTCAAGGTGGCCATTAACTGGTCCAGGCAGCGGGCGGTCGAGGGGGGTCGTTCAACCTGACTGCCTGCCTCTCTTCCGCGGTTACATCCGAGCCAGGGTGTCCCTGGAGATGGAGCACGCGGTGTCCACCGGTACGCTCGCGGCCTTCCGCAAGAGGTGGGCACCGGAGGGACTGCAGTGCATCATCACCCCTGGCAACCAAATTTTAATTTGATCCATTCATGTAAAAAGTTTAATTGGTTTAATTTGTCGGTTTTAGTGTCCCTTTTAAGGAGGGCATTTGATTTATAATTTGCACCTAAAATAGTGTAGAGCTGTTGAGTTGTGAATGGCTTAGCCAGTCATGTGATGTTCACAAGACTCAATAAAACCCCAGCCAGTAGGGTTCAGGGGATCTATGATGAGGTATGTGGTTGTGAGCCTGGTGGATGAACTGGTAATGTGTAGTGTGATTGTTAAACCTTTGCTAATAGACCAACTAGTTCTTAGTAGCAATGTGTTGCTATGAATTCTTAAGCAAAGAACCCTTGAAGCAAATACATTAACGTGATTAAGAGACGAGCCCTTCATCCTCAGTTTCCTAAACTGTGCTATTTGAATGCAATGATTCACTGCAGTGTTGGCTGTTGGGTGATTATATGGCTACAGTCTGAAACATGGCTCCTCGCTCTGTTGCACAGCCCATACATACCAGGAGTATATAGGCTCAACCAGACACATGAGATAACATGCAGGTGCCAATAATGTGTGAAAGAGTCAGGAGGCTGGATTGCAGCTTTTAAAGGGCTATTACGCTCTCAAAGCTATACTGCACTGAAGAGGAGAAGGAGAAGGAGCAACAAAACCCACCGTACAGTGTGACAAAGGAGAACACCAGTGAACACTGTCATGGATGTAAACATTACCAATGTGTAAGACTTGCCAGCAGGGGGCACACCTGTGGGAGACCCAAGGGTCACCTGCACACCCCGGGCAAGCAGGTATAAAAGGCAGTCTACCATGCTGCTTCCTCACTCTGGGGTTACATTAAAGAGACCAAGGTCACAACAGTTTGAGCTTACAGCACACAGTCTTGTGGAGTTATTCTGAACATAACAAACACCATTTGGAACGCACCCGCACCACATACTGTTAGAGTCCATAAAAATGGGGAAACCCTGATACCATGCCATGTGCTGTCAGTTCTTTTTGGATGAGATAGATTAAGGTAGTTGGCGGGGATGCTGTTGCATATAAAATCTCTGATGTAAGCCTGAGGGGCAAGGAAAACTATGCTCTATTTGGGTAGAGTATTGGGCACGTGTCACTATGGCTGAATGGGCATATTCTTTCAGCAGATATATGTTCCGGCACTTGGTCAAGGTTTCCAATTGCTTGATGCTGCAGGCCTTCTCCAGCAAGCTTCTTCTTAGGCAGTCCCTCGGAGTCGAGGATGACTTGCTTCCAGACTAATATGAGTTCTCAGGTGACTGATGAGTCCAGTGCGGGACATACAGTCTCTGTCACAGGTGGGGCAGACGGTGGTTGAAGGGTGGGTGGGTGCTTAGGTTGTCGTGCGCCCCTTCCGCTGTTTGTACTTGGCTTCCGCGTGCTCCAGTGAATAAATGACACTCTTGTTATATGGGCACTGAGCATCAGGAGAACTGGTCAGGTCCTCAGAATGTGCTATGGAGCTCAGCCCACATTTACATTACTCTGGGGGCCTTAACAAACCAGGTGCACCAGAGGTGTGGAGGCTCTGGTGCTCGTGGGAAGCAATAATAGCGCACATGGGACACCGAAAAGATCTCAGGCTTCAGCATCCCATAATGCAATGAACAACAACAACAACAACTTGCAGAATATGAACAGGTACCCAATAGCTGCACTATAGGCATTATTTGTCATACATTGGCATTTAATAAATAAGAACAGAAAAAATAGGAGCAGGAGTAGACCATTGGGCCCCTTGAGTCTGCTCCGCCATTCAATAAGATCATGGCTGATCTTCTACCTCAACGCCACCATCTTACACTACCCCCATATAACTGGATTCCCTTAATATTCAAAAAATCTATCCACCTCTGTCTTGAATATACTCAATGACTGAGCATCCACAGCCTTTTGGGGTAGAGAATTCCAAAGATTCACCACCCTCTGAGTGAAGAAATTTCTCCTCATCTCAGTCCTAAATGGCCGACCCCTTATTCTGAGACTGTGACCCCCTGGTTCTGTACTCCCCAGCCAGGGGAAACATCCTTCATTCACAAACCATTGGTGTCCTCAAGTAGGAAACTTGATGCTAAAGTTGCTCAGAGGGGGATGGGGAGATGACTCTTTAAAATACAAGATAAAGCATGCAGAATGATTGCAATCTGCTGTATGTTGCTGCAAGAAGGAGCAGCACTTTGACATTAATGAGGACCACACCCTTGCCGCGACCATGGAAGGTAAAGAATTTAAACTGCCTGCACCAACAGAGGAGGAAATTAGCACACAAGGGGTGAAGGACAATCTTTAGCCTTCTTTACCAAGGCAAGAATCTTCATACATCTCCATGAATGCTACCAGACGCACACATTGACCCACCTAACCCACTCTGAACCCATAGGACACATTACACAGAGTTACTCATAATTGCTTGGCGATCAAATGATCTGTCAATGATTGTCCTTCTCCTTTAGTTACACCATTCCCATTACCTGAATGTGTCCCATGCCTGGTCAGACGAAAATGTTTGATACTGGCCTTGGTGGCAAAAGTGGAATACTACTGTATTCCAAGACACTTAAAGTCCCTCAATTTGATAATAGATACAAATAAATAATAAAAAGATAAATATAACATACAACTGCAGAAACTTTATGGAGCTATAAAGGGGACTTTTATCTCATGAGCAGGAATGCAGCCCAGCGAGAGACTGGCCAGTCCTGGAGCAGCAAAGGGAGATCCAGACGAATTTAATGCCGAGTTTCATTAACATGCCGCTGGCTGACTTAGTGACCAAAACGTCCGGGAACCATCTGCCTAGCCATCAAAATTGGGTGGCTCGGAGGCTGCTGGTCAGGCCTAAGGTAACTGCAGGTAGGAGGGTGGGGCATCGGAGGTTTTGGGGCAGTTCGCGGTTTGGAAAACTGGAAGTCTGGGGCAGGGAAAGAAATACATTTATCTGGAGGGGCTTTTGTTCCCGGTGATCAGCCTGTTTCAGCCTAGCAGGAAAACCGCAGCCACTTCCCCCGCTCAAATTAAAATTGAGCTAGTGGGAGCGGGACAGGAAGCCAGCAGGTAAGTCTCCCGTTCCATTCCAACTGCAGCCATGCCCATTTCCGCTGGGCAGGGCGTTAAAATTCCCCCAGATTACGGTATATTCTCGTGCTAAACTGGAAATCTGTGATGTGGCTGTATTTTTTGCTTTGCTGCCCAAATGCAGCTACAGTGTGCAAATAATTAAACACTAGTCATTGTACTATTGAATACGCTATAAAAAAATTGTTTTTAGCATGAATTTGATTACATTCACAGCATGTGATTTCAACGCCTCAATTTCTGAATTCTCATCTTTGTTTTCAAATCCCTCCATGGGCTCGCCCCTCTCTATGGGCTCAATTTTCCCCAACTCCTTTTTTCGGCGCACTCACTTGAGATGCGCCGACTTTGTGCGTTGCAAACAGTGCCGAAAAAATGTGCCCCCATCCTGGCCGCTCTGCCGAGTGTCCCGGGTCCTGGCGTGGCGTATATAGTGGAGTGGGGGTGGGGGGCGGGGGGCGGTGCTACAGCCCGACACCGAAAATAATGCCGGCAGCTGTCCGCATGCGCAGTGGAGTCTGCGCGCATGCTCCTCGCCCTCCCAGCACGCCCTGCAGGCTGTGAGCAGGACCCGATGCTCAATGCCCCTATCCCTAGCTGAAGGGACGAGCCGATGTTCACCGCCCCTATCCCTGGCCGAGTGGCCTCCCGCACCGGCCGGGGCGGGCCCGCTGTGGATCTCTCTCCCTCCCCCCCTTCACTGATGCTGCGTTCAGCCTCTCCCTCCCTCCCTCCCTCGTTCACTAATCTGAGGAAGGACATTCTTGCTATTGAGGGAGTACAGCGAAGGTTCACCAGACTGATTCCCGGGATGGCAGGACTGTCATATGAAGAAAGACTGGATCGACTAGGCTTATATTCACTAGAATTTAGATGAATGAGAGGGGATTTCAAAGAAGCATATAAAATTCTGACGGGATTGGACAGGTTAGATGCAGGAAGAATGTTCCCGATGTTGGGGTAGTCCAGAACCAGGGGTCACAGTCTAAGGGTAAGGGGTAAGCAAATAGATGTTAACAGATATGATGTGATTTGGGATTACAGAGACGTGGCTCCTGGGAACTCAACATCCAAGGGTATTCAACATTCAGGAAGGATAGAATAAAAGGAAAAGGAGGTGGGGTAGCATTGCTAGTTAAAGAGGAGATTAATGCAATAGTTAGGAAGGACATTAGCTTGGATGATGTGGAATCTATATGGGTAGAGCTGCAGAACACCAAAGGACAAAAAACATTAGTGGGAGTTGTGTACAGACCTCCAAACAGTAGTAGTGATGTTGGGGAGGGCATCAAACAGGATGTATGCAATAAAGGTGCAGCAGTTATAATGGGTGACTTTAATATGCATATAGATTGGGCTAACCAAACTGGAAGCAATACGGTGGAGGAGGATTTCCTGGAGTGCATAACGAATGGTTTTCTAGACCAATATGTCGAGGAACCAACCAGAGGGGAGGCCATCTTAAACTGGGTGTTGTGTAATGAGAGAGGATTAATTAGCAATCTCGTTGTGCGAGGCCCCTTGGGGAAGAGTGACCATAATATGGTGGAATTCTACATTAGGATGGAAAATGAAACAGTTAATTCAGAGACCATGGTCCAGAACTTAAAGAAGGGTAACTTTGAAGATATGAGGCGTGATTGGCGAGGATAGATTGGCGAATGATACTGAAGGGGTTGACTGTGGATGGGCAATGGCAGACATTTAGAGACCGCATGGATGAACTATAACAAGTGTACATCCCTGTCTGGCGTAAAAATAAAAAAGGGAAGGTGGCTCAACCGTGGCTATCAAGGGAAATCAGGGATAGTATTAAAGCCAAGGAAGTGGCATACAAATTGGCCAGAAATAGCAGCGAACCCGGGGACTGGGAGAAATTTAGAAGTCAGCAGAGGAGGCCAAAGGGTTTGATGAGGGCAGGGAAAATAGAGTACGAGAGGAAGCTTGCAGGAAACATTAAGACGGACTGCAAAAGCTTCTATAGATATGTAAAGAGAAAAAGGTTAGTAAAGACAAACGTAGGTCCCCTGCAGTCAGAATCAGGGGAAGTCATAACGGGGAACAAAGAAATGGCAGACCAATTGAACAAGTACTTTGGTTCGGTATTCACTAAGGAGGACACAAACAACCTTCCGGATATAAAAGGGGTCAGAGGATCGAGTAAGAAGGAGGAACTGAGGGAAATCCTTATTAGTCGGGAAATTGTGTTGGGGAAATTGATGGGATTGAAGGCCGATAGGTCCCCAGGGCCTGATGGACTGCATCCCAGAGTACTTAAGGAGGTGGCCTTGGAAATAGCGGATGCATTGACAGTCATTTTCCAACATTCCATAGACTCTGGATCAGTTCCTATGGAGTGGAGGGCAGCCAATGTAACCCCATTTTTTAAAAAAGAAGGGAGAGAGAAAACAGGGAATTATTGACCGGTCAGCCTGACATCGGTAGTGGGTAAAATGATGGAATCAATTATTAAGGATGTCATAGCAGCGCATTTGGAAAGAGGTGACATGATAGGTCCAAGTCAGCATGGATTTGTGAAAGGGAAATAATGCTTGACAAATCTTCTGGAATTTTTTGAGGATGTTTCCAGTAGAGTGGACAAGGGAGAACCAGTTGATGTGGTGTATTTGGACTTTCAGAAGGCTTTCGACAAGGTCCCACACAAGAGGTTAATGCACATGGGATTGGGGGTAGTGTGCTGACGTGGATTGAGAACTGGTTGGCAGACAGGAAGCAAAGAGTAGGAGTAAATGGGTACTTTTCAGAATGGCAGGCAGTGACTAGTGGGGTACCACAAGGTTCTGTGCTGGGGCCCCAGCTGTTTACATTGTACATTAATGATTTAGACGAAGGGATTAAATGTAGTATCTCCAAATTTGCAGATGACACTAAGTTGGGTGGCAGTGTGAGCTGCGAGGCGGATGCTGTGAGGCTGCAGAGTGACTTGGATAGGTTAGGTGAGTGGGCAAATGCATGGCAAATGAAGTATAATGTGGATAAATGTGAGGTTATCCACTTTGGTGGTAAAAACAGAGAGACAGACTATTATTTGAATGGTGACAGATTAGGAAAAGGGGAGGTGCAACGAGACCTGGGTGTCATGGTACATCAGTCATTGAAGGTTGGCATGCAGGTACAGCAGGCGGTTAAGAAAGCAAATGGCATGTTGGCCTTCATAGCGAGGGGATTTGAGTACAGGGGCAGGGAGCTGTTACTACAGTTGTACAGGGCCTTGGTGAGGCCACACCTGGAGTATTGTGTACAGTTTTGGTCTCCTAACTTGAGAAAAGACATTCTTGCTAATGAGGGACTGCAGCGAAGGTTCACCAGACTGATTCCAGGGATGGCGGGACTGACATATCAAGAAAGACTGTATCAACTGGGCTTGTATTCACTGCAGTTCAGAAGAATGAGAGGGGATCTCATAGAAACATTGAAAATTCTGACAGGTTTAGAAAGGTTAGATGCAGGAAGAATGTTCCCAATGTTGGGGAAGTCCAGAACCAGGAGTCACAGCCTAAAGATTAGGGGTAAGTCATTTAGGACCGAGATGAGGAGAAACTTCTTCACCCAGAGAGTGGTGAACCTGTGGAATTCTCTACCACAGAAAGTTGTTGAGGCCAATTCACTAAATATATTCAAAAAGGAGTTAGATGTAGTCCTTACTACTAGGGGGATGAAGGGGTATGACGAGAAAGCAGGAATGGGGTACTGAAGTTGCATGTTCAGCCATGAACTCATTGAATGGCGGTGCAGGCTCGAAAGGCCGAATGGCCTACTCCTGCACCTATTTTCTATGTTTCTATATAGGACCGAGATGAGGAGAAACTTTTTCAGCCAGAGAATTGTGAACCTGTGGAATTCTCTACCACAGAAAGTTGTTGAGTCCAGTTCGTTGGATATATTCAAAAGGGAGTTAGATGTGGCCCTTACGGCTAAAGGGATCAGGGGGTATGAAGAGAAGGCAGGAGTGGGGTACTGATGTTGCATGATCAGCCATGATCATATTCAATGGTGGTGCAGGCGCGGAGGGCCGAATGGCCTACTCCTGCACCTATTTTCCAAGTTTCTATGTTTCACAGATGCAGCATTGAGCCTAGCCTCCCAGTATGCATCTTGCCGCCCCTATCCCAGGCCGAATGGCCTCCCGCACAGGCCGGCTGCTGCCGAGTTTAGTTGAAGGTAGGATTTATTTCAGTTCTTTATTTGTTAATTGAATTCGTTATTTCAGTTCTTCATTTTTTATTGAATGCTTATTACTTTTTGTGCTGTGTTTAGTGCTTTGTCAGTCTTGGCGTTTTAGGTGCAGGTCTTCTCTGCTTCCTTCTATTTTTTATTTGTTAATTAATTGTTTATTACTTTTTGGGCTTTGTTTAGTCCTTCGTAATTCTTGGTGCAGGGCCTCTCAGCTTCCTTGTATTTTTTATTTGTTATTGAATGCTTATTTTTGTGCTTTGTTTATAGCTTTTTCAGTCTTGGTGCTTTAAATGTACTAACCTGCGCCAAATTCTTAACTGTCCTCAAGTTTTTTCAGAGCTGGCCACATACGCTGAACTAAGTCGATTTGGAGTAAGTTTTAGCTGGCCAAAGTGGCATAAATGGCCAAAACTGGCGTAAGTGGCCGGGCAAACCCATTTTTGAAAAAAAACTCAACTAAAAAAAATCGTACCTAACTGAGTTACTCTGGAGCGCTTTTTAACTTACGCCAGAAAAACCAACTTACTCCAAAAAAATTGGAGCGAGTCATGGCCAAAATTGAGCCCTATGTCTGCAATCGCCTCCAGCCCCACAACCCCCCAAGATATCTGCGCTCCTCTAATTCTGCCCTCTTGAGCATCCCTGATTGTAATCGCTCCACCATTGGTGGCCATGCCTTCTGTTGCCTTGGCCCTAAGCTCTGGAATTCCCTGCCTAAACCTCTTTACCTCTCTTTCCTCCTTTAAGACACTCCTTAAAACCTACCTCTTGACCAAGCCTGCCCTAATTTCTTCTTATGTGGCTGTGTCAAATTTTTTGACACATAATACTCCTGTGAAGCGCCTTGTGACATTTCACGACGTTAAAGGCATTTTATAAGCGAAATGAAGGAGTCGACTGGCAATATGTAGTTTGCAGAATCCTGAAAACATGAATAACTGAGGAAATGTTATGCTTGGACTAGGAGGCTAGATTTAAATGTTGCGTCTGGACCAGCAATTCTTTAAAGAAGGAGGGACTGGGAAGTGATTTGGAACATTGGAATTCGAAGTCTGGGTGTGGATTATGCTTAGGTACACTTTTCTCTGGAGGCTCTTTATGTGATTATTAATCAAGTAATACAATAACAGTGACAGCCTGATTGCACGGTGATTTCAAAATAACATGAGAAATTAAGTGTCACAGTCACCACTTCTCTGACTGGTGGAGACTGGTGTTTTGTTGATATAAGCACTACATGTCTATCTCATTTCAGAATCTTGTCATTGCTGAACTTATTTTGCACTTCAAATTAAAATGCCAAAATGTGGTTGAGTTAACGACAAACAAACCCGGAATGGGGTGGAATTGCATTATGTGCCTATGTTGTGTACACTAATGAGATACTCAAACTGAATCATCCCGAATGCAACAAGGATGTGCACAGCACAGCACGCACTAGTGTGAATGGAAAATATGCGTGAGGCTGCCATTGCTAAACACGTAGCATGTCAGAGATAGTGGACGGGGCATTCAGGGTTGCAGCACATCCCCAAATTCCTTCCTTAATGCCAACCGGGGTGTGTGAACCCTCCCTCTCCAATAGAGGTTATAGATTCTCCTTTCTTTTCAAAAAAAAACCTTCTGATTTATCACCACTGAAAGAAATGCTGCCTGTTCCATTGGAGTCTGCTGGCTGTCAACATGTGACCCTTATCTCTTAAAAACATTTATTTAACCCTTTGTCTTACAGGCCCTGGAACAATAGGTGCAATGCCTGCGACTCTGGGCTACAGGAGTTACCCCTCAGGGATTGCAATGTTTGCTTACTACTATTTCCCAACCCTTGAAAATCTCGCAGTTTCCTCATGACACGCACTGTAAAGGTCACAGTGTCGTCCTCTGATAAAGTTTCTGCTACCACCTCCATTTTACATGTGTTAAAGTTGTTTTTCATTTTTTTCAGATTTATTTTGCTAAAATCAAAAGGTAATCTGATGATTTCGTTAATAGTCATAAATGTAAATTATATGTTTAGGCGCCATGGAATTCCAATGAGGCATATGACGAATATGTGGCAGGTAGGTGCCCATCGATTTTCGGTCATTTCTTTCCTTCCCTGAAGGCACTGACTCTTGTTGGGATACAGTTCAACAGATACTCCTCACACAGATAGAATTATAGGGGTCGATTTCCGCCCGTCCAAATGTTGGCCAAAGTGCCGCCGAGGTACCGGACGGTACTTTGGGCGGGATATTCATCAAGAAGTTCCCTCGAAGGTCGGTAGGCGGCAAACGGAAGACATACGCCGCCAATCTGGACGGCAGCGGGAAGGAGGTCACATTCTCGGCGGCAGAGGGTCGAAGACCTGAAAAAAAAAAAATCACAAATAAAAAATACAAAAACGATCAGAAGACCTTCAGGGGACCCCGTGCAGGTAAGTCGCTGTTGAAAATTTTTTTTAAATGTTCACTTACCTTTTTTTCAGGTTCCTCAGACTTACCGTCGGGGACAGACCAGCCTGCAGCCCTGCGGTCCACCCCCGTTCTGCCGTTGAGTCCCGCCGACTCCCGCCCACAGGAACCTGGGAGCTCGGCGGGCGGGAGCTCAGTTGTGCCACTCGGCCGTCTGCTGATGTCAGCGGGCGGTTCCCGGCGGCTCTCCCCTCCCGCCCGCTCCAGGTCACCCCGAAAGTGGCACTGGGCGGATCTTCAGGAGGAATGTCAGCGGGAGTGGGCGGCAGCGGTTGGTAGGGTGCTGAAAATCAGCCCCATAGAATCATAGAATGGTTACAGCATGGAAGAAGGTCAATCGGCCCATCGAGCCCATGCTGACTCTCTGCAAGAGCAACTCAGCTAGTCCCACTCCACTGCTCTTTCCCCGTAGCTCTGCAATTTGCTTTTTTTTCCAGGTACTTATCCAACTCCCTTTTGAAAGCCATGATTGAGTCTGCCTCCACCACTCTTTCAGGCAATGCATTCCAGATCCTAACCACTCGCTGTGTAGAAAAATGACCAAGTGTGATTGTAAACAGGATAGGTTTTGACAGTGTGATAGTGTAAAACGTGTGGTAGCAAATCAGCTGCCCGTTTTACATCTCGCCCGATTTTTATTTCCATTGACATCAAACTATTTAAACATGAGTACATCATAGCCAACGTTACTGATCTTTCATTTCCATGAAAAAAATGGACATAATCCCAGAATGAATTTGGCAGTCTGGAATTTTACACACGATGCCAAAGTCACAGAAAATCCCTAATCTCAATAAATGGCCTGGATTAGAAATGGTCAAATTTGCAGATGATGCTAAACTAAGAGTGGGGCAGTTGATGAAACAGCTGAAGGGTATACAAGAAAACTGACAAAATTTGGAAAAGGGCAGAACAATTGGCAGATGAAATTCAATACAAATTGCAAGGTGCAACAGAATGGAAGCAAAAATGGAAACATATAATTGGATGGGACTGAACTAACTATGGAAGAGGCTACAGGGAGTAAGATTCAAAATTGACCATGTTCAATCGTTGTACAATCAATAAAGCAAACAGCTAAAGTGTGTTTCCAAATCAGCAGAGTGCAAGTATGAAGTTATCAATACTAAAGTATTTTGGAGGAGTGTTATATATCAAAGAAACCCTGCACATGGTACAGTGACCAGAAGCAATTTAAAGAAATGTAAACCTTATACTTTCATTCCCTCCACCACCGGCGCTACATGGCTGCAGTGTGTATCATCGACAAGATGCACTGCAGCAACTTGCCAAGGCTTCATCAACAGCACCTCCCAAACCTAGAAGGACAAGGGCAGCAGGCACATGGGAACACCACCACCTCCAAGTTCCCCTCCAAGTCACACACCATCCTGACTTGGAAATGTATCGCCGTTCCTTCATTATCGCTGGGTCAAATTCCTGGAAATCCCTCCCTACCACTGTGGGAATACCTTCACCACAAGGACTGCAGCGATTCAAGAAGGCAGCTTACCACCACCTTCTCAAGGGCAGTTGGAGATGGGTAATAAATGCTGGCCTTGCCAGCGACACTCACATCCTGTGAATGAATAAATAAAAATAAAAATTTTAAATGCTGTTGCCAGTTACTGTGGTATTTGCTATGGTATTTGTTCCAACCTCTGTCATTGAATTACAGTATGCAGATGACACATGCGTTTGTGCACATTCCAAACCATCGTTGACACCTTCACTTAAGTGTACGAGAGACTGGGCCTTACATTAAACATCCATAAGACGAAGGTTCTCTACCAACCTGCCCCCGCCACATAGTACTGGCCTCTGATTATCAAGACCCACGATGAGACCTTGGACAACATGGACCACTTCGCATACCTTGGGAGCTCTCTGTCAGTGTGCCAGTGCAGTCTTCGGTTGCCTGAGGAAAAGAGTGTTTGAAGACCAAGATCTCAAACCTGGCACCAAGCTCATGGTCTATGGAGCAGTAGCGTTACCCGCCCTCCTATATGCTTCAGAGACATGGACTATGTACAGTAGGCACCTCAAAGCACTGGAGAAGTACCACCAATGCTGCCTCTGCAAAATCCTGCAAATCCATTCACAGGATAGGTGTACAAACATCAATGTTCTCTCTCAGGCCAACGTCTCCAGTATCAAGACATTGGTCACACTCAACCAGCTCCGATGGACAGGCCACATTGTCCGTATGCCTGATACAAGACTCCCAAAACAAGCGCTCTACTCCGAGCTCTGTCACGGCAAGTGAGTCCCAGGAGGGCAGAGAAAACGCTTCAAGGACGCCCTCAAAGACTCCTTGAAAAAATGTAACATGCCCACCGACTCTTGGGAATCCCTGGCCCACTCAAAGTGGAGGAGAAACATTTGAGAAGACGCTGAACATTTTGAGTTTCTTTGTCGGGAGCACACAGAAGTTAAGTACAAACAGCAGAAGGAGCGTACAACAAACCAAGCACCCCACCCACCCGTCCCTTCAACCATCGTCTGCCCTAGCTGTGACAGAGACTGTAGATCTCGCATTGGACTCATTAGTCAACTTAGAACTCATTTTAGTGTAGAAACAAGTCATCCTCGACTACAGGGGACTGCCTAAGAAGAAGATTTACTATGGGTACGGCTTATTTTTCACCCATTCCTAGAGATGGTGCTTGTGCTGTTTCTTTGACAGTGTGTAAGGGATGTAACAATGTCAAACAATGGGTATGGTCATTAGGAACAGCGACAATGCTGTGCAGTTTTAAACCATGTAGCAATCATTTTCAAAGTATGGTAAAACCCAAAATGTGATCCTCAAAACACCAGAAACAAATGTCAGGAACCCATGCAACATAAACAGAATTTGACTCATTCAGTCACGGTTCTTCAGTGGTCCTGCTAATAGTTGAACTCACTCCTGTGGGAACGCTGATCGATTTGGCCCCTCCCGGGTCTAGGATCACTGTGGCCAAGTGTAGAATGCCAACTGCTGCCTGGCTTCGACAAGCACGCGCATGGAATCAAACCGGGCACCTTCCGGTTTAGGCCTGTACCAGTTTACAAACTATAGGGAGAGCCCTTCCATTCATTACAGCAAAAGCTTGAAGAACTTATTTAAAAATGAGCTATGCTTCAAATAAATCATTACTATTTCATCTTGCATCTATTACAACTCTGAGTACTGTAGCGATTATTCAGAAATTTACAAAGTCATGATGTATTTCCCCACAAGCAGTTCCTTTTCCGAGTCTGTTCTGAAGGGGTTCAGTTCTTTGTCTTGAATATCGGCTTCTCTGCTGTTATTATCAATTGATGCTGTAATATGTCAGAAAGAGAGAGCAGAGATGGGGGCTGAAATTCAGGGTCCGTATAAGGCCCGTTACCGCCATTTTGCGGCAGCCATGAGACGGAATCGAGTGGCCGCCGTGTTGCAGTCGATTGGCCGCCTCGGCCCAAAGTCAGCTCGGGGGCTTTTCGGCCTGTCCCCACTTCCACCCCGCTGCTGTCGACTACCGCAAGTGCGTCATCAAAGTGCGAACCGCTGATTCCCCACACCTCCAGAACATTCCGCCACAAATTCACCGTGAAAAATCGCCAATCCGCCGCGCTTTTCTGTCAGTGCACCTTGTTCTGTATGTGTGCAGCACTGCAGCGCGGCGGCCCTTCAAGGGGAGGGCGCACTGCCGTGGCCACCATGTTTTTATTTTTGCCGGCCGACTTCCTGATCGGCCGGCCAATTATTGCCCCTAGGTTTGTCCGGGCCACCAACAGGCAGCCTGGCACACACACCCCCCCCTCTTGGGTGCCAGGCCGCTGGCCCGGCCGAAACCCTCCCTGGTGGCCCAGTGGCCGAAGCTAAAAAAACCTCCGATTCTCTCCCCTTTAACGGAGGGGAGAGAGGTGGTGACACACACGCGCAGCGACGTCACCACCGCTCCGCCGCTGAGTGACAGCGGAGAGTCGATCCCGCCCCAACTTCCGCCCTGCAGCAGGACTTACCGCCACACTTCCGCCCCCATCATGACCGACTTCCGGTCCGACGCTGAAAAATCTTCAAAGTGTAGAAAATCGCTCGGAAGGTCGTCTCATCACTCCAGGAGGTAAAACCAGGCAAAAAAATCTTAGGTGCGCCAGCTTTCTGGCATGACGGAATTTCAGCCCCATGGTATCTAACACATAACGCCAGTCAGTCAACGTAAGCCTAAATTCTATTCACTTTCCTCTCATGAAGGCAGTGATTCCTTATCCAAATGGCCATTTTTCATGTGTGAGCCTATGTACTCACTCACTCACTCGGGACTATTGCATCATCTGAGGCATCATAGATGGGCTTGATGTGTGGTTCACAAATACACAATATGCAGCACAGGTTACTGGATAGTGATCAGGAGTTCGTGCTCTTATTGATTTTATCTCTCTCTCTAGCCCAGGACATTATGCATCACACCTACTGTTAACAATTCTGGCCTCTTAAGCATCCCGAACTTCCATCGCTCCACCATTGATGGACGTGCTTCCAGCTGCCCTGGCCCTATGTTCTGGAATTCCCTCCCGAAACCTCTTTGCCTCTCAACTTCTTTCTCCTCCTTTAAGATGCTCCTTAAAACCTACCCCTTTGACCACGCTTTTGGTCATCTGCCCTAACATCTCTTTATGTGCCTCAGTGCCAATTTTTTTCTGCTAATGCTGCTGTGAAGAGCCTGGGGATGTTTTACTATGTTAAAGGTGCTAAATACAGTGTCAGCCATGGCACAATGGGTAGCACTCACGCCTCTGAAGGTTGTGGGTTCAAGTCCCACTCCAGGGACTTGAGCACAAAAATCTAGGCTGACATTCCCATGCAGTGCTGAGAGAGCGCTGCACTGTCAGAGGTGTCATCTTTTGGATGAGACGTTAAACCGAGGCCCCGTCTGCTCTCTCAAGTGAATGTAAAAGATCCACATGGCACTATTTCGAAGAAGAGCAGGGGAGTTATCCCTGGTGTCGTTGCCAATATTTATGCCACAATCAACACAACAAAAGCAAATTATCTGGTCATTATCACATCACTATTTGTGGGAGCTTACTTGTGTGCAAATTGGCTGCCGCGTTTCCTACATTACAACAGTGAACACTTCAAAAGTACTTCATTGGCTGTAAATCGCTTTGAGACATACGGTGGTCGTGAAAGGCGCTATATATATGCAAGTCTTTCTTTTATTTATATAATGCAAGTTGCAAATTGTGTTGTTAATTAATGCTTTTGCTAAAATGCAGATAAAGGAATGAATATATGAACAAATTAAGCATTTGTTTGATGTTATCAGCAACAGTCATTTCTAAGCTGATATGATTGTTTCCCTTGTCTATATTAAGATGGACTACAGGAAGAAGAAATGTGCAGTAAGGGCCTCTAAGCTTTTATCTTCTACTGATAATCATGTATACTAGTATTACCATTACCATCTCTGGTGGCCGTTCAAGGTCTTGTGAGGTAAATGGCTTGATTTGCTCTTGATACAGTGCTTATTGTCCAACTTGTGAAGTTTTTCTCCTTGTAGTAATGGCTACTGGAAGTACAAAAAAAATCCCACTGCCATTTACTCAAAAGCACAAGGAGGGAACGCGATAATTTGCGGAGCAGGGGATAAAGTTAATGAAATTTGCGGTCTGCTTTCCAGTTTCTCTTTCTTTTAAATCCCCCCTCTGACTAGAGATTATCCCAGTTCCGTTACTGAGCACCCCTTCAACTTACAATATTGAACAGTATCAGAGTGTATGGCCATCTCTGTATGCTCCAGCAAGTATTGTGAAGCGTGTAACATAGCATGCTTCTATCCTTAAAACACATGTAAAGTTCTTGTACAAAATTAGAAAAAAACATTTGTGAATGTGAACAGTTGGCCTTAATTTCACATTACTGATGAGAAAAAAGGCTGTCTCCGACTCACTCCTCCATACTGATTCTTTTTATTTACTTGTTCTACAGACTGTTCCAGGATTATATTTTTTAAAACCACATTCAAGGAGCAGCAGGAGAAAAGGAAAGAGGAAGGGTGAAAAATACACACATGGAGAGAAATGCCTGAATACTGTTTACACACTGCAGGAGTCTGGCCCCATGGAGGCCAGAACTCCAGCCGCAGACCTCAGCGTCCTTGGGTTGGAGGAGGAGGAGGAAGAGCAGGGGGTGGGCGGGGGTTGAGAATCATCTCCTCCTCCAGTGACATCTGCTGGAAATGCGCATGTGTGGACAGACAATGAGGATGGTATTGAGATTGTCTGTGAAGCTACTGACACTTTCCTCCCCCTTTTCCCGGCCCTCCTGGGTCAAGTAGCCTAACACTCACTGTAAGCTCAGGTTGGGAATAATGGCCAGGCGGCTGAGGTAACAGAGGGTGACAGCACCCATGGAACTGTAACCCCACTAAAACTCCTTCTGGAGTGAAAGAGGGTCAAGAAAATTGGCAAGAACTGAAAAGAAAACGCTAGCTTCCTTTTTGCTTGAAAACAGTACTAGAGAGAAAGCAAGGTTGATTCGCGAGATGAAGGGATTCTCATATGAAAAATGGTTGAGCAGGTTAGGCCTATACTCATTGGAGTTTAGAAGAATGAGAGGTGATCTTATTGAAACATAAGATTCTGAGGGGGCTTGACAGGGTAGATGCAGAGAGGATGTTTCCCCTCATGGGGGAATCTAGAACTAGGGGGTATAGTTTCAGAATAAGGGGTTCCCCATTTAAAACAGAAATGAAGAGGAATTTCTTCTCTCAGAGGGTCCTGAATCTTTGGAATTCTCTATCCCAGATAGCTGTGGAGGCTGGGTCTTTGAATATATTTAAGGTGGAGATAGACAGATTTTTGAATGATAAGGGAGTCAAGGGTTATGGGGAGCGGGCAGGGCAGTTGAGACCAGGATCAGATTTATTGAATGGCGGAGCAGGCTTGAGGGGTCAAATGGCCTACTCCTGCTCCTATTTCTTATATGCTTACGTTCTTATGAAAGCCAAGAGTCAGTTCAACCCAACCTGCACCAAGCTACTGGACTTGCCATACTTTCTTTATTGCTAGTGATGGTGCCTTGTGAGATTCACTTCCAAGCTACTGGGAGTCTACTTAAATATTATAATCCTTTCACTATCGGCAACAGTGGGAAAGTCAGTGGGTGAGAGCTCAGATGAACAGGACCCCAAGAAAGAATGCAAAAGGCAGGAGGCAACAGAGCAGAGTAGCACTGGGTTAAGTGTAAACCACAAGCTGATAGGAAGGGACAATATGTATGAATATAAAGGGGCTGCAGGACGGGTCAAAACTATAAATCATGGTTTAAAAACTAGTATTAAAACACTTTACCTAAACGCACGTAGCATTCGAAATAAAGTAAATGAGTTGACGGCACAAATCATTACAAATTATGATTTGGTGGCCATTACAGAAACGTGGTTGCAGGGTGGCCAAGACTGGGAATTAAACATACAGGGGTATCTGACAATTCGGAAAGATAGACAAGAAGGGAAAGGAGGTGGGTTAGCTCTGTTAATAAAGGATGATATCAGGGCAGTTGTGAGAGATGATATTGGCTCTAATGAACAAAATGTTGAATCATTGTGGGTGGAGATTAGAGATATCAAGGGGAAAAAGTCACTGGTGGGCGTAGTTTATAGGCCCCCAAATAATAACTTCACGGTGGGGCGGACAATAATCAAGGGAATAATGGAGGCATGTGAAAAAGGAACGGCAGTAATCATGGGGGATTTTAACCTACATATCGATTGGTCAAATCAATTCGCACGGGGTAGCCTGGAGGAGGAATTCATAGAATGCATACGGGATTGTTTCTTAGAACAGTATGTTACAGAACCTACAAGGGAGCAAGCTATCTTAGATCTGGTCCTGTGTAATGAGACAGGAATAATAAACGATCTCCGAGTAAAAGATCCTCTCGGAATGAGTGATCACAGTATGGTTGAATTTGTAATACAGATTGAGGATGAGGAAGTAGTGTCTCAAACGAGCGTACTATGCTTAAACAAAGGGGACTACAGTGGGATGAGGGCAGAGTTGGCTAAAGTAGACTGGAAACACAGACTAAACGGTGGCACAATTGAGGAACAGTGGAGGACTTTTAAGGAGCTCTTTCATAGTGCTCAACAAAAATATATTCCAGTGAAAGAGAAGGGCGGTAAGAGAAGGGATAACCAGCCGTGGATAACCAAGGAAATAAAGGAGAGTATCAAATTAAAAACCAATGCGTATAAGGTGGCCAAGGTTAGTGGGAAACTAGAAGATTGGGACAATTTTAAACGACAGCAAAGAATGACTAAGAAAGCAAAAAAGAAAGAAAAGATAGATTACGAAAGTAAACTTGCGCAAAACATAAAAACAGATAGTAAAAGCTTTTACCGATATATAAAATGGAAAAGAGTGGCTAAAGTAAATGTTGGTCCCTTAGAAGATGAGAAAGGGGATTTAATAATGGGAAACGTGGAAATGGCTGAGACCTTAAACAATTATTTTATTTCGGTCTTCAAAGTGGAAGACAAAAAAACCATGCTAAAAATTGCTGGTCACGGGAATGTGGGAAGGGAGGACCTTGAGACAATCACTATCACTAGGGGGGTAGTGCTGGACAGGCTAATGGGACTCAAGGTAGACAAGTCCCCTGGTCCTGATGAAATGCATCCCGGGGTATTAAAAGAGATGGCAGAAGTTATAGCAGATGCATTTGTTATAATCTACCAAAATTCTCTGGACTCTGGGGAGGTACCAGCGGATTGGAAAGCAGCTAATTTAATGCCTCTGTTTAAAAAAGGGGGCAGACAAAAGGCAGGTAACTATAGGCCGGTTAGTTTAACATCTGTAGTGGGGAAAATGCTTGAAACTATCATGAAGGAAGAAATAGCGGGACATCTAGATAGGAATAGTGCAATCAAGCAGACGCAACATGGATTCATGAAGGGGAAATCATGTTTAACTAATTTACTGGAATTCTTTGAGGATATAACGAGCATGGTGGATAGAGGTGTACCGATGGATGTGGTGTATTTAGATTTCCAAAAGGCATTCGATAAGGTGCCACACAAAAGGTTACTGCAGAAGATAAAGATACGCAGAGTCAGAGGAAATGTATTAGCATGGATCGAGAATTGGCTGGCTAACAGAAAGCAGAGAGTCGGGATAAATGGGTCCTTTTCGGGTTGGAAATCGGTGGTTAGTGGTGTGCCACAGGGATTGGTGCTGGGACCACAACTGTTTACAATATACATAGATGACCTGGAAGAGGGGACAGAGTGTAGTGTAACAAAATTTGCAGATTAGTGGGAAAGCGGGTTGTGTAGAGGACACAGAGAGGCTGCAAAGAGATTTAGATAGGTTAAGTGAATGGGCTAAGGTTTGGCAGATGGAATACAATGTCGGAAAATGTGAGGTCATCCACCTTGGGAAAAAAAAACGTAAAAGGGAATATTATTTGAATGGGGAGAAATTACAACATGCTGCGGTGCAGAGGGACCTGGGGGTCCTTGTGCATGAATCCCAAAAAGTTAGTTTGCAGGTGCAGCAGGTAATCAGGAAGGCGAATGGAATGTTGGCCTTCATTGTGAGAGGGATAGAGTACAAAAGCAGGGAGGTCCGCACCTGGAGTACTGCGTGCAGTTTTGGTCACCTTACTTAAGGAAGGATATACTAGCTTTGGAGGGGGTACACAGACGATTCACTAGGCTGATTCCGGAGATGAGGGGGTTACCTTATGATGATAGATTGAGTAGACTGGGTCTTTACTCGTTGGAGTTCAGAAGGATGAGGGGTGATCTTATAGAAATATTTAAAATAATGAAAGGGATAGACAAGATAGTGGCAGAGAGGTTGTTTCCACTGGTCGGGGAGACTAGAACTAGAGGGCACAGCCTCAAAATACGGGGGAGCCAATTTAAAACCGAGTTGAGAAGGAATTTCTTCTCCCAGAGGGTTGTGAATCTGTGGAATTCTCTGCCCAAGGAAGCAGTTGAGGTTAGCTCATTGAATGTATTCAAATCACAGATAAATAGATTTTTAACCAATAAGGGAATTAAGGGTTATGGGGAGCGGGCGGGTAAGTGAAACTGAGTCCACGGCCAGATCAGCCATGATCTTGTTGAATGGCGGAGCAGGCTCGAGAGGCTAGATGGCCCACTCCTGTTCCTAATTCTTATGTTCTTATGTTCTTATAAGTGGATTTACCATGACTAGTAACAAATACCTGGGCCACAATGAAAACTCCAGACCAGTGTCAATACTGAACTGCTGGCCACGTCTCAGATATGGAGTTACTCATACCAAAGAACTCATTTTAGGAGTGGAAGCAAGTCTTCCTCGACTCCGAGGGACTGCCTATGATGATGACTCCAGATTCAAACCAACACAACATTGCTGAAAGGACAGATTGCTCTCTATGCTATAGCCTGGAAATGACAGTGTGTGAATATTAAACACACAGGGAGGGGATGGGGGGGTGGGGGCGTTGGGGGCGGGGCAGAGCGCGGTGTAGACTTTCAATTTGCCACCCAGGTTTAAAACTGCTGTTGTGGGTTGACTTCCCATTATAGAAACTGTACAATTTGAATTTCCATGGAGCCAGAGTGTTTCTATAAAGGCAAGGCCAGTATTACCCTGCCACCCCCCCACCCCCCAAAAGCCTAACACATTTGTATGAAATGCTTTTGTCTCGTATTTTGAGACATTAAAGGCATTTGTAGATTAATATTTACACAGTGCAATTTTAAGCCCTTTATTGAGACTGGGTTGGCCACCTCAGGTGGCTTTATCGTTTCAGACATGTCGCTACTCAGTACACAGTAGGAGTAACCAAGCTTTACTTTCTGACAATTCTAACTGTAACCCAATCAAACAGCGAACTCTATCTTGACATTCTTTTGAACACTAACCTGCTCTTTTATTATATGGGAACAATTAGCAGAACATGGATACAGTCATTATCGCTTTAACTAGTGTTAGTGTGTGTGTGTGTGTGCTTTCAGGGCGTTGTGCCTGCTTTATTAAACAGTAAAAAGGTTTTCACACTCCCACTGTTAAAGAAGATATTGTGGATATGCGGTAATAGTTTCCAAGGTTCTAGCCACAGGAAAGCTTTGCGTGCTTTGGCAATGCCATCATCATACCTGGTAATGATCACTCAGCACTACTTGTCCTCCTTCCATCAATGTATAATGTTAGCACAGCGTGATAACCTACATCGTCATTCCCATCCAGCCGTGACAAATGAATGCCAAATCCAACACAACAAAAGCAATTCGGAACAGTGCGAGTGCAGTACATCGAGTTTCCATAAGCATTATTATCGGAGGAGCAAATGAGCAAAGTATCATACTACGATCTAGTGTGCATTTTACAATCGATAATTGCAGCAAAGTGCGAGGTACACTCATGCACACAATGTGCCCACATGGGGTTTGAGCTCAGCAGCTCAAGATGTAAATGCAGTCGGAGCTGGATCTGACAAAGAATGAAGTGTGAAGGAGTCATGCAGAGTACACGGTTGTGGGTTTGCGACTGATCTGCAATAAATGGGCTGATGTAAACAGTAGAGGCTTATTCATTCTGAATAAATGCTGCCAACTATGTGTTGGTGCATTCACAAATTTAAAAAGTAATTCCCTGCTTAGTTTTAATACAACGAAAACATGTAAGTGAGATCAGTTAAAGGCAGGAGGGAAGACTGATGAAGCAAGGTGGGACTGATGTGTGAGGGTAGTAAGCAGCATGACAGGTTCATTAATGGAGTTCACCATCATTTATGTTGATAAGAGCGCCTCGTCTAGAATAAACAAAAGGCAAGTTTCATCTTTTAAGCGTTCTGAACTTACACTTGGGGTGAATTTTCTAACGGCTTCTCTGAGCGTCACGATGATACCGATTACAGAGGGCTGTGAGGCAAAAAGGGAAGGTTACTTCAAGAACCTGGCAAACAAGACAGAAGAAAATAACCTACAATCTCCATATAAAGCTATTTGATCACTCTGACCCAAACTGGAAACCGCATGGGGTTAATGACTATCAGCAAGGCCGGTGGCTGCACATGCTCAATTCAAGTGGAAATCCTGCTAAGATGGAGAACAACAACAACAGCTTGTATTTATATAGCGCCTTAACATAATGAAACATCCCGAGGTGCTTCACAGGTGTATTGTGAGAAAACATTGTATGCACTCAACCATCCTGAAGCAATACCATACTCAGACCTGGACTCAATAGATGTAATACCTGATTCAGAGACCTGTGTCGATATGCCCATGACGGAAGTGGCCGGGTCAACTACAAAGAAATTACGGAATGGCCCTCCTCTGAACCTGACTGTATAACTCAGTACAGCATCAGCATTTTGTTCAGATTTGGACATCTGGGAGGGTGCCAGCTC
Organism: Pristiophorus japonicus; assembly: GCF_044704955.1. Lineage (NCBI taxonomy): Eukaryota > Metazoa > Chordata > Chondrichthyes > Pristiophoridae > Pristiophorus > Pristiophorus japonicus. The sequence goes on along the minus strand of NC_091988.1, from coordinate 185,678,709 downwards.
TATAAAGAAAACAACCAAATGTGGAAGTTATAGGCCGAGAACTCTCCTTTGTGTCCCTGGAACAGTCTCTTCATGTGACTTACTTGCTCGGCTTCAGCGCCTCGGACCAAAGCACTGTCGCCCTGAGTAATCGGGTTTCACCAGTGGGAGATCTATAATGGATGCCATACTTGCTTTCCACCTATTGACTGTGACTCAAGACAAAATTCAACTGCCCTCTGGGAGATGCATATATAGACCTCAAGGCAGCCTTTGATTCTGTCAACAGAAATGCCCTATAGAATTGGATTCCATATTTCAGGTGACAGTACCACATATTATGACTTCGGGCATCAAAATTAGTGGACAGAAAATTGCATGGCCTATGAATACATGCGCTGACCTCCACACCAGAATTGCTAGTATACTGCCCATCACATCATGCAAAGTTTTGCATCAGAAGTGCTCAATTGAAAAATATACCAAATCCAAGATTGCCCATTTCAATAAAGGACATTGATAGATAATGTGTGTGGCGAGTCTCTGTGAACTTGCAAGCAAATTGTCACTTTAGATGTATAGCATCTCTTCACCCCCGCTAACCTCCACAGACACAGTGATGGGATATTGCCCTTGGCTGTACCAGACATGAGGGAAATCAAGACCTCAGAGAGCCTGCTCCCTTCCTCCCAGCCAAAAGAGAAACAAGTGTCTTTAACAGATAGACTCACTTCCATCTCCTGCCCTACACTGCCAGGGAAATAGATGTTGCCGATACATAGATTCACTTCCCCCTTCCATCAAAAGAGCAGGAAAATAGACGCCTCAGATAGATAGAGTTAACCCCCCGCCCATTCCCATGCAAATTTAGGCCTCAGACGGATAGACTGTCTCCCAGTCTGCTAAGGAAATAGATGTTTCAAGCACACAGTTGCTAGAGAACAAAACAATTTAGACATATTCAAGGCAAATTTGACCTGTTTTAGTCAATCTTATCCAACTGCTGACAACACGGGGGATGTGCAACCTTTAGAAATGATGTTATCAATATTACATTCAATATACACAGAATGACAAAAAGACAACAATGTCCTAGAACCAATCTGCAATGATGCTTGTTTTCTTTAAAAAAAAATAGGCTTTCCTTGTCCTCTAAACTCAGCTAAAATTCAGATTGTTCTTCCTGAAGAGGTTGGAATGAACTTGGTTTAAATTTCAAATTTGCTTCACCTCTATCCCTGAGCCTTTCACACAATATTTTCTTTTCACACATATAATGCATACCCTATGGTTTTAATATCACTTGCATGCACATTACCTCACAACTAAGTACATTGCCTAAACAATAAGGTCCGGGCTTGAGAATAGCACTGTGCATTCAATAAGGCACAGACAGGGAGGGTCCCAACATCTTTCAGCTGCATTTCTCTCACACGGGGCTACAATAAGACCAGGGAAAATATGACAGACATAATTTCCTGCACATCAAACATTGTTTGAACTACTGTTGATAAACAAATTAAGTAAATGTGCTGAAATGATGTGTGTTTGATTGACCCTTGTTCAGTTTCACAAGATGCACTAATTACCACATAAAAGAAACAGGAAAGCTCTTTACTGATTCTTTAAATGGATCTTTTGTTAGCGGCTAAGTAGTCCCACAAATAACTAAATATTGCTTTGCTTGTTGTGCAACTGGCTTACTCCTCAGAGTCGGCATGTCTGATAACAACAGAATGGCACTAATCCTGCACGACAAAATTTCTAAACCCAATAAAATAAAAATGGGAGCAGAAGTCCGAACACAGCAAGCTCAACAGAAATGAGATAAGTTTTGGTTCATTGGAGCACATTATACAAAGAAGGGAAGGTGGTTATATCTTCCAGTGACTACAGAGTACAACATAGGTCATTCTGTGGGACTTGCTGTAGGAGAAAAAAATAACGAGAAACTACGGGCTCAATTTTCCCCAATGCTGTTTTTTGGCGTATTGCCAGAGTTACACCTGTTTTTTGGGGCCCCAACTACTCCAAAAAATAAGTAGCAAGTGTCCCCATTGTAATTTTTGGCAATTGGCGCTGCGCAGCCTGTCCTTTAGATTCTGGGGGTGGAGCCTAATGTCTACACCAAAAAAACGATGCCCCCCCCCCCGCTGCTGCGCATGCGCAAAAAAAATGACGTTTTTGACATGATTGCTATGCCCCGTACAGCTCCCAGCCTGCAATTGGCCATTTTTAAAGAGCCAGTTGTGTGTGAGAACTTTAATTCTCAGTGGAAAAATCGGGGCTGCAATACAAGATGCAACGCAGCTCAAGGACCAAGAATTTCTTACAGGATGAAGTGAAGGCACTGGCTACTGTAACTGAGGCTAGATGGCACGAGCTGGACACCATCAGAGGTCACATAAAAGTTTCACCAAAAGAAATGAAGAAACGCTGGAACCAACTTGCAGAAGATTACTGTGCAATGGTGACCACCCCGAGGTCTGGAGGCCAGTGCAAAAAGAAGTGGCAAGACCTTGGTCAAGTAGTTAGTGTAAGTAATATTTTCTCATCCCTTCAGTTCGGCTTCCACCACCCCTCTATGCTTCATTTGATGCTGCTTGATAAATAGTGTAAGGCTTCTCATGCCTTCAGTTCAGCTTCCACCTCCCCCCCCCCCCCCCCCCCACACCCAGTAACTAACGGAGTTATGCTGGCGCACAATCTTTGGGGGAACTTTGTTTTTTTAATTTAGGCCAAAAAAAAGTGGCGTAAATCACTGGGGAAAGTTGAGCCCTACAAATTAACTAGGATGTGTGAAAAAAAGAACAAAAGGGTTCTGGGTTCTGTCAGAGATTGTTTTCTGTTTTTCTTGGTAAAGCAAGTGGAAATTTGAAGCTGAAACCAGGTTATACTTTGCCACTGAGCTAAAGGAAGGGATCATGAGCTTAACAATTCAGATTTGGCTCTGATTCAATGAGAAGCTGCTCATTCATTAATCTAATGTGGAGCATGACATTAGTGGATGGGGCAACATTATCTCACAAATGAAATGTTATATTACTATGAAGGGCTGGAAGCAGTTTTACTACTCGTATTCAACCAAAGTGTTTCCACTGCCATCAACTAGATCGCATCAACTTGGTGGAAGTGTCGAGAACCAGAGGACACAGATTTAAGGCAGAAGAACCAAAGGAAAAACTTTGGTTTTACGCAGCGAGTGGTTAGGATCTGGAATGCACTGCTTGAGAGGATGGTGGAGGCAGACTCAATCATGGTTTTCAAAAGGGAATTTGATAAGTACCTGAAGGGAAAAAAAATGCAGGGCTACGGGGCAAGGGCGGGAGAGTGGGACTAGCTGAAGTGCGCTTGCAGAGAGCCGCACGGACTCAACGGGACAAATAGCCTCCTTCTGTGCTGTAACTATTATGTCACTATACTAAATTATCTGACATTCTCAAGAATGGGGGACAACTGGACAAGCTATGGGATAGGAGCGGCGAGGTGAGGGCGAAGGAGCGGCAAGAGATTGTAGAGGGACGTGATCGGGACCAAGGAGAGGCGTGAATTCAGGGCCCAGAAGAGGCGAGGGCCCAGGGGCAGCACGGACCAGCCCACACTGCGATATGTGTGCGCACTAGGTCCGTGCAGCAGAGCTGGTCTCCAGTCGTCTTGGATAACCCTTGCCACTGGATCAAGACCCAGCTCTGTCAAGCCTGTGTGGTGGCTGATGTGCAACGGCCACCCCACATTAAAAAAAATCCACGCACAGGCATCTTCCACCCTTCAACAAGTAGTTCGGGACCTGGAATATTAGGTCTTTCTTTGAAACACCTGTGAATTTTTTGGTGTGGGAGCAAGTCATCCTCGACTCGAGGAACTGCTTATGATGATGAACTATTCTATGATTCCATGAACTGACCACTCAGCATCTGTAAAGAGAAATGCCACGTTATGGCGTTTTGTGGTGTGTACCTTGATCAAAATCTATCTCTTGCCTTCACAGATGCTGACTGACCTGCTGTGGTTTTCTGTTGCTAGCTCAGATTTTCAGCTTTTACAATTAAAAAAAAAGATGTGCATCAATTGCTCTACCTGTATAGAATCAGACAGGTGGAATGAAATCTCTCGTCATTTTAGAGTGAAATGGATGTGTTTTGACCATGTATGAACAGAATAACGCAATGGCCTGCAGACAACAGATCTGTAGTGGAGCACTATAGGGATTGTTACTGTGGAAAACACTACTGAGATTTTTCAGTATCCACACTTTTCTTTTACTGTTAGCAGGGGACAGAATTTTTTATTTAAAGGTTTACTTTGGGTATAAAAGGCTCATTTCTACCCTTGCATTCACATTAGGATTCGTTTCAGCATAATTCAGTCATACTATTACTACAACAACAACTTATACAGCACCTGTAATATAAAGAATGTCCCAAGGAACTTCTCCGATAGGCACGAGGAATACAATCAGAATGAAAATAGCCAATGAGCTGAGAAGGGAGGTGGCTGGAAGCTTGGTTCAAGAGATGGATTCTGAGAAAGTTTTTAAAAGGAGGCGAGGGAAGTGGAGAAGGGGTTAGGTTTCGAGAGGGAATTGTAGAGAGAGTAGAATCCAGGCAGGTGGGATCCAGTTGCCAATGGGAGGGCAGGTGTACAATGGGACAGAATCAGAGGAACAGAGCATTTGGGAGTGGGGGAAAATAGGGCTGGAAAAGATTGCAGAGATAAGGGTTGGCAAAGACATGAAGAAGTTTAAAGATGAGGAGGGTTTTTAAATTTGGTGCACTGTGACAAGGGGTCAGTGTAGGTCAGCAAGGACAGAGGTGATAACGAAGCGGGCACCACATAATAGGATGCATACAACAGAGTTTTGATAAGTGGAAGTTTATGGAGAGAGGAAGAAAGGAGGACAACATTGAATTAGTCTTGTAAGGGCATAAGTAAAGGCTTTGGTAGTGAAGGGTTTGAAGTTGGGGTGGAGATAGGCAATATTGCAGCGATGGAAGTAAACGGTCTTTAAAAATAACGTATCCTGTCTGAATATACAAGAGGATAAACTTCTTGGCTTTGGCAATGCTCATCTATGTAACCTCCTCCAGCCATACAACCTCCAACCCCCTCCCGCACCTCCCCCCCCCACCCCCCCCACTCCCCACCATCACCACCCCACTCCTCTGTACTCTCGTTTCTCTGATTATATTTGTTTCTCTTCTAAATAACCCCACCATTGGTGGCTGTGCCTACAGCCACCTAGGACTCATTGTCTGGCATTCCTTCCCTAAAAATCTCCATATTTCCACCACCCTCTCCTTCTTTAAGAACTACATTAAACTCAACTCTTTGACCAAGCTTTTGGTCAACCCTCTTAATCTCTCCTTCTTTGCCTTGGCGTCAGTTTTCTTTACATCTCTATGAAGCACCTTGAGATGTTTTTCTATGTTAAACATGCTATAGAAATGCAAGTTGATGTTTGTTTTTCTAGTGATAACCCTGACTTTATACCCCCTTGTTACTGTTTGCCAACTATTGGAAATCATCTTTCACTATTTACCTTGTTAAAACCATTCATCTACCCCCTTAACCCTCCATACCAATGAAAAAGACCCAATCTTTCAAGCTGTTCCTAATAACTATAATCTTCCTTTCCTGTTATCATTATAGTGACTCTCTATTGTACACTTTCCCTGACCTTATCATCCTTCCTATCATGGGGTGTGCGGAACTACAATGCAAAATCTAACTGCAGTGCAATAGTATCACGTACATTAAATATTCTTGTGGGTTGTCTTAATGAAAAAGTCAAAATGGGCTGTTATTTGGATAACTACCAGAACCAACAACTTACATACATATGGCACCTTTAATGTAGAAAAATGTCCAAGGGAATTTCGCAAAGGTACAATGTAGAAGAACCTCTCGGGGAACTTTACTACGGGGAACAGACAACACTGCGTAGATTATGGCATGAAGGAAAAGTGAGATTTTTAGAAGGCTTTTGAAGGAAAGATGGGTAAGGCAAAATGCTTTATCGAAGATCGACCCAAGAACAGTTTCAAACTGTTCTCGAGGTTCCTGAATAAAGTGACCCATTGATTTAAAGCCTTTTAAAGATACACTGTTGTCTGAGCTATGTCCCCCCCTCCAACACCCCCGCCCCAAGAAAACATTGACTGTCAACCATCAGGGAAATCACAAAATCCGATGGTGCCTTGGCTCCTATACACTGCTTCCTCCTTAACTGCTCTTCTCAGATTTGAAACTCACACTGCATAATGGGGCACAATCCATGCCCGACTATTCCAAGCCAAGCTTGCATTGTTGTCATGCTAATATTTCTTAATCTGAAAAGAAGCAGCTTCTGTTGGAAAATGACACTGCTTAGCCTCTCAAAGTACAGTTTTCCTACATTACAACAGTGATTACACTTCAAATGTAGTTCATTGGCTATAAAGCGCTTTGGGATGCCCTAAGGTCGTGAAAGACGCTATTTAGATACAAGTCTTTCTTTACTTTTTTTAAATGTTAAAGACAAAAGTGTATTGGATATTAAATTGAAGTATATGGAATTTTAAAAATGTCGTCCACAATTGGTGTGGAATGCAGTGATCCAATTAAGCAGATGCTTCTGTTATCTGTTCCAGAAGTTTTTTTTTTTAAAAACCTCAGACATGCTGCCGCTTCATGCACTAATGTATACATATACAGTATGGGTGGGAAGCTGTAGCTAATGATTGCATGTTGGAGGCAAGTAATGGTCATTCCTAGATTGGGCAACCTGGACTTGACCTCTGGGGTCCTGGTACCATGGATCCTCTCTGATTATTCCACCCAACAGGAACCCATGTCAGAGGCATTGATTGATGGCTTCTGTGGGAGAGGGGGATATCTCAAGAAACAGTCATTAATAGGACCAGAAAAAAAGGCAAGTAAAGGCCCTGTTTTTCAGATAAACTGATTATAATTGAGTGTTACTACAGTGGAATCATCTGAGCATACAGAGCTTGCATTTCAAAGCTTTCCACATGAACCCAAAAGTGATTTTACTCCTTTGCTTTTGGTCCCTGTGTGTGTGTGTGTGTCCTTGACCCAGCACTGACATAGTCTGGCTTTGCTAGTTTTGGGCAACAGAGAAGAGAATGTATTTCTGACAAAAACACTCCTCAGATGAAATGTATTTACCCCTTTGTGCTTGTGTAAGCAGTCACCTTGTATGGTTTTTTCCCTCACAGAAATGGAGCAGGCTGAAAATGGTGCCCATTGATTCAAAAGCAACATACAAATATTTCATTCTTTTCTTTTGCAAGCATGAAATGACACAAAACGCAGAAATAATTAAAGGAAGAAATATTCTGATTTACCTTAGTAACTAGTGAAACTAGTGCCCTTGATAGTTGCACTCTTTTTTAAAAAAATATTCGTAGCCAATCTTTCCAATTCTTTGTCAAATCACAAACGCCAGAGGTCACCTTGCACACATCAAGGATCACTCTGCGCCAATGCTCTTAGCCAAAAGGCCGAGAGCCACTGCACCGTTCCTGAAAGTACTGCAATACCAGGTTTGTGCCATGGAGGTGGATGGATGGGTCAGTAACCCCACACACCTCCGTGGAGGTGGATGGGTCAATCCACCCCACCCACCTCCTATTTCCAAAAAGCATAGGAGAACCACCTTCCTGATCCAGGGAGAACCACTTTGGGGTCATGGTTACTCCCCTGTCAGGTCAGTTACGCATGATCTTAGCCAATTGAATTTAAATCATTGGCATCTAATTGTCCCAAACACAGTTTAATTGGGATATTACATTTGACCAACAAGATGCAGCATGAAAAATATACAATCCTGCTGGAAAAAAATCCATATGGGTAGCTGGGAATAAAACAAACTATCAGGCTGACGTTTGTTCTTGATGTAGGTGTCAACGAGGGAATGGCTTCCGATACTGATGCGACTTTAGTACAGTTTTGTTGCAGGATATTCATAACTATCATTGATTCCTGGTGCGCTTGATGGTGGTCTCTCAGATTCCCATCAGGAAGGAACTGACCTGACACAACTCCACACAGCACAAATGCCAAAATTATTTCCTCCTCTGGATATAAAACAAACATTTATTTTTTTAGATTAAAATGGGGAAAAGACTTCAATACCTGATTCACAGGGTTAAGTCAACATCCACCAGAAATGAACCAGAAGCCTTTACAAAACAATGCAAATAGGAAAAAATGCCTACTCCAAAAATACAGGCTCATTGTGGGCCAATTAACATCGTGCTTTAGCATCTTCACTGAATGAGCGAACAGAAGCAATAATTATAATCTTAAAGGAAAAGATCTACATGAAAAAGTGTTTACAAGTGAACAAAATAGTGGCTGGGATTCTCCACTTTTGTACCTTGACAATTTTAATTGATGGACTGAAAATCATGGGCGTCAGCAGAGCAGAATTTCCCCCAAAGTGTGCCTCGACCACTGAAGTGGACAACCTTGGCCAGCTTGTCAAATGTTTGCTGATTCAAATTGTTTTGAAGTTCATCATTGTCAATTTAGTAGGGTGTCACTGTAAGAATAGTGCACAGCTTTTCTGGCTGCTTTCCTACACTTAATAGTAAAAACAAATCAGTGACATTTTCATACTGTCCTTTTAACTCTTTGCTGTTTGGAGCACTGATATGACGAACAGAAAGATTTGAAAGACCCAAAGCTAATGGATTCTTTGTGATAATCATGTACAGTGCAGTACGGATCAAATGAGTGCATAGCAAGTAATAGAATACGAAAGAGAGGACAAGCAAGGGTTTTATGACTTGCAAGCAACAAGTATGGGCTTAAACACAAAACCACTTTAAATTGAAATGGATTAAAAAAGGTGTTTAAGAACATGGTAGAGTGAACCTTTATCACCTTGCAAGTAAAAACCAAAACAAATAAACATAGACTGAATTAATTCACCTTGTTTTGTTCAGTTGAAAAGATGTTCTAATTTTCTTCCTCTCCATTTGCTCCCCTTCTCTCCTAAAGGCACTGGGGCCAATTTAACCAGTTTCCCAGTGCAAATGAGCTAGTAGTGGCCTGAAAATGGCACCAGGACACTTCCTGTCCCATTTACATAGGTGCTCCGGTCACCACTATCTTGGCTGTGGTTTTCAGATGGTGGCCAGCACGGCTGCCTGTTCAGTGGGAGGTCACCTTTAATATGCAAATCATTTTTAACATAACATATATAGGACCCCGATTGCAACTTTGACGTACAAATTGGCAGAGAGTGCGTTGTGCACACTCTGCCAATTTGTATTGGCATAAAGTGGCCTAGCCAATGGTCATGAAAGGGACCATTGGAGGCCATTCAAAAAGTAGCCTGTAATCTTTTTAACCTTTTAGAAACATAGAAACATAGAAAATAGGTGCAGGAGTAGGCTATTCGGCCCTTCTAGCCTGCACCGCCATTCAATGAGTTCATGGCTGAACATTCAACTTCAGTACCCCATTCCTGCTTTCTCGCCATACCCCTTGATCCCCCTAGTAGTAAGGACCTCATCTAACTCCTTTTTGAATATATTTAGTGAATTGGCCTCAACAACTTTCTGTGGTAGAGAATTCCACAGGTTCACCACCTGAGTGGTGAAGAAGTTCCTCCGCATCTCGGTCCTAAATGGCTTACCCCTTATCCTTAGACTGTGACCTCTGGTTCTGGACTTCCCCAACATTGGGAACATTCTTCCTGCATCTAACCTTTCTAACCCCGTCAGAATTTTAAATGTTTCTATGAGGTCCCCTCTCATTCTTCTGAACTCCAGTGAATACAAGCCCAGTTGATCCAGTCTTTCTTGATAGGTCAGTCCCGCCATCCCGGGAATCAGTCTGGTGAACCTTCGCTGCACTCCCTCAATAGCAAGAATGTCCTTCCTCAGGTTAGGAGACCAAAACTGTACACAATACTCCAGGTGTGGCCTCACCAATGCCCTGTACAACTGTAGCAACACCTCCCTGCCCCTGTACTCAAATCCCCTCACTATGAAGGCCAACATGCCATTTGCTTTCTTAACCGCCTGCTGCACCTGCATGCCAACCTTCAATGACTGATGTACCACGACACCCAGGTCTCTTTGCACCTCCCCTTTTCCTAATCTGTCACCATTCAGATAATAGTCTGTCTCTCTGTTTTTACCACCAAAGTGGATAACCTCACATTTATCCACATTATACTTCATCTGCCATGCATTTGCCCACTCACCTAACATATCCAAGTCACTCTGCAGCCTCACAGCATCCTCCTCGCAGCTCACACTGCCACCCAACTTAGTGTCATCCGCAAATTTGGAGATACTACATTTAATTCCCTCATCTAAATCATTAATGTACAGTGTAAACAGCTGGGGCCCCAGCACAGAACCTTGCGGTACCCCACTAGTCACTGCCTGCCATTCTGAAAAGTACCCATTTACTCCTACTCTTTGCTTCCTGTCTGACAACCAGTTCTCAATCCATGTCAGCACACTACCCCCAATCCCATGTGCTCTAACTTTGCACATCAATCTCTTGTGTGGGACCTTGTTGAACGCCTTCTGAAAGTCCAAATATACCACATCAACTGGTTCTCCCTTGTCCACTCTACTGGAAACATCCTCAAAAAATTCCAGAAGATTTGTCAAGGGAGAATCTTCTGTCAGGCCAGTAGGAGCAGGAATGTTTCTCCTGGCTCCACAAAAATACTCCGGGCCACTGCCTGCAACACCCCCCCCCCCCACCCCCCGCAACAGGATCAGCTTCCCCCTTCCTGAGATAGATTGCTGGCTGACTCTTACATAGAGCCGGCTGCTATCCTGCCGTCCCCAACCGATGAGCTGCATCAAGTGCATTCCACCTGCCGACTATCCATTTTGCAGTAAAAGTTAAAATCAGCTGCACTGATCCGTCAATGGGGAACAGACCCACTGCACTGGCTGCCCTCCGGGACTGAGCCAATGTAGCCATTCCTCACGTGCAAGTCTGAAGAGGTCAGTTGGCTATTTGCCCGTGGAGACATCACAGCCAAACCCAATCCTGTTCTAGCCCAAAGCTTACACATGTACACCTACCGGTAGGTGTCACTGGATAGTGATGCGGAGCGGGAACGCTGACTGATTTTTCCCTTCCTTAGTCACACCTCGGAGGTCAGTGAACTCAGCACAGACTGGAGGTCAAAGTTGGGACCTTCTTGGACAGGTTTATCTGGTTTATCGGGAGAGCAGCTTTTATTTTATTTTAAACTGGAACAGCATTTTCTCTGTCAGATGAGCTGGTTTTTGGAGGGCAGTTGCAGTCAATATAGTTTTGTCAGGAGCACATTGTAACAAGGAGGGAGTTTTCTAATTGCCAGCTGCCTGTACTTATTGTGGGCAGAAATTAGCCACAGTCATTTACTGGTCCTGATAATAAAGGGTGAGTTGAACAGTTTAATCCCTTGCTGGCTGCATTCCAGGCAGGTTAAAGCCTGTACTGAGAAATACCAGCAGGGGAACAAGAATTATTCGGCCCAGCCATGAAGCAATTCGAACAGTAAAGATTACTGAACCTTTGACTGCTGTGAGCTCAAATGACTGGAGTCCAGTTTTGCTGAAGACAAGACTCCAACCATTTAAAGAAGGGGTAATATTGAAAAAAAGAAATCAGTTGGCTCATGTGTTGCTCAGGCCTGCTCTATTTTTAAAAATGTATTTGTTCATGGGATGTGGGCGTCGCTGGCAAGACCAGCATTTATTGCCCATCCCTAATTGCCCTCGAGAAGGTGGTGGTGAGCCGCTGCCTTGAACCGCCGCAGTCCGTGTGGTGAAGGTACACCCACAGTGCTGACTTTGCTGTGGCGGTTTGGTACAATTGAGTGGCTTGCTAGACCATTTCAGAGGGCAGTTAAGAAAAAGAAAGAAAGACTTGCATTTATATAGCGCCTTTTACGACTACCAGATGTCGCAAAGCGCTTTACAGCCAATGAAGTACTTTTGGCGTGTAGTCACTGTTGTAATGTGGGAAACACGGCAGCCAATTTGCGCACAGCAAGCTCCCACAAACAGCAACGTGATAATGACCAGATAATCTGTTTTTGTTATGTTGATTGAGAGATAAATGTTGGCCAGGACATTGGGGAGAGCTCCCCTGCCCTTCTTCAAAATAGTGCCGTAGGATCTTTGATGTCCACCTGAGAGGGCAGACGGGGCCTCGGTTTAACGTCTCATCTGAAAGACGGCACCTCCGACTGTGCAGCACTGCACTAGAGTCAGCCTAGATTTATGTGGACCCTCATGAACAGCCCCAACAACGCATCTTAAAACTCATTTTAGTGTGGAAGCAAGTCATTCTTGACTCCGGGGGACTGCCTAAAAGAAAGAGATGTGCTCAAGTTCCTGGAGTGGGACTTGAACCCACAACCTTCTGACTCAAGAGTCAACCACATTGCTGTAGGTCTGGAGTCACATATAGGCCAGACCGGGTAACGGGCGGCAGATTTCCTTTCCTAAAGGACATTAGTGAACCAGATGGGTTTTTACGACAATCCGGTAGTTTTATGGTCACCATTACTGATACTAGCTTTTTTTAAATTCCAGATTTATTTAATTAACTGAATTAAAATTCCCCCAGTTGCCGTGGTGGGATTCAGACTCATGTTTCATGGATTTTTAGACCAGGCCTCTGGGTTACTCATCTAGTGGCATAACCACTATGCTACCATATCCGGTTTGCCCTCATTGCTACCAGTTCTTAAATTGGGAAATTGGTACTGGACAGCTGACTGACTCCAATAAACGTAGTACATTCACAGAAACATAAAGCCATCACCATTTGTGGGGGCACACAACAGAATATGACAGAAGACAGGTAAAGGGACCCAACAGCTAAGTATATCAATAGCACCCTTCAGAAAATTCCTCACTAGAAATTATTGCTTCACACAAATTGTGTTCGAATAAAACTCATTTCCTGTTATTGGCCCTGAAGAAGTTGTTGCTTTGACAATAATTGACTGCCCTGCTCAAGCTGTACTTTGGTTTATGGTGTGTTATTTGGCTTAATATATTTAAACTCACATGAACTTGTGGAATCAGTAGCCATTCGTCTTGCTGGGTATTTGATGTTAGTTAGGGTTAGCAGTTGTCTTGAGGAGGTCAAGGTACCTGTATCAAGCCTTCGGGATCCAGTTTGGGACCTTGCTTCTGGCTCCCTTGAATTTAAGATTCAGATCAGATTGCGCTAGATTCCTTCATCAAGTTTATAAACGCCAGATGGGTTATTTAGACATGTGATAGTGTAAAACAGCAGCCCTTTTACATCTCTCCTAATTTTTATTTCAGTTAAAGTCAAGTGAAATAAAAATGGGGAGAGATATAAAGCGTGTTTTCGACTCGCTATCGTCCATTTTGCACTATCGCACAAAGCAGTTTTCCCACAGCCCATGTGCTAAACTGTTGTTTTTTAAAGGTGCACACAAATTCTGAAACTTATTTATGAAATGACAATTTAAAAAAAATCTTAATAAAAATGAATGAGGCAACAACTTCAGAGTTTGCCCTTTTTTGAAGTGCAGTTGTGCAATTAATGTTTTTAAACTTCTAGCCTGATCACTAATCATTTTTCCACTTTGTTCTATTCTTTTAGGAAATGTCTGTTATGATAACTCAAAACAATTTTTCATCCATCATGTGCCGTTTTATTTTCTTTAATACTCCCCACTTCCTTCCCCCCCTCAAGTTGACCTCCCACAATCTTAGTAGGTTGATCCCTTGGCACTGTTAATACTGTTCCACAGTCAACATCGCAGGACATTAGCTGGAACAGAATGAGAAGTGATCCCTTCCCCTGCTGTCCCTTTAACCATCCCACCCACCCCCTTGTTGCCGCCTTAGCTGAAAGTGTGGAAAACCACGCTAGAACATCGGGGAATCTAAAGATGAAGGTCATTCTAGAAAGATTTGACTGAATTGCTCTTGCACTATCTTCTTCTTCTTAGGCAGTCCCTCGGAGTCGAGGATGACTTGCTTCCACATTAAAATTGAGTTCTTAGGTGACTGATAAGTCCGATGCGGGACCTACAGTCTCTGTTGTAGGTTGGGCAGACGGTGGTTGAAAGTATGTTGGTTGAAGTGTGGGTTTGTTCAAGTGCTTGGGTTGTCATGCGCTCCTTCTGCTGTTTTAGTGTGGCCTCCGCTTGCTCCCAGTGAAGAGACTCGAGGTTTTTTGGCGCCTTCCCGGATTCATGCAATATAGCTACCTGGCCATGCATATCTAAGTACTTTAGTAACAAATAAACATATTTACATCCTTTATTTGTAAATGTATTTTTCTCTTGGATTTTCTTGTCTTTGCCGTAGTTACCTCTATGTGACCTTCAGCTGAGGTGGCTGGGCAGCAGCTGGGGTGGGGATGGTGTGGGGGTGTCACAGACGTCTCCATGATTAGTGTCAATGCCACTTCACGACTGACTGACGCAAGACACACTTGTTGTGACGGAGAGACAAGCAGTCAGTTTCTCTGTTCCTTGAGCTGGAACGTTCTGTCTTTCTGAAGCACTTCACGAGTTTGCAGTGAACTCTTGCGAATGCCGCCCGAGTACTTCTGATGGATTTATATACTGTGCTGCTTGGAGAATCCCAGCTGTGCCTGCTAGGCTGTGAAGGGAGTGTTCATACCACGTGCTCCTGCCTTTGCATCACCACAGACGTTAAAAAGAAAAAGAAAGAAAGGCTTGCATTTCACAACCTCAGGACAGCGCCAAAGCGCTTTACAGCCAATCAAGTTCGCTGAATAGTTAAACCTCTATCTGTTCAGGGTTCTATTTAAAGCTGCATGGTCACACACTGTTTTGTTATTCTTCAAGATGAGTCACTCAAATAATAAACTCCCGGAAAAAAATAATTTTGAAAATATAAGATATTGAAGTAATAAAGTGTATTGTGCTGTATTAACGATTACCTGCCCCTGACTGAATGGAAGGAAGCTTAACTTCACATTTGCTCCTTGGGGTGGGTGGGAGAGGGGTAAGAGTTTCCAGCCTTGTGAACTGTAAATTCACATTTGTTGTAAATCTGTAACAGAATCACACTAAGAGGTCAAGCATAACAACTTGAGGGGTTATACACTCCAATTGTAGATTGGAGTTGAAACTCCCACCCTCTTGACCTCAGTATTGGTTTAAGATGTAAAGCAACAGATTTGCATCAAGCTGGAGTAAAGCACTTGATGCAACTCTTCTGCCAATTATTGCAGACAAGGTGTCTGTGTGTGTGTGTGTGTGCTTGGCTGGAAATTTAGCTCTGCCACTACACAAACTGAATCTGGGCAGTCCTCAGTTTAAAGCTGCATTCACTTTGGTCATCCTGTGAACTGAATGCGATCTCCATAGCACTATTGGCATGAACAGCTATCAGTCTGCTCACTGAACAGAGCTTTATTGGTGTTTGAAGTATCTTTTCCTTGGAATGTTAGGGACTTTGAAGAGACTCCTGGTGTCTGTGATTTGTTTATTCTGATAAACAGCAGGGAAGCAGTTTAAGTAACTGCCTTAGCATGATGTGCTTGTTTACACTAGGACCTGCCGCAAAGTAGATGATATGAGTTGAAACCTCTAATGCACTCAGCAAGCAGACAGTATCTTTCATGCTAATCCATGTGGCCTGTTTTTCAAAATGAAATCCATACCGAAAAATTAATTTGTGAATTCTTAAAGCTGCAGTGTTCCTTTCCCCCATAGACTTTTTTTTTAGGTTTTGTCATCCATTATCACCATGGAATAGGGACAACGCTCCAAATGTACTTCATTGGCTGTAAAACGCTTTGAGACTGGTCATGAAATGCACTGCATAAATGCAAGTCTTTCTTGATGGAAAGGAGGTAGGAGTTCGATCCCAGCTGGCTAGCATAAAAATGGAAATGAAATAGCCAAAGATTTCACCAGTGGCTTAGTGGGTGAATGCACTGCCCAGTGGGTTATGCTTTTCAATGACTTTCTGCTATTGATAAACTTGATAGATTTCCTTTAATATAATCTAAGAATAAAGCTCTCCCAATGGCCTAGTGGTAAAGGTATTGCCCACTATATTACTGACCCACACAGACCAGGAAGATCCTAGACTTGATTGCGCATTTGTGCTGAATTACCTGATCTCAGACAAACTGATCGCGATGGACTTGCAGTGGAAAATAGCACGCATTTCTAAACAGGTAGGAAATAGTTAGTTAGCGTGGCAGACAGCGCTAGATTGTCCTCAATACCATGGGCTAGAGGGAAGGGAAAGAGCAGCTGGGTTCCCACTACCAATCACATTATTCAGAGTTCCTTGCTGGAAACTACATATGTGTCAACATTGGATAAAGATGGGGTGGGGGCTTGGCTATTGACTACCTAGATTCACACATGAAGCTTGGCCATTTGGGGTGAGGCATTAGAGAGTTACTACTACCCACAGAACCAAAACCCCAGCAAGGGTTAATCCCTTCAGCAAAGGAGGAAGAAAACAGAACTTGAGATACTTAGAGAGAAAATGTAACAAAAAACGATAGTAATAACTAAAGAACGGCTTGGTATATCCTTACAAAAGATGTTCTGGATTTGGCTTGATCAGATAAAAATCAAGACTTCAGATGCCACCACATGTTCTTTGCCAACAATTGACTTGCAGTGGAACATATTGTGCATTTATAAACATATGGGAGATAATTAGGAAGCCAATGACACACAGGAAATTATGAGCTGTGGCCTAATATTAGGTTCTGGTCCAGATTGGCAAAATGTAGAGTTGAGTACAAGCCCTGCCACAGATGCTGTACCCTTGCCCTCAATTCCAAACCCTCCCTAGCCACTGACTTAGGATGAGCCAGACAGCTTGCAATCTCAGCATCCTATTTGATCCCAAGAGAACTTCCAATCCCATATCCTCTCCATCACCAAGACAGCCTACTTCCACCTCTTTAACATCGCTTCCCTCTTCCCTTACCTAAGCCCTTCTGCTGCTGAAAGTTTCAGCCATGGCTCAGTGGTAGCACTCGCATCCAGTGTTCCCTATAAGGTGCACGGCCATGTGGCCGCACAGCCCTGCACTGCTCCAGGGAACCACCTTTCCGGCCTTTCAATGTTAAAACCGCATCTGCACAGTATTTTGAATGGCCCACGCAGCCCCTTAAAGGGGCTGCACAGGGCCAAAATAATTAAAGGGAACATAGCTTGCGCCTCTGGCCAAAGGTTGAGGGTTCAAGCCCCACGCCAAAGACTCGAGCACAAAATCTAGGCTGACACACCAGCACAGTACTAAAGGAGTGCTGCACTGTGGGAGGTGCCGCCTTTCAGGTGAGACCTTAAACCGAGTCTCTGTCTGCCTGCTCAGGTGGACGCAAAAGATCCCACGGCAATACCTGGAAGAAGGAGAAGGGGAGTCTGCTCTGATATCAGTATTTAAGATCTGATCTTATATACTGATCATTATGCACATTACATACATTTGTGATTCCATTGAAGACCTATCTGTTGTGCTCTGCAGTATTTGCACTTGCAAGCAATTACCCAAATTGATTTATCACTTGATTTCACAGAAAGTTTGAGCATGGGACAGTGAAATGGAAAGGTTGGAGATTGGCCTGTTTTCGGCCACATTACCAAAGACACGTACACAGACAGGAGGGCTGAGGCTCACCTGAATTTGGGCCTTTTGTTTCATTTTAATAATTTGAGTGAGGTGCCGCCACTTGTTGTGCCTCCGGAGTCAGTGCGCCCAATTCCAGAGGATGAATTTCGGGCCACTTGGCAGTGGCTCTCAGGGAAGTCAAGGGGAAGGTCAGGAAGACAATGAGAGGGGGGCTGATTGGGAGTGCTGAAGAATCTTCTGCAGTTGCTGAGGCTAAGCAGCGGCCACCAACAAAAACGTACATTTTTTTTAAAGTTTGATGTGGAGCCAGGAGGAGCAGGAGTGCTCATGCTGGCTCCATATCAAAGTTATGTTTTTGTCGGTGGCTGCAGCTTAGCCTAAGTAACTGCGGAAGCTTCTTCAACCGAACAGGCTCACCTCTTTCTCCACTCATCGTCTTTTCCGCGTAGCGCCGGTCAATTTAGCAACAGGGGCGAAAGCAGACGTGAGGTCCCTAATTTACATATGCCAGGGGCCGGACGACTGTTTTAGGTGCTCACCAGGATGCCTGAAAAATTTACCTGACCCAGTATGGGGCTGGACATCTTTCAGGTGTCCTTGCTATGTGGGACATTATGTCCAGAAACGTGTTGTTTTTTGCGCCTGATTTACATGGGCACAACGAGGACCAGTTGCTCCTCAGGATCGCTCTCTCTTTCTTTCTCTCTTTAATTTTGCACTCCAGCGTCAGCTGTGGCTCAGTGCACAACACACTTGATTCTGAATCAGAAGGTTGTGGGTTCAAGTCCCACTCCAGGGACTTAAGCACATAAATCTCAGCTGGTACTCCAATGCAGTACTGAGGAAGTGCTGCAATGTCAGAGGTACCATCTTTCTGATGCAATGTTAAACCGAGGCCCTTGAGGTCTGCTCTCTCAAGTGGATGTTAAAGATCCCGTGGCACTATTTTGAAGAAGAGCAGGGGAGTTGTCCCTGGTGTCCTGGCCAAAATCCATCCCTCAAATAAAAAAACAGATTATCTGGTCATTGTCACATTGCTGTTTGTGGGAGCTTGCTGTGCATAAATTGGCTGCTGTTTTCCCCACATTACAACAGTGACTACACTTGAAAAGTACTTCATTGGCTGTAAAGCACTTTGAGACGTCTGGTGGTCTTGAAAGGAGCTATATAAATGCAAGTCTTTCTTTCTTTCCCTCTTCTCTCTCTGCAAGAATCACATGCATGAAAATAGTACACTATCAATAAATTATGATGGTTTCGTAATTAGTAGCAGCGCTGCAAAACAACAAAATTGACTGATTTTCAATTAACTGAGAGTCGGGAGAATTTTGTAAGTTTGGCCTCTTCTCACATCCCAGGAGTAAATATTGGGAATTTGGCCAAGCAGGACAGTGCCCGAAAGATTTGCCATCTGCCGGGGGATTGAAAATTGTCCGTGCTGTGAATCGGGTGCACTGTCTTCTGTGGCTGAATTCCTGCTCTGCACTCGTGTCATGTGAGGCTATGCTATAAAATTGCAAAATTGTAACATGAGCCCTTATGTAGTATTGCTTTTATTGGCTTAGGCAGTTACGATACAATCTCAGAATACTTATTCTTTGTAAAAGAAAAAGTCATGGGAATTTCAGAAACTCGATATCACACAGTAATTAACTATAAGAAAAGCTGATTGATTTATGTCACATCATCTTTATTTGTTTCAGTGAACCAGTTTGAATATTTTTCTGGAATTGTCCGGGGGTGTGGGGAGGAGCGGAGAAGCCAGACCAGAGCTGGCCTTTGATATTTTAAAACTCCAACCCAGTTTGACAGCAGGCGTGTGAGGTTTTGCTCCTCATATTAGCACCATCCATACTGTCTGTCAACTGTTGCATTATTCATAGAACACAGTCTAACTGGATGGAACCTCGCTGCTACTTTCTCCAGACATGGTAAAAGGCTTTTGACCAAATGGGACTCGGCATCAGCAAGCTCATTTTTCTCTAAAACACTACTTTGACCCCTGACCCAACTGTTGATGAATGGTTTTAGCCTCGGTCAATTTTAGCTGTTGAGGTTGACTCACCAGTGGTGTTCTTGATTCTGTCTTTGATTAACTCTGGTCAACCAACCCCTGCTGATCCTGGTGCAGTTAAACCCTGATATACAAAGGCTTTTAGCTTCCCGAGATTGGCTGAAGGATTATTATACCGCTCAACCAAGATCACCAGAAAACAGAGTTATCTACTCATTATCTCATTGCTGTTTGTGGGATCTTGCTGTGTGCAAATTGGCTGCTGCGTCCCTACATTACAACGGCGACTGCACTCCAAAAGTACTTCATTGGATGTAAAGTGCCTTGGGACATCTTGAGGTTGTGAAAGGCGCTATAAAAATGCAAGTCTTTTTTTCATTCTTTCCTGCATTGTTCCCTTGTTTCACAGAAGATTTCCAGCAATATGGCTGTACGTCATTTGACCTATGCTATTACAGAGCTGCTGGATCAACCATTCCTTTCAAGGTGCCATCATTCTTCCTCTTCAAATGGACCACCTCATGATTCTGTTCTGCAGGTATGCAGATTACTCTCTGTATTGTTCAATTTACCCTCCCATTTTGTGCATGGGAAATAAGGGAGTGAAGGGTTTTGGGGAGCGGGCAGGGAAGTGGAGCTGAGCCCAAGATCAGATCAGCCATGATCTTATTAAATGGCGGAGCAGGCTTGAGGGGTCAAATGGCCTACTCCTACTCCTATTTCTTATGTGTTATGTTCTTATGATGTGGAACATTATCCATTTCACCTGCCTGGCAAGGTGAATGTTGTTCAAATTAACATCCTTCCTCAGACGTTATACCGCTTCCAAATGAAATCTTTGAGTCCTTGTGGAATCAGATTCTATTATAGAAATTTAGGGGTGATTTTACATCGAATGGGCCACGAAAAACATTATAGAGGTCACTTTATGTTTAGAGGATTTTGCAGTGAGGGTCTTAATATGTAAAGAAAGAAAGCTTATCTTTTATTTTCAGGAATCACTTTACACAGAATGAATTCCAGAGCATATTATTTTGCACTTATTTGAAGTATATTCAGATAACATCTTAATGAGTAAGAATTATCAACACAAGCTCAGTAGATCTGTTTTACTGAGGAAAGCTACAATACTGGTGTTTACAATAAATCTATACCATGTCAATCTGTACTTCCTGACCTATTAATAACCTTGTTTCCCTGCTTACCGGCAGGGATCATCTAAAACTGGCAAAATTCCTGTACATTTAGCAAGATATTTTTAGTAAGTATTGTCTATTGTTAGCCAACATTTCTTAGCAGGACCTGTGAAACTTGATTAATCTTTGAACCTTTTCTTCTTTTCAAACCACCAAATTAATCACAACCTTTAGCACAGGAGCAGTCATATATTGCTTATTGTACCAAACTGTCCTTTTATAAACCATTTGTTCTAAGAGACCTTTCCCATTTCTGGCTGAATCTCTATTTTAATCAGTGGTCCAGCTAAAATATGATATATAATTAATAAGGAGGTCAAGACGTCTGTCCCACTGTATTACCGGGGTATGGTAGCATAGTTGTTATGTTATTGGACGAGCAATCCAGAGGCTTGGACTAATAGAAACATGGAAACATAGAAAATAGGTGCAGGAGTAGGCCATTCAGCCCTTCTAGCCCGCACCGCCATTCAATGAGTTCATGGCTGAACATGCACTTCAGTACCCCATTCCTGCTTTCTCGCCATACCCCTTGATCCCCCGAGTAGTAAGAACTTCATCTAACTCCCTTTTGAATATATTTAGTGAATTGACCTCAACTACTTTCTGTGGTAGAGAATTCCACAGGTTCACCACTCTCTGGGTGAAGAAGTTTCTCCTCATCTCGGTCCTAAATGGCTTACCCCTTATCCTTAGACTGTGACCCCTGGTTCTGGACTTCCCCAACATTGGGAACATTCTTCCTGCATCTAACCTGTCTAAACCCGTCAGAATTTTAAACGTTTCTATGAGGTCCCCTCTCATTCTTCTGAACTCCAGTGAATACAAGCCCAGTTGATACAGTCTTTCTTGATAGGTCAGTCCCACCATCCCGGGAATCAGTCTGATGAATCTTCGCTGCACTCCCTCAATAGCAAGAATGTCCTTCCTCAAGTTAGGAGACCAAAACTGTACACAATACTCCAGGTGTGGCCTCACCAATGCCCTGTACAACTGTAGCAACACCTCCCTGCCCCTGTACTCAAATCCCCTCGCTAAGAAGGCCAATATGCCATTTGCTTTCTTAACCGCCTGCTGTACCTGCATGCCAACCTTCAATGACTGATGTACCATGACACCCAGGTCTCGTTGCACCTCCCCTTTTCCTAATCTGTCACCATTCAGATAATAGTCTGTCTCTGTTTTTACCACCAAAGTGGATAACCTCACATTTATCCACATTATACTTCATCTGCCATGCATTTGCCCACTCACCTAACCTATCCAAGTCACTCTGCAGCCTCATAGCATCCTCCTCGCAGCTCACACTGCCACCCAACTTAGTGTCATCCGCACATTTGGAGATACTACATTTAATCCCCTCGTCTAAATCATTAATGTACAATGTAAACAGCTGGGGCCCCAGCACAGAACCTTGCGGTACCCCACTAGTCACTGCCTGCCATTCTGAAAAGTACCCATTTACTCCTACTCTTTGCTTCCTGTCTGACAACCAGTTCTCAATCCACATCAGCACACTACCCCCAATCCCATGTGCTTTAACTTTGCACATTAATCTCTTGTGTGGGACCTTGTCGAAAGCCTTCTGAAAGTCCAAATATACCACATCAACTGGTTCTCCCTTGTCCACTTTACTGGAAACATCCACAAATTCCAGAAGGTTTGTCAAGCATGATTTCCCTTTCACAAATCCATGCTGACTTGGACCTATCATGTCACCATTTTCCAAATGCACTGCTATGACATCCTTAATAATTGATTCCATCATTTTACCCACTACTGAGGTCAGGCTGACCGGTCTATAATTCCCTGTTTTCTCTCTCCCTCCTTTTTTAAAAAGTGGGGTTACATTGGCTACCCTCCACTCCATCCAAAGATGTGAGTTCAAATCCCATGATGGCAGTCGGGGAATTTAAATTCAGTTCATTAATAAGTCTGGAATAAAAATTTAAAAGTATGGTAACCAAGAAACTTTCGGATTGTTGTAAACCCATCCGGTTCACTAATGTGCTTAAGTGGAAATCTGCCATCCTTACCCGGTCTGGCCTACATGTGACTCCAGACCCACAGCATTGTGGTTGACTCTTAACTGCACTCTGAAATGGCCCAGCAAGCCACTCAGATAGGCAATTAGGGATGGGCAATAAATGCTGGCCTTGCCAGCGACACCCACATCCCGTGAACAAATAAAAAAATTATAAGTGTTCCAAAAGTCACGCGGTGTTAATATATATAGCAGAAAATGTAATTTCATGCTGATAAAGCCTCCGAATTGCTTTTACTAAAGCCACTTACTTCACTAAGATCACAAGGAAAAGTACAGAGGAGGGAAATTATTGATACCATCTAGCTTATCGGTCCATAGAAAGTTTTCGCTGCCTTTTGAATGATTCCTGAATTGTTACCTCCACTGCCCCACTCAGAAGATTATTTCAGATATTGAGGACTCTGTGTGAAGAATTCCATCCTGGCATCATGAATTCAAAGGATTTGTTTTTTTTGTGACAGAGTTTAGAATGCGTGAGGAACCAGGCAAAAGTCTGCTTCATGTATGAGTCTGTTGATTTGTTTGTGGACGACAATTTAAAAAAAATTGATTTTTGAAATAATTTTGATATAAATATGTAGATAAGCTTCTGATTTATTTGCTACATTCACGCTTGTTATAAATATCGTGGGCCGCTCCGACCTGTGTGAGAACACCACTGCAGGTCGGGGCTATGGATAGAGCTGGATGGCCAGGCCCTGGAACATCGTGGTGGAGGCGTGGCGAATGAGGGTACGGAGCTCAGAAGAGCCGAGGGCCCAGGGGCAGCACAGACCTGCCCACACTGCGATATGTGCACGCACTAGCGCAGGTCTCCAGTCGTCCTGGTTAATCCTTGCCACTGGATAAAGGCCTAGCTCTGTCAAGCCCGTGTGGTGGCTGATGTGCAACCACACGTTAAAAAAATTCACGCACAGGCATCTTCCACCCCCTCAACTGGAGTTCAGGACTAGAACATCGGGTCCTTCATTGAAACATCTGTGACCTCTCGTGGAAGCAAGTCATCCTCGTTTGAGGGACCGCCGATGATGATGAGTGACACATAAATGAGAACTACATTTCTGCAATTCTTTGTGAACTTTGTTAGCATTTTTAAAACATGTTACAACTATGAACTTGAGTGATTTCCAATGGTATAATTATCAGCACAATTATCCCGCCACAGTCGACAGCAGTAACTCACATTAGAAAATGACAGCACCACAATCATGGTCAGTTGTGAGTTCATTGCAATGATGCGGTGTTGCCAATAGAAGGGGAAATTTCAAAAATTGTATTCCCAATTGGGAGACTCACCTGCTGGGCATGTAGACTGGGAATTCTGGCTTGCAGTTCCCTTGATTTTCTGTCCATAAATAGTGGGAAATCATGCAGCACAAGCATTGGAATTTCCAATATGTATTGGTGGGCAAGATTTCTGCTGGGAGTGCAATTTCATAAGATTACTCTTAGTGTGTTTTTGTATTACACAGTTCTCACACCATGTCATTGGATTCTTGGATGCTAAAGGAATCAACGGATATGGGGATCGGACAGGAAAGTGGAGTTGATTTCAGAGATCAGCCATGATCTCACTGAACGGCGAAGCAGGCTTAGGGGCCTGCTCCTATTTTTTAATGTTTTTCCGTCCTTATATCAGCTTGGCTTCATTGTTAACATTCTTGCTTCTGAGTCAGAAGGTTGTTTGTTGTGTATATGCATGAAACATGAAAACAACAACAGCTTACAGTTTGTTTCGTGTAGAAAGTGTCCCAAGGAGAGAAGGGAGGGCGAAAAAAGTAAATGGAACGGATGCTAATCCATAGTGAAAGAGTTAGGAGAGGTGACCGAAAGTTTGAAAAGATGGGGGGACATTGCCCCTTTTTGAGAGGCCCGTTAGCGCCACTACGGGGCGATAATGGGACGCAAAACACCTTTTTCCCAAGGGGAAGGGGAGGGGCTACCGTACTGCTGCGCAACTGGCAATTACATCATTGCGTACGCGGCAAAGCCTTTCAGACCCACGGGGGGAATTGCCCCAAGGCCTGCTAAGCTAATGTCAGCGGGTGTCAGTGACGGCTTCGCGGGTCGCGAAGTTGGCCGCCATCCGCTCATGGGGCCGAAGTTAAAGGAGAGGTCGCCAGCGTCCCGTGCTGCCATTCTTTGCCGCCTCTCGGGTCGGCTAGCCTACCTGTTTTTTTTCGCATGGTCCGGCTCGCCATCGTGCAGCCCGGCACTCTGTTCTGGGTTCCAGGCTGCAGGCCCGGTACCACGCTGCCCTGGTGGTCCAGCGGAGGCTATCGGAGGCTGTGCAGAGTGCGCAGCGGCCCTCCCCTTTAAGCAAAGGGGAGAGGTGATGAAGCGGGTTAGCGTTACGCAGAGCATCCACGTAGCGCTGCACAACTCGCTGGAACTGCCCCTGAAGCAAATGGGGCGCTTGCGATTCCGCTCCACTTCCTTTGAGGGGTGGTAAGCCCAATTCAGCGGCCAGGGTGGGACTCAGGAACTGGGCGCAGGAACTCCCCCCCCCCCCCCCCAAGTGGGTTACCGCTGCCAATCGGGGTGCAGAGCAATTTCAGACCCATGGTTTTTAGGAAGGTTTTTAAAAGTGGAGAGGGAAGTGGAGTGGCAGAGAGCTTTAGCGGATTCTGGCCAAGAAAGACAGCTACCGATGGGGCAAAGAGGGGAATAAACAGACGGCCATCATTTTAGATCCAGCTGGGTTAAAAGGCTGGAAGAGGTTGCAGGGACAGGGTAGTGAAGCTGCGGACAAATTAGAGGATGTGGATCAGGATTTTAAACTCAATGGGGGTAATTGCCCTCCTGTGTCAGTCTGTGAAGATAGGGCTGATGCGTGAATGGCAATTCTGTATGCAACAGGATGCTAGTAGCTGAGTTTTGAACTAGTTTGCCTGTATAGTGAGTGGCAGATAGGAGGTCTACCAGGAAGAAACTGAACACAATCGTCATAGGCAGTCCCTCGAAATCGAGAAAGACTTGCTTCCACTCTAAAAATGAGTTCTTCGGTGACTGAACAGTCCAATACAGGAATTACAGTCTCTGTCACAGGTGAGACAGACAGTGGTTGAAGGAAAGGGTGGGTGGAACTGGTTTGCCGCATGCTCTTTCCGCTGCCTGCGATTGATTTCTGCATGCTCTCGGCGATGAGACTTGAGGTGCTCAGCGCCCTCCCGGATATACTTCCTCCAATCAGGGTGATCTTTGGCCAGGGACTCCCAGATGTCGGTGAGGATGTTGCATTTTATCAAGGTTTCAATGATAGTGGGGGTGAGGTCGGGATGGAGGTGTCATGGAGGTGGAAGTGAGCAATCTTGGGGATGGATTTACCAGTGACAGCTGTGGTTGGAACCAGGCATCAAAGTTTTGCATAGTCACGTATTTCTGTTTTTGCTGTGGAGTAACTATGTAGAATTACAGAGAACTACATAGAAATTGCAATATGGGAACTGGCTGTTCAGCCCAACCAGTTTGTGTTGGTGGTTATCCTCCACATCCTAATTCCATGTGCCCAATATCCCTTTTTCTCCTTTTCTTTCAACCATCTATCTAGCCTATTCTTTAATGTTGACATGTTCTCTGCCTCAATCACTAACTCTGCTGGTGCAATTCACAGCCTCACAGCCCCCTGTGTAAATAACATCATCTCTATGAGTCAGAATTTCCCCTGAAGTAAACATTGGGAAGAGCACAGCCTGACACTCTCCCTATAGCTCCCAGTACCAAGAGGTAAACATCTGTAACCTGTACACGTTTGGTGACCTTTCCACTACGTTGCGTGCATTTTGTATTCTGCATACAGGCAGCTGTCAGAAACATAGAAAAATAGAAAATAGGTGCCGGAGTAGGCCATTCGGCCCTTCGAGCCTGCACCACCATTCAACAAGATCATGGCTGATCATTCACCTCAGTACCCCTTTCCTGCTTTCTCTCCATACCCCTTGATCCCTTTAGCCGTAAGGGCCATACTTAACTCCCTCTTGAATATATCCAATGAACTGGCATCAACAACTCTCTGCGGTAGAGAATTCCACAGGTTAACAACTCTCTGAGTGAAGAAGTTTCTCCTCATCTCGGTCCTAAATGGCTTACCCCTTATCCTTAGACTGTGTCCCCTGGCTCTGGACTTCCCCAACATCAGGAACATTCTTCCTGCATCTAACCTGTCTAAACCCGTCAGAATTTTATATGTTTCAATGTGATCCCCTCTCATCCTTCTAAACTCCAGTGAATACAGTCTCAATTGGTTCTCCGTTCACTGCTATCGAAATTAAAATGAACTGTGTAAACATTTTCAATTTGGTTATTCTGAAATTGCTTCAGAATAAGGAAGGCCCATGTCTTGAGTAAGTGATTTAAGCTTTTGCTGGTTTCTCTCCGAAATCTTCAGCGCCAGTGTGGGCTGACAATGTAACAGCTGTGTGATCTGTCATGGCATTGAGGCAACGGTGTAGTGCAGTCATTAAGGAATTAATATTAAGTAGAAGTTGACCCCTGCCTTCCATTCACCAAGATAGAAACGTTCACAAAATGAAAGTGAATTTGAGTAGGCTATTGAAATTAAAAAATTAGATTGACAGATGAAGAGTTCAATGCTGAGAAAATCTTGACTATACCCTATGGGCAAATACAGCCTGTGAACATCAAAGATATTATCATATTTATTTGCTAGAAACAAAACAAAATATAAGGAAAAATAGAATGATGTCTGTCATTTTAATGGCAGCAACCATTATTTTTCTATCCTTTTGCTTATTTCTTTACAAGGTTTAATAAAATAAAATATATTTTCTGCTGTTATAGTTGTTGGAGTGGAATTTCCTGTGTATTTATGCCCAGAACGTCATTGGAATGTAAAGCAAATACCTGGCATGAAAGATTGAGGAAACTTGGGCTTGGGTGCAAATGTACGTAATTACGCTCCACTCGATAAACCTGACTCTTTTACACCCGTCTATTGATCCCTGCGGGCAAATGTATCCTTGCCCATTATAATCACTCCGCCCCCAGAGCTGTAAACATGAATTTCCTGCAATTGTGCTGGTTCAAAATGGGTGTAAAATAAGACCCAGAATTTTAGGAATAGCAGGAAACAAAACCATTTTTCTAGTGTTTTATTGCGATTATTCGAGCCCTTTTGTATGTCCTCACTGAGACTGCAATGTGTTTTCTCTTTATTTGAATGCATTTTTAATACATGAATTAAAAATTGATAAGCTTTCATGATTGCATGCTAGAAACATAGAAACATAGAAAATAGGTGCAGGAGTAGGCCATACAGCCCTTTGAGCCTGCACCACCATTCAATGAGATCATGGTGGATCATTCACCTCAGTACCCCTTTCCTGCTTTCTCCATACCCCTTGATGCGTTTAGCCGTAAGGGCCATATCTAACTCCCTCTTGAATATATCCAATGAACTGACATCAACAACTCTCTGCAGTGGGGAATTCCACAGGTTAACAACTCTCTGAGTGAAGAAGTTTCTTCTCATCTCAGCCCTAAATAGCCTACCCCTTATCCTAAGACTATGTCCCTTGGTTCTGGACTTCCCCAACATCGGGAACATTCTTCCCGCATCTAACCTGCCCAGTCCCGTCAGAATCTTATATGTTTCTATGAGAGTCCCTCTCATCCTTCCAAACTCCAGTATATAAAGGCCCAGTCGATCCAGTCTCTCCTCATATGTCAGTCCAGCCATCCCAGGAATCAGTCTGGTGAACCTTCGCGACACTCCCTCAATAGCAAGAACATCCTTCCTCAGATGAGGAGATCAAAGCTGAACACATTATTCCAGGTGAGGCTTCACCAAGGCCCTGTACAGCTGCAGTAAGACCTCCCTGCTCCTATATTCAAATCCCCTAGCTATGAAGGCCAGCATACCATTTGCCTTCTTCACTGCCTGCTATACCTGCATGCCAACTTTCAATGACTGATGAACCATGACACCCAGGTCTCGTTGCACCTCCCCTTTTCCTAATCTGTCGGCATTCAGATAATATTCTGCCTTCGTGTTTTTCCCCCAAAGTGGATAACCTCACATTTATCCACATTATACTGCAACTGCCATGCATTTGCCTACTCACCTAACCTGTCCAAGTCACCCTGCAGCCTTTTAGTGTCCTCCTCACAGCTCACACCACCACCCAGTTTAAGGTCATCTGCAAACTTGGAGATATTACACTCAATTCCTTCATCTAAATCGTTAATGTATATTGTAAAGAGCTGGGGTCCCAGCACTGAGCTCTGCGGCACCCCACTAGTCACTGCCTGCCATTCTGAAAAGGACCCGTTTATCCCGACTCTCTGCTTTCTGTCTGCCAACCAGTTCTCTATCCACGTCTGTACATTACCCCCAATACCATGTGCTTTAATTTTGCACACCAATCTCTTGTGTGGGACCTTGTCAAAAGCCTTTTGAAAGTCTAAATACACCACATTCACTGGTTCTCCCTTGTCCACTCGACTAGTTACATCCTCAAAAAATTCCAGAAGATTTGTCAAGCATGATTTCCCTTTCATAAATCCATGCTGACTTGGACCGATCCTATCACTGCTTTCCAAATGCGCTGCTATTTCATCTTTAATAATTGATTCCAACATTTTCCCCACTACTGATATCAGGCTAACCAGTCTATAATTACCCATTTTCGCTCTCCCTCCTTTTTAAAAAAGTGGTGTTACATTAGCTACCCTCCAGTCCATAGGAACTGATCCAGAGTCGATAGACTGTTGGAAAATGACCACCAATGCATCCACTATTTCTATGGCCACTTCCTTAAGTACTCGGGATGCAGACTATCAGGCCCTGGGGATTTATCGGCCTTCAATCCCATCAATTTCCCTAACACAATTTCCCGCATAATAAGGATTTCCTTCAGTTCCTCCTTCTCAATAGACCCTCGGTCCCCTAATACTTGCGGCAGGTTATTTGTGTCTTCCTTCGAGAAGACAGAACCAAAGTATTTGTTCAACTGGTCTGCTATTTCTTTGTTCCCCATTATAAATTCACCTGAATCTGACTGCAAGGAACCTATGTTTGTCTTTGTTAATCTTTTCCTCCTCACATGTCTATAGAAGCTTTTGCAGTCAGTTTTTATGTTACCGGCAAGCTTCCTCTCATACTCTATTTTCACCCTCCTAATTAAACCCTTTGTCCTCCTTAGCTGAATTATAAATTTCTTCCAGGACTCAGATTTGCTGCTTTTTCTGGCCAATTTATATGCCTCTTCCTTGGATTTAACACTATCCTTAATTTCCTTTGTTAGCCACGGTTGAGCCACCTCCCCCATTTTATTTTTACTCCAGACAGGGATGTACAATTGTTGATGTTCATCCATGTGATCTTTAAATGTTTGCCATTGCCTATCCACCGTAAGTATAATTTGCCAGTCTATTCTAGCCAATTCACGCCTCATACTATCGAAGTTACCTTTCCTTAAGTTCAGGACCCTCGTCTCTGAATTAACTGTGTCACTCTCCATCTTAATAAAGAATTCTACCATATTATGGCCACTCTTCCCCAAGGGGCCTCGCACAACAAGATTGCTAATTAGTCCTTTCTCAATAAACATCACCCGGTCCAGGATGGCCAGCCCTCTAGTTGGTTCCTCGACATATTGGTCTAGAAAACCATCCCTAATACACTCCAGGAAATCCTCCTCCACCGCATTGCTACCAGTTTGGTTAGCCCAATCAATATGTATATTAAAGTCGACCATGATAACTGCTGTACCTTTATTGCACACATCCCTAACTTCTTGTTTGATGCTGTCCCCAACCTCACTACTACTGTTTGGTGGTCTGCACACAACTCCCACTAGCGTTTTCTGCCCTTTGTTATTCTGCAGCTCCACCCATACAGATTCCACATCATCTAAGCTAATGTCCTTCCTTACTATTGTGTTAATTTCCTCTTTAACTAGCAACGCTACCCCACCTCCTTTTCCTTTCTGTCTATCCTTCCTGAAGGTTGAATACCCCTGGATGTTGAGTTCCCAGCCTTGGTCATCCTGGAGCCATGTCTCCGTAATCCCAATTATATCATATTCGTTAATAGCTGCCAGTGCAGTTAATTCGTCCACCCTATTATGAATGCTCCTTGCATTGAGGCACAGAGCCTTCAGGCTTGTCTTTTTAACATTCTTTGCCCTTTTGGAATTTTGCTGTAATGTGGCCCTTTTTGATTTTTGCTTTGGGTTTCTCTGTCCTCCGCTTTTACTTTTCTTCTTTCTATCTTTTGCTTCTGCCCCCATTCTCCTTCCCTCTGTCTCCCTGCATAGGTTCCCATCCCCCTACCATATTAGCTTAACCCTTCCCCAACAGCACTAGCAAACACTCCCCCAGGACATTGGTTCCGGTCCTGCCCAGGTGCAGACCGTCTGGTTTGTACTGGTCTCACCTCCCCCAGAACCGGTTCCAATGTCCCAGGAATTTGAATGCCTCCCTTCTGCACCACTCCTCAATGCTGTGCCTAATATACATGAATAATAGCTAGATGGCTTGAAACTTTAATTTTCTTGCTCAAAGAATGAATACATGCAATGAGTTTGACACTTTCTTTGTGCCCCGATTGGTTATGCTGATTTTTGCTTTGTTTAGACCCATATTTGCATTCCAGTCTTTGTGAATGCGATTGCCAGCAAATTTAGGCGTATGTAGATATCGACAAAATGGCCGCATGAATGGGTATAATTTCAGGTGTAACTTCCTGACTACACCCCACAGGAAATGATACGCCATCATACTTACCACCTTAGGGCGGGATTTTCGGCTTGTTGTTGCCTCTATTCTTGCCCCGGAGGGGTGGCAATGGCGGCAGTGAACTTTTCCGGGCAGGCAGCAAGCTTCCAGCGCCCCGCCAGGCTTTTCGGAGCTGCTTTCGCTGGAGTGCGGAGCATTACCATCCGGAAGAGACGAGTCGGTGTGTAACGTCGCTGGCTGCGACATCAGCTCGATTTTTTAGCTCCCGCCCGATCCGTAGCGCTCCGTAGAGCGCTGTGCTGTGACCGCCTGTGAAAACTGGCGGTCCGAGCTGTAGCGGCTGCTGTGAGGTAAGTAATGTCGACCTCGGGTAAGTGTGATTTGTTTTTTTTTTTGCGATTTATGTTGTGGTGGCGTGAGTTATTTAATGAGAATGTTTTTGGTGGTATTTTTTCAGGTTTTTTTTCCCGCTCAGGCCTCTCTTAGAGCGCTCTGAGGCCGGCTGTTTAGCTTGGTATTTTCGCATGCTCAGCCGGCCTAGCACCCTAAGAGAGGAGTGTAACACCTCCCTTCGTGCTCTGCCCCACACTCAGGGCCCAGCTGCCGAAATTTGCTGAGTGAGGTTCAAACTGTTCCCAGGCGCAAACTTTACCGCCCCGCTGCCATTACCGCCCCGAAATCACCAAAGCTGAAAATCATGCCCAAAGGGTCCTTGGTGCCTGATGGAATCTTTAGTATGAATGAAGACAGACACCAAACCAAACCAAGGATACAGCTGCTCTGCAGAACATACCTTCTTGAAAGGGAGCTTGGACATCACTTCTGTCACAATGCCACGTGCACGCAATTTGATGATCGTTTTGCAATGCAGGTGATGCTCTTGCATCACTTATGATGTTATCACGTTATAGGCTTAGAAATAGACAATCATTTTGCCAGCAACAGGAGCAAATATGTTCCTTTAAAAGATTGTCAACATAACAGCAACGATTTAATATGCGCTGGTGCGAGATATATAGATGAAATATCCATTATCATTCTTATTGACTCTTACTTAGAAACATTTTGATTGGTATAACATTCCAGAGGGCTGGATTTTCCGGTTTTTGGGCGAAAACATAAGCGATACGTGAAAATGTTTTTGCTGCGTTACTGATTTAAGGCCTAACTTTCGGCCTTTGGGGAAAAAGAGGCATTGCACAATTAATCGCGGCGCAAAACGCGATCCTCATCAACTTTAATACGGGGCCGGGAGCACGGCGAGAGGCCTTGGGAGAGGGGGGAAAAAAATTCAAAAAAACATTCAAAAAACATTACCAAGACCCTTACCTAATAAAACGCTGCAAAAAAATTTAAAAATTAAAGCTTTAACTTACCTTTTCTTCAGGTTTTCTAACTTACTGATACTGGCAGGGCTGCACCACTAAGTTTTACCTGTTATGTTCTGGGCGTGCCGTACGGGTCGGGTGAGTGCCGAAACTCGGACGGTGGAGCAATCCGGGTCGTTACACGTCCAGCGCAGCTCTCCCCAGCGGTGCTTCCAAGTGCCGATGCAAACAAGGAACCAAAGATCGTGACTGGGCTTAGCGACTGGGCGTTTGACGCTGAGGGTCAAAATGTGACGAAAACCCGATCGCAAAGCACCCGAAAGTCCAGCCATCTTAGTCTGACGTTCGTTGACTAGTCAATCCTCTCTATATCGGAATCAAACTCTTTTCTATATAAATGAGAAACAGGCTATTTGTCATTGGTGATTTTCAATCTCTTCATCTCAGAATGGCTGAAAACATCCATCATGCAGTCGACCAAAGCAGCCATGGACATCGAGGGGCAGCGCTAGAGGTTATAGTGTCTATTAGCAATTTTTAGTGGCTCATTACAAATTAAAGCCCATTCAGCAAATTAAAATGGAATTATGCAGCACTAAAAAAAATTAAAATTTCAAGTTAAATATAGTGCTGCCACAAATTCAATATCGTTGATGCAGTTATGCTTGAGAACTGGAGGATGGCCATGTCTGCAGCTCAGAGTTAAAGGGGCCAGTGTCCTCTGCCAAAATGGGTTTTTCATTATATATTCAAAGAAAATGGAATGACTGGTTGGAGTCCATACCTTGTGTGTGATGGAGGGGGAGGGACAAGGGTCAATACTATTTTATTTTAGATCGAAAATGAGAAAGTTGCTGTGCCATCTCTACGGTAACAGACACAATGACAGACACTAGGAATGCTACTTGTCAAGGACCGAGTGGTGCTGAAGGATGTTGTGTCATGAGTAAAGCTGTTCATGACACATTAAAGTTGTACAATCGACCTGCATCAACACTAATCAATGAGTATAAAACATTGGCCCTGAAATTCCGACCTCTACGGGTCTGTACAGCCTCGGAAAAGTCGGTTGACAGATCCTCCGCATCCTTGGGAGAAGGATATCCGCACGGGAGAGATTGGGCTATTTGCCCATCTCTTGCCCAGCGAATGTCCTTCAAACTTTTACACCTGGTAAAAGCAGGCGCATAGCTTACTTTTACCAGCATAAGAGTTTTAAAACATATAAAAATAAAATTTAAATGCACATTTTTATAGTAAAAACCCTGTCCACTAAGGTAAGTTTATTTTAAACCTTATTGAAACCATTAAAAAAAATCCCCAAAATATATTTTTTTTCTAAAACATTTAATTAACTTTAATTTCAATTAATTTTAAATATGTGTGTTGTTTTTTTTATTTATTATGCTGTTTGGGTGTTTTAGGGGGTTATTCTCATTGATAGTAATGGAAACTCGTAAAATCAGAGTTCCCATTACTATCAATGAGAATACTGTACCGTGATTGGTTGTCCAGGCCCACGTGACTCCAGTTTCTCCGTCCGTACCTAGAAGACATGGATGCAATGCGTAGCTCGTGGAAAGAAGGCCTCCGATTGGAATCCAAGGGTCCTCCGGGTCCACCAGGTATATTCATAGAGAAATTTCGGCTCGGAGGGGTTCGTCCGAAGGAACCCTCTGGCCGGAATTTCAGGGCTGTTGTGTTTACATGCTGTTGAATAGCATAACATGGTAGTTAATCTAATTAGCTGCACTTTCTAGTCAATACTATTCTGCCCTTTGTAGAAGAATCTGTGGAGACACCACTATGCCAGCCAATGAGTTGGAGGCAGGACATGATTGTGGTTTGAATTTACAGAGTCTCCGAATTCATGAACAAAACTACAGCCAACAGAGTCTCCAGAGTACAGCAGGATTATTTCTCCAACAGAATGCAATGAGTGGGGAATAGTTACATAATACGAATGATGTACATAAAATCAATGCCAGTTACAGCAGTGAGGTCTCAAGGCACGATTGACGGGGAAATTACCCAATTTCATGTGACATTAATATGATATTGTAATTGTCACCTAATAAACTGTAATTGACATCTCTGCTGCCCGTTTCCTAAATTGAACCAAGTGCCACTCGCCCATTACCCCTGTGCTTTCTCACCTACATTGACTCCTGGTTTGGCAGTGCCATGATTTTATAATTCTCACTCTTGTGTTCAAATCCTTCCATGGCTTCACCCCTCCCCATCTTTGTAACTTCCTCCAGCCCTACAACCCTCCAAGATCTCTGCACTCGCCAATTCTAGCCTCTCGCGCATCCCCGATTTTCACCGCTCCATCGTTGGCGGCTGTGTCTTCAGTTGTCTAGGCCCTAAGCTCTGTAATTCTCTCCCTAAACCTTTCCACCTCTCTACTCTTCTTTCTCTTTCTTTAAATCTCTCCTTAAAACCAACCTTTATGACCAAGCTTTTGGCCACCTGTGGTTCAGTGTCAAATCCTGTTTGATAACGCTCCTATGATGCACCTTGGGACATTTTACTGCATTAAAGGCATTATATAAATGAAAGTTGTTGTTGTTCTTATTTTAAAACTTAATCTAAAAGTTTTTCTGAATATTAATGACCTATTTAAATAATCTTCAGTAAAATCCTGCATGTGGAATTGTTAAAATGTACTGTTTTGATTTTACTGATTCTGTTTCAATAACTTTGCTATCCCATCCATTGCTCTTTTGCAATCCTACAGATCAAGACAAATGGGATGATACATAACTTGGTCACAAAATAGGTTTGGAATGGTCAGTTAAAATGAAGTCAAACTTTGTATTCAAATGACCTCATGTGAATAGTTTGAAAGCACTGAAAAAGTTCTAGTTTTAAAACATATTGGCTCAGAATTTCGGGTTGTAATGATGGCGAAACTGACAGCAACTTTTGGCGTCTGCACATTTGCAGTTAATTGTGAATATCCAGAAGTTGCTGCCAGTGATTCCCTGCTCCTCCACAGGGTGTGCTGTTCAAGTCCTTGTCGATGGAAATCTTAGAAATCACTTGAATTGACGGGAACTTCCATTCTTTAACGCTCTATTCTCACTGTAAAATCTCCCAGAAAAGTTAAGTCTTGTGAATGAGGTTTAATTGGGTTTTAACCCTTAATTTTAAATCAATCTTACTGCTAACAACTTCTCTGGCCCTGAAAAAAATGAATTTTATATTTGTAGACTGTCAAATTTCTCCATTATGATATAAATTGCATAGATTTTAAAAATAATTTTATTTTAACTTTGTTTCTGATT
Organism: Pristiophorus japonicus; assembly: GCF_044704955.1. NCBI lineage: Eukaryota > Metazoa > Chordata > Chondrichthyes > Pristiophoridae > Pristiophorus > Pristiophorus japonicus. The sequence goes on along the minus strand of NC_091988.1, from coordinate 185,642,561 downwards.
TTTCAGATTCTACCTTAATCCCATGTGTATGTCCCAATCTTTATTTCACTCTGTAAAATAATTAAAAAGTGACGGGTAATTGGTGCTTTTTACTTCCTGGTTTGCTGTCTGTAAGAATGCGATTGGCTGCTTAGCCTGCTTTATGACATCAATGTTGCTGGACGCCAGAGATCCGCTATAGGTGATGCCAGAATGAAATTAACATCGTGAAAGGTGATATCCACACCACAGAAATCGGCATATTTTTGTGGGAAGCTTTCTTCGAGGTCAATGGCTGGTGCTGTCACTTCGCCATAAAATCTGGGTCATTAAAGTATGTATGTCACGCACATGCAGTCATCTGCTTTCCCAATCCAGATGCATTGGAATGAGTTGGAAATCAATGTAGAATGAGTTATGTCGATTCAGGTCTGATTGCACTCTGTTTCCATATTATAAAGTCCTTACACTACAGTATGAAACCACACGAGGCACATTCTGGGGACAAGGTCACTCTGTGACCTTAACTCTTTATTCACAGGACTCCAAAGACGCTGACCCTGTGTGGGACCTCCCTTTTTATACCTGCGTGATCAGGCAAGGAGTGTCTCCCACAAGTTCACCCCTTGTGGTCAAGGTGTGCATCTAGGTTGAGTGTATACAGTAATACAGTGGTGTTACATTGTGGTTACACACATGACACATATAGTATAAATGGACAAAGAATCCTGAGCCCACAGACAGGATGAGCTTTCAATCTGAAGTCAATGTGTTTGTCTAACTATTTATGAACATGTGATAACAATAAGGGTCAGTTTTTCACTGACTATCAGCTGTTAAAGTGACAAGCGCAGCACTGACCTAGGAAGGCAGGTCCGTTTAAATAACCCAACTTCAGGAAATGTTTAAACTCACCAATTCAGTCACAGACATTACAACTTTCCTATTGAAATGCACTAAACAGTCAGCAGCAAATCCTGCAGGAAGCAGAAAAGTTTAAGGAGTGCAGACAATTTTAGGGGACTTGGAAAGACTCCCATAAACTCAAAGGAAGGAGACAATTAATCATTTCAGACAAGTGCAATATAACAAAAGCTTTTGGATATGATTCTAGTCCAGGTCTTTTATCTTTTTTTGTCAGATTGAGTTGAAACTGCAAATAATATTAAACGGTAGCGACCTAATATTTCATGGGACTGTCTAACTTGAAAAATTAAATGCTATACATATCTCTGTCCTGTCTGCAGAGTGAAGCTCATACATCACAGCATCATTCAATTGTTGATTTTGCAAAGGTATATTGGTTCTGAAATTGCATTGATAACTTGTTATTGTCACTGCAAATGAAGTCACTTTAACTTGGCTGATTTGTATACACAGCAGTCACTGCATTTTAAAAGTAATTCATTGTGTGAATCTGTTTGCGATATGATAAATGCTATCTAAACTGAAGTATTAGTACATTATTTTTTGTTGATAGGAGTAGCATAATCTAGTACAAATGCTTTTGATACAAGCAGGGCTCATGTAAGAATTAGGAGCAGGAGTAGGCCATTCAGCCCCTCACACCTGTCCTACCATTCAATAAGTTCGTGGCCGGTCTTCGACCTCAACTGCACTTTCCCGCTCGATCCCCATATCCCTCGATTCCCCTACAGTTCAAAGATCTATCTATCTCAGCCTTGAATAACTCAATGATTCAGCATCCACAGCCCTTTGGGGTAGAGAATTCCAAAGATTCACAACCCTCTGAGTGACGAAATTCCTCCTCATCTCAGTGATAAATGGCTGACCCCTTATCCTGAGACTATGCCCCCTAGCTCTAGACTCTCCAGCTAGGGGAAACAACCTCTCCGCATATACCCTGTCAATCCCCCTCAGGTTTTTATATGTTTCAATGAGATCATCACCCATTCTTCTAAACTCCAAAGTGTATAGGCCCAATGTACTCAATCCCTGGTGATGCATAGTTGGCTGCTACTCTGGCACAGAGTCTGTTAAGGAATGTCTTAAAGAAGTATACAGAGGTAGAGAGGCAGAAAGGTTTAAGGAGGGAATTCCAGAGTTTGGGGCCTAGGCAGCTGAAGGCATAGCCACCAATGGTAGAGTGATTAAACTCGGGGATGCCCAAGAGGCCACAATTGGATACTCATACAATAATACTCAAAGGCTTTGAAATGACAGCGTGTGATACTAGTCTATGAATGAGTAACGTGTTACGCCAAAAGTTCCTTCCTTCCCTATTTTGGCAGAGGCAGTAACCTATTTCCAACAAACAATTTAAAATTTATAAAGTTTAATACTAGAAGGAAAGAAAGGCTTGCATTTATATGGTGCCTTTCATGACCTCATGATGCCCCAATGTGCTTTACAGCCAATGAAGTACTTTTGAAGTGTAGTCATTGTAGTAATGTAGGAAACGTTGTTGCAATGTAGAGAGCAGGAGCAGACTGGATCCTCTGAAATGGGATGGAATTCTTAGCGATACTCGCAGAAAAAGGGAGGGAAGTGTGCCGATAATTCAGCGATGTGGAACCATCCCTGTACATTTGGGAAATTTCTCAATTTTCCATAGGGCCAGTCCAGCCTCTGCTGGAGAGAGTAGTTTCAGACAACATAGGATTACATAGGATTATGTAATATACACGGCACTGAAACAGGCCATTCGGCCCAACCAGTCCATGCCAGCATTTATGCTCCACTCGGGCCTCCTCACGTCTTTCCTCATTTAACTCTATCCGCATAACCCTCTGTTCCCTTCTCCCTAATGTGCTTATCTAGCCTCCCCTTAACTGCATTTGTGCTATTCGCTTCAATCACTCCCTGTGGCAGCGAGTTCCACATTCTCACCACTCTCTGGGCAAAGAAGTTCCTTCTTCGAACATATGACGCGCTCGTTTGCGAGTATGACATGGATTCATTTCAAGGCTTAAATGTAATTTCTGCAATGGTTGGAAAGAAATGAACACTTTTGCAAAAAGGCACTAAAATATACAATAAGAAAGGAACTTTCTTTCTTGGTTTTCTGAATGTATTGTTAGTTTTGAATGAATGCGATATAAATAATTCTGAATATATGAAAACAGGCAAAGCTTTTATTCAAAGGTTATGTAAATAATGAAAATATAAAACTAATTGAAAAGTAAAATTCTATCACAATCTGGCAAACCAAGCCCTTGTTAGGTACACAATACCAGTCGAGGGAGAGGTACTGACTCCACCTTTTCAGAATCTCTCCCACTCAGTGAAGTTCCACTCCCACTCCCTCGAACCCCGTCCAAAAACTACTCGCAGATATTTTGTCAGCAATAAAAACTGAACTTAAATGTTCGCAATTAGCAGCCCCGCCTGGCAGCGATGCCCATGGGGATCGGTTTATACAATGCCTCTTAAAAAGTACCAGCAGTGATACCAGTGCAACCCAATGAAAAACAGACAGATTTATTGCAACCCACCCAGTGCCCTGCCGAATGAACGTGCCACTAAAATAATACACCATGGAAAATTTGAAGGACTGTTCGAACCCTATACCACAATGCCTGAACGTTGTGTTTCTTCTAGCAAGCAAATGCAATGCAACTTGGATTCATGTTTGTGTTGTTTCCTCTCAATTGTTTCAATTATTACTGCTTGGCACTGAGAGAATGCTTGAAGTAGCTGAATAGCAAAATAAACAAAGATGCAGACAGGCACGATAAAAGGTCAGAAATGCAGTCATATTTTGTTACTGCAAAATTCACTAACATCAGCAATGTTATCCTCTCAGCAAGAATTAGTCTTATCAAAGTTTTGAACTCCTCTGCTAAATTTAATGACTTTTTTTTGCTGCCGCCAAGGATAAAGTTCATTATAATGAGAGCTTTTCTAATAATAAGAACTGTAAATAATCCAGTCCCAATATATTTTCAAGTTTTAATCATGATACTTAACCCGATATGAAAATAGAGGATAACTGGTGGGTAATGGTGTCCTGGCCAATATTTATCTCTCAATCAATGTCACTAAAACAGATTATCTGGACATTCTTACCTTGCTGTTTGTGGGACCTTGCTGTGCCACACTTCCTGCATTACAACAGTAACTATACTTCAAAAGTACTTCATTAGCTGTAAAGCATTTTGGGATGTCCTGAGGTCGTGAAAGGTGCTTTTCTATTCTTTTACAACCAGTGCTGCTCAAGTTAGGTTGCATGAAGCAGTGCTGCCTAACACTTGCCATCGCACTGTGCAGTGACGTTCTGAGTTTCAGAAGACAATGGAGTACCCAGTGTGTCTGAACCATTTCACTTATGTTCATTCTACTCACTAGCACAAATCTACATGCTCAAGGTAGTCAGACCCATGTCAGTAGGTGGATTAAATGGCATTAATTACATTGTACCAGCTCTAGTTGTTACACTGGAACTGAAGCAAACTGCACAGTTATATCCTTGCTTTTCAAATCTCTGACTGAAAGCAATGTATGGGACAAATTCCAAATGAACCAGTGCTATACCAAACCTTGATATTGGATTTATCTTGATACTGGCATAAATTGGAAACCAAATATTAGTAAGAAAGAAAGACTTGCATTTATATAGAACCTTTCACACCTATTGTCCCAAAGAGCTTTGCAGCCAATTATGTACTTTTTGAAGTGTAGTAACTGTTGTAATATAGGAAACATGGCAGCCAAAATGCACAAGGCAAGCTCCCACAATTAGCAATGTGATAATGACCAGATCATCTGTTTTAATGATGTTGCACCAGGCATAATTATGCCATAATTTCCTGAAATATTTATGTCATAACTGTGGTGCAGGCTCGAAGGGCCAAATGGCCTACTCCTGCACCTATTTTCTATGTTTCTATGTACTCTGTAGATAAGCCATTACTAATGGCACAAGTTTTCAGGAAATTCTGGGCCTTAGGTTGTTTGTGATAAGGTTGCAATGTACATTGACTGTTGACTTGAACGAGTGTTAACCTGTTCAAAGATGGTTGGAGCTATTAATGCTGGGCACAAACGAAATGCAAAACTACAAAACAGTCCCAAACTTTACAAATAAATCTGAATAACTTCAGCAAGAAGCCACTTCTGCTAAAGAAAAGTTGTAGAAAACGCAAAGCTTATTGGTTGAAACAAAATACAAAAACTCTGCGGAGCTGATATTTTGAACCGTCAACAGTTGACTCCTGGCCTTACCTCATCTATTGTCTGCAGATATTCGCTGACTTTAAGATCAATAAGATAGATGTGTATATTTTCAATGCTTGCATTGCATCTAGCTTCACTGCCTTTTGCAATTCAATGGAAATCCTACTGCAAATAGAAGAGTTTAAAGCAGTCTTTAAAAACAAATTTAATGTTGGGACTGAAGTCATTGTTATGATGCCTTCATGTGAACAATACTGATTAACTGCTTCAACAGACTCCAATTTCCATACAATGTAGGGTTTAAATATTTAGCCATCAATAGCAGACTTGGGTTGATTGCAAGTACTTCAGCTCCAGAATAGCAGGTGATGCAATTTTTGACTAAAGTCTGAGGAGGGTCATAAGAAAGAAAGAATTCACATGAGAAGGAGGGTTTTAGGCTTTCCTGTTTTCGGGGTGAAAACGGAGACGGGCGGGAAAGTTACCGGCCGGGAATAGTTTTGGTAAGGAGGTTTCGGCATCTGGCCCCTGCGTCAGGGGGCACAGCGCGAAGGAAGGTATTGTACACTTTTCGTGGCGCAAGGAAGGGAAACTCGTGAACTATAGTGCTGGGCAGTGTGTGCTCCAAGAAAGCCCTGGGGGGTGGGGGGGGAAACGTTAAAAAACCCCCACAAAAATCTTCCCAAAACATTACCCGCCAACCAACACAAATCACTAAAAAATTAAAAGAGCAAACACTCGAACTTACCTTTGGGATACTTTACCTTCTTCACCACTGCAGGCATGGCTAGATCGTACTGATTTCCCAGGCAGTCATCGCTAGCACACTTCCGGCAGATGGATCGGGAAAAAGTCCAAACTATTGTCAGTGTCGCAACCAGAGACGATTGGGATGCAATTAATGCAATTTATTAAAAATGAGATACTTCAAAACAAGTCGCATTCTTAAAATCAACAAGGTATGTTCCAAATGAGTGGGGAAGACAGGCCAAATCTCTGGGAACACATAACATTTATTGAAAGACAGAATACAATCACTGCACTATTTTGTTTTAATTTAATTTTAATTAGTGAATAGATAAATAAGCAATCTAGATATAATAAAAGAAGGAAATGCTAGCAAACTTCTGTTTTAAGTTTATTTCTTCGCCAACACTGTTGCTTTAAACCTGTCCCAACCTACTGACTCCAGTTAGGATAGGATGAAAATTTTATTTCAGTTTTTTAAAAATCGAGTTATGCCTATATTTTGCTTTAATTCACTCTCCTTACATTGAGGAGGTCCTATTATAATAGAGTTAACCTACAATGTCAGCTGCGGTTCAGTTAGTAGCACTCTTGCCTCTGAGTCAGAAAGTTGTGGGTTCAAGTCACATTCCAGACATTTGAGCACAAAAATCTAGGCTGACACTTCAGTGCAGTGCTGAGGGAGTGCTGCACTGTCAGAGGTGCTGTCTTTTGGATGAGAAGTTAAACTGAGGCCCCGTCTGCCTGCTTAAGTGGATGTAGAAGATACCATGGCACTATTTCGAAGAAGAGCAGGGGAGTTATCCCTGGTGCCCTGGCCAAAAATGATCTCTCAATCAGCAAAAAAAACAGATAATTTTGTCGTTCTCACAGTGCTCTTTGTAGGAGCTTACTGTGCACAAATTGGTTGCTGCGTTTCCTGCATTACAACATCAACTACACTTCAAAAGTACTTCATTGGCTGCAAAGCGCTTTGGGACATCATGAAAGTCGTTATATAAATGCAAGTTTTTCTTTTTACTTATCCTCAGCTTTTAACCTCCACCAACCTTATTGATCCCAGTTAGGTTCTGATGAAAATTTATTTCAGTTTTTTAAAATAGAGCTATGCCAAATTTTTCTTTAATGCAATCTCATTGCTTCGAGGAGTCCTATACAATGGAATTAACCCATAATCCTAGTACAATAAATATTATACACCAGTGGAGAAATTACACTTTTTTGATAATACCAAAGACCTATTCCACCACTTACTGTTCCTTTCAATGGGAACACGCCCCAATGTTTTACACAGACCTCTGCCAGGTCATCATCATTATAGGCAGTCCCTCGAAATCGAGAAAGACTTGCTTCCACTTTAAAAGTGAGTTCTTAGGTGACTGAACAGTCCAATATGGGAATTACAGTCTCTGTCACAGGTGGGACAGACAGTCGTTGAGGGAAGGGGTGGGTGGGACTGGTTTGCCGCATGCTCCTTCCGCTGCCTGCGCTTATTTTCTGCATGCTCTCGGCGACGAGACTCGAAGTGCTCAGCGCCCTCCTGGATGCTCTTCCTCCACTTAGGGCGATCTTTGACCAGGGGCTCCCAGGTGTCGGTGGGGAATGTTGCATTTCATCAAGAAGGCTTTGAGGGTGTCCTTGAAACGTTTCCTCTGCCCACCTTAGGCTCTCTTGCCGTGTAGGAGTTTTGAGTAGAGCGCTTGCTTTGGAAATCTTGTGTCAGGCATGCGAACAATGTGGCCCACCCAATGGAGCTGGTCGAGTGTGGTCAGTGCTTCGATGTTGAGGATGTTGGCCTGATTGAGGACACACACGTTGGTGCGTTTGTCCTCCCAGGGGATTTGCAGGATCTTGCAGAGACATCATTGGTGGTATTTCTCCAGCGATTTGAAGTATCTACTGTATATGGTCCACGTTGCTGAGCCATACAGGAGGGCGGGTATCACTACAGCCCTGTAGACCATGAGCTTGGTGGCAGATTTGAGGGCCTGGTCTTCAAATACTCTTTTCCTCTGGAGGCAGTATTGAACCTCATCATCGATGTGTGCCCTTGCTGATAATAGGCTCCCGAGGTATGGAAAGTGGTCCATGTTGTCCAGGGCTGCACCATGGATCTTGATGATTGAGGGGCAGTGCTGTGTGGTGGGGTCAGGTTGGTGGAGGACCTTTGTCTTACGGATGTTTAGTGTAAGGCCCATGCTTTCGTATGCCTCAGTGAAGATGTTGACTATGACTTGGAGTTCAGTCTATGAATGTGCGCAGACGCAAGCATCGTCTGCATACTGTAGTTCAACGACAGAGGTTGGGACGGTCTTGGATCTGGTCTGGAGACGACGAAGGTTGAACAGGTTCCACTGGTTCTGTAGGTTAGTTCCACTCCAAAAGGAGCTTCTTGAGTGTGAGGTGGAGCATTGCAGCGAGGAAGATCGAGAAGAGGGTTGGCGCGATCACCATCTCAGCAAAACCCAAGCCCTGCACGAGGTAGAAAAGGCCATCCGTCAACTCAAGAACAACAAGGCAGCGGGAGCGGATGGAATCTCCGCTGAGGAACTAAGGTATGGTGGAGAGGCACTATTGGCAAGAATGCATGACCTCATCTCTTTCATCTGGAAGGAGGAGAGCATGCAGGCAGATCTCAGAGATGCAGTAATCGTGACCATCTTTAAAAAAGGGGACAAGTCTGACAGCAGCAATTACAGAGGAATCTCCCTGTTATCAACCACTGGGAAAGTTGTCGCTAGAATCCTCCTCAACCATCTTCTCCCTGTGGCTGAGGAGCTCCTCCTTACAGAGTGACAGTGCGGATTTTGTCCTCTACAGGGTACAACGGACATGATTTTTACGGTGCGACAGCTGCAAGAAAAATGCAGGGAACAGCACCAACCCTTGTACATGGCCTTCTTTTGACCTCACAAAGGCCTTTGACACTGTCAACCGTGAGGGACTATGGAGCGTCCTCCTCCATTTCGGCTGCCCCTGAAAGTTTGGCACCATCCTCTGCTTGCTCCATGAAGACATGCAAGCCGTGATCCTGACCAACGGATCCATCACAGACCCACTCCATGTCCGGACCGGGGTCAAGCAGGGCTGCGTCATCACGTCAACGCTCTTCTCCTGATCAGGTACCCAGGATCTCACACCCTTAATCCCATTGCTTGCTTTTGCTTTTAGAGAAACTCTCTGTCTTGCTGAGTCACTGCTTTCCATCTGTGAGCTATCATAGTTAATGTGGCTGGCGCCAATCTTCGTAAAAGTTTTGTCCTTGAAATTCATATGAGTAACCACAGCAGATGAGCTGAAATGGTGTTTGTTTTAATTGGGGGGATCTCCTCATGCTAGGTGAGATTATCGCTGACAATGCTCACAAGTTATTGATTTTGCACTGTTTTTTTATCAACAGGGATAATAGGGAAGACAGAGAAAAATTAGCTCTTTCTCGCTTACACTCCTGTGAATTGCACACCTTAACATGATTACACAAAATCAATAAATTGTTGACAGAGTTACAAGTGTTGCCAGAACTGTGAAATGTGAGTTTTATCATTGGCGCCTCCCTAGTCTCAACAGAGGAGAGAAATCCAAATCCAGATAAGTTAATTGGAGCCCAGAAATAGCCCCAGACAGGAAAGCAGCCACATTTTCTTAGGAGCCTTTGGAAAAAAAAATCAATTACCAGAATCTCTTGGAAATTCACCACATATACAAAGACGAGCATTTCACATAAACCCAAGGGATGTAATGCATAAACCCGTTATTTATTTCTCAATAGATTGGGCTGGTCATAAATAGCAATTAAAATTAGGAAAGCTTAAATTAGTTAACATGATTTAACTAAATGTCTCTGAAATCTTGAGTCCTTAAGCAAATGGTCGGTCATTTGATCTGAAGGCAATGAGCCTTACTATCTATTGCATCAATGCACACCCTGTAGATACACTGTAATAGTCTCTGAATTTCATAATGCCATGCTGCATTCCCTAATTGAGGGAATTCCTCATATGTCATTGTGTCAGCCGTGGCTCAGTGGGTAGCACACTTGCCTCTGAGTCAGAAGACTGTGTGGACTTGAACACATAAAGCTAGGCTGACACTCTAGTGCAGTGTTGAGGGAGTGCTGCACTGTTGGAGATGCCAGCTTAGGATGAGACGTTAAACCAAGGCCCAATCTGCTCTCTCAGGTGGACATAAAAGATCCTATAGCACTACTTCGAAGAAGAGCAGGGAAGTTATTCCCAGTGTCCTGGCCAATATTTATCCCTCAATCAAAATAACAAAAACAGATTATCTGGTCATTGTCACATTGCTGTTTGTGGGAGCTTGCTGTGCGCAAATTGGCTGCCGCGTTTCCCACATTACAACAGTATTCATTGGCTGTAATGTGCTTTGGTCGTGAAAGGCACCATATAAATGCAAATCTTTCTTTCTTTATCGAAGTCATTGATATATATGTGTTCTGGGACTGATGGGTGTATGGTCGCCACTAATGTGGGAGTTATGTTAAGATAGAGGAAAATTAGACAACAACAACTTACATTTATGTAGCAACTTTAATTAAGAAAATTATTCCAAGCTACTTCACAGAAGGAGTTAGTGGGAGGGGTGACTAAAAGCTTAGTCAAACATATGTTCTTATGTTCTTATTAAACAGGTAGGTTTTAAGGAGGATTGTAAAGGAGGAGTGAGTTGGAGGGACAGAGTTTAGGGAGGGAATTCCAAAGCTTAGGGTCTGGAGGCTGTTCAGAGAAGGTTCACAAGGTTGATTCCGGAGATGAGGGGGTTGACTTATGAGGATAGTTGAGTAGGTTGGGCCTATACACATTGGAGTTCAGAAGAATGAGAGGTGATCTTATTGAAACTTATAAGATATTGAGGGGGCTCGACAAGGTGGATGCAAAGAGGCTATTTCCATTCATAGGGGAAACTAAAACTAGGGGACATAGTTTTAGAATAAGGGACCGCCCATTTAAAACCGAGATGAGGAGCAATTTCTTCTCTCAGAGGGTTGTAAATCTATGGAATTCTCTGCCCCAGAGACCTGTGGAGGCTGGGTCATTGAATATATTTAAGGCGGAGATAGACAGATTTTTGAGCGATTAGAGAGTAAAGCGTTATGGGGAACGGGCAGGGAAGTGGAGCTGAGTCCATGATCAGATCAGCCATAATCTTATTGAATGGTGGAGCAGGCTCGAGGGGCCAAATGGCCTACTCCTTATCCTATTTCTTATGTTCTTATGTTCTTATGTAGATGGCTGAATGCATGGCTGCCAAGGGTAAGGGCAAAGGAAGTGGGGGATTGCACAAGAGGCCAGAGTTGTAAGAATACAGCTTTTGGAGGATTGTAGGGCTGGATAAAGTGACAGATTGGGAGAGGCAAGCCCACCGAGGGTTCTGAGCATGAGGATGAGCATTTTAAAATGGAAATATTGGGATCTGGGACCCGCTGTAGGAGAGTAAACCCAGGGGTGAGCGGGACTTGGTTAGGATATGGGTAGCAGAGTTTTGGATGAACTTAAGTTTATGGAGGCATTGGAGGAGGATGGTGTGGTTGTATCAAGGGATAGGAAAAGTGCATCTTGCACCAGTATCACATGCAGATCCCATTGTTTTTAAGAGGAGAAGACAGAGTTATTGAGAGCCCCCTCTGTTTCCAGTCACCTAAAGCATAAAGTACTGCTTCACTTTGTTAACTGCAAACAATGAAGAGCAAACAGTAAAGTGCCATAAAACTATTACTTCACTGTCATGAGTTTGGGAACTTTGAGCAGATCATGAAGATAACTCAGTGTTGGCAGTCTAAAACTCACGGCCTGCACTCAGTCGCATGGCACAATACAGTATAGAAACGTATTATTACCTGCGTTGTTTAAAACGAGAAAAAATATATATTTATATTGATTTGAAACAGGGAGGGATCTGCTGAAGTATTTTACGACTGAAAAGTGTAGCATTAAGCACTCAAAGCCACAATTTCATAAAAGGAAAGACCTTAACACGCACGTTCTGTGTTATTCTTAAACTACACTGTGCCCAGATATTTATAATAGCATTTCATTTTGAACAAAGAAGGAGTAACAATAACCTCCTAAAAATACAAACTGCTGTGTCTGGTAACTAATTTACTGGTTTGTGAACTGCACCAAAATCCTAATAAACCAGGCTGGACTTCTTGTCATTAAGTCCACTTGCTGACATCATTAAAATATTTCACCGTGGGTGTAAAGGCCAAATTTCATGTGTATCATGGTGCCGGTGTTGTAAAATCATTTGCTGCCATAACCTTTGTTCAAGTACAATTAACAAAGTGCTCGTTCGTGCTACTTGCTGAATCATTTTCCCACAGAAATTTGAAATAGAAAGGCTTAAAATAGCACTGCAGGAAGAAAGGTTTGTGCGATTGGCATGCTATAACTGATAACCAAGTAGACCATTTTCACAAACTGATGTTTAGGTTTTTTTTTCAAAGTTCTTCCTCGTTATTAAGGTATTGCATTCCTCCTCCTTCTTTAATGCTCTCTGTGTCATAGACTATTCCCTGACCAGGCAGCAGCCTGTTCCCAGGCCTCTGCTTCTGACAGCATTGCATTAATGGCATGAGAGTGACTCTTAGATAGATTTTCTGCCCATTATATTTTAACGCAGATACCAATCCATTTTTTTTGAAAGACTAACCAAACCACCGCACCCATGAAGGTGCATCTGTATCCTAACATTCAATTATACAGAGTGGTACAATAATGTCTTACACAATGCCAACCCTAGCCCACTCATATACACACACACACACATATATGGACTTGAGAAAGACTTTGCCGATTATGTCATCAATGTATGTAGAATATAGCTCCAAAGGTGAGTTCAGTCCAGACAACAACTGTAACTTGGAATGACATTATTGACTAAGAAAGCACTGGGCTGGGCTTTTAAGGATCGCAAAACTATGTAACAACAGACAGATTCCCAGACCTAAATCAAGAAACAAATCACATTTAAATGCAGATAAGTTTTTGGTTCAAAAAAACAAGACTTGTACATTTCAATGGATCTAAGGAAACATTGGATATAAATATGCAAAATTCTGAAGAACACACAAAAGTTCCACACTGGTGGAATTCCACGAACCCTGTCCATAATTACCAAAGAATTTCAAGCTTAAAATTCTAGCAATCCAACCTTTTTGGGAAACACAAACATTTCTGTCCCGAAATTTTTAAAGCTGTTTGAATCCCGGTCTACTTGGCCATTCCTTTCTTCACGTAGTCATGGTGCAACGAGACCTATGCATGTTTTAAGATGATTTTATAAGAATATAAGATGAACAAGGGTGATTTGGCCCATGTCTCTGTCATAGTTGAACTCGCCCAACCTATCAACAACTGAATCTTGAACACCTTTAGTGTATCTGGTGGATAACCATCTATCACCAGATCTGGCTGGACCACATCACGCTGTACTGGGTGTTGCAATCTTCTCCCAAATCACTTACCACTTTTGAATCATCCTGGAGAATAAAGATATCCTCGGTTTCTTTTCTTCATCACCAACTCCCTCCTTACCCCTCACTCCTGCCAGCTCCATCCTCACAAGCGCAATGAACTCATTGCGCTCAAATGGGGTCGCGGCCCTGTTGCAGCACACACTGCATGTGCTTATGAAAGCAGTCGGCGGGACCAAGCTAAATTTCCCTATTTACCTCATCAAAACCCTCATCATTCTGAACATTTCTATTAGATATTCCATTAACCTTCTTTGTTGTAAGGAAAAGCGGCCATGATTTTCCAGTGTCTTCACCATGCTGCGTGCTGTGGGCTGTAGACCAATTTTCTCCTCTATTCAGAAGGTACCAACTCCATAGGTGCCACCTGGTCATTTTTCACATGCAAATCTAGATGGTGAATGCCGACAAGGTATTTGGTTGTGGAGATCATCACAGCCAAGACCCCAAGCCTCATTCTGCCCTAACCCAATGTCAATATTTCCAACAGGAGTCACTTAGAAGTGCTAAGCTGACCTGACATTTCTTCTCTGTAGCCTAAGAGCACAGAGACCAACTGCTGTCCCAGTGAAAGACACCTAATTCAATATAGACAAAAAATCGGACATGGGACTTTTTGGTGTATGTCGCTTCGTGCTATACTAGGCATTGACTTTGTCCATAAGTCAATAGGGATTTTTTTTATTGTACCTTGTATTAATGATAGAAGTTCATCATCAAAGCATAATCTATCATTGTGAACAAAGTCAACAACAACAACTTGCATTTATATAGCACCTTTAAAGTAGTAAAATGTCCCAAGGCGCTTCTCTCTTTACAATATACATTAACGATGTGGATGAAGGAATAGAGTGTAATATCTCCAAGTTTGCAGATGACACTAAACTGGGTGGCGGTGTGAGCTGTGAGGAGGACGCTAAGAGGCTGCAGGGTGACTTGGACAGGTTAGGTGAGTGGGCAAATGCATGGCAGATGCAGTATAATGTGGATAACTGTGAGGTTATCCATTTTGGGGGCAAAAGCACGAAGGCAGAATATTATCTGAATGGCGGCAGACTAGGAAAAGGGGAGGTGCAACGAGACCTGGGTGTCATGGTTCATCAGTCACTGAAAGTGGGCATACAGGTACAGTAGGCGGTAAAGAAGGCAAATGATATGTTGGCCTTCATAGCTAGGGGATTTGAATATAGAAACAGGGAGGTCTTACTGCAGTTGTACAGGGCCTTAGTGAGGCCTCACCTGGAATATTGTGCTCAGTTTTGGTCTCCTAGTCTGAGGAAGGACATTCTTGCTATTGAGGGAGTGTAGCGAAGGTTCACCAGACTGATTCCAGGGATGGCTGGGCTGTCATATGAGGAGAGACTGGATCAACTGGGCCTTTATTCACTGGAGTTTAGAAGGATGAGAGGGGATCTCATAGAAACATATAAGATTCTGAAGGGACAGGACAGGTTAGGTGCGGGAAGAATGTTCCCAATGTTGGGGAAGTCCAGAACCAGGGGGCATAGTCTTAGGATAAGGGATAGGCCATTTAGGACTGAGATGAGGAGAAACTTCTTCACTCAGAGAGTTGTTAACCTGTGGAATTCCCTGCCGCAGAGAGTTGTTGATGCCAGTTCACTGGATATATTCAAGAGAGAGTTAGGTATGGCTCTTACGGTTAAGGGGATCAAGGGGTATGGAGAGAAAGCAGGAAAGGGGTACTGAAGGAATGATCAGCCATGATCTTATTGAATGGTGGTGCAGGCTCGAAGGGCCGAATGGCCTACTCCTGCACCTATTTTTCTATGTTTCTATGTTTCTATGTTTCTCAGGATTATTATGTGACAAAAGATTTGACACCGAGCCACATAAGGAGAAATTAGGGCAGGTGGCCAAAAGCTTGGTCAAAGAGCATTTTAAGAAGCATCTTAAAGGACGAAAGAGAGGCGGAGAGGTTTAGGCAGGGAATTCCAGAGCTTAGGGTCTAGGCAACAGAAGGCGCGGCCACCAATGGTTGAGCAGTTATAATTTGGGATGCTCAACAGAGCAGAATTAGAGGAGTGCAGATATCTTAGCGGGGAGGGAGGGGGTGGGGGGTTGTGAGGCTGAAGGAGATTACAGAGATAAGGAGGGGAGAGACCATGAAAGGATTTGAAAACAAGGATGAGAATTTTGAAATCGAGGCATTGCTTAACTGGGAGCCAATTTAGGTCAGCGAGCACTGGGGTGATGGTTGACTGAGACTTGGCGTGAATTAGGATACAGGCAGCTGAGTTTTGGATTACCACAAGTTTACATAGGGTAGAATGTAGGAGGCCAGTCAGGAGTGTGTTGGAATAGTCAAGTCTAGAGGTAACAAAGGCATGGATGAGGGTTTCAGCAGCTGATGAGCTGAGGCATGGGTGGAGATGGGTAATTGATATTCAAAAGTGGAGTAACTCCAGAGGACAATTGCAAAAGAATAAACAATCTGAAGAAGCTTCCTAATTCAAACTTCAAAATAACTGGAACAAAAATAACTGCTGTACAAGAAAGCCTAGTTCACATGACCTAAGAAAATTCTTGCACAGTGATTCAATTTAAGGGCAAGGATAAAACCAGAGTCTGCTGTGCGATCTTGAATAAAATAATAATATTTGCTGTCATTTCTATATAAATAATATCTTAGCAATGGTTTATGAAGTCTCCTGTAATGTACATATCATATGTTGTGAAAACTTGCAAACCCTCCACTGATATCCCATTTCATTCATCGTTTTTGAGCTGCAAATATAGAAATTAACTTACCTCTCTGTTGTCTGAAACAGTTTGTCAATACATCAGAATGCCTTGCATAGTTGCGAATCTAATAATGTAAACTGTCTGTTATGTCTTCACAGATGAGTCCACCACATGCACAACTAAGGCAACACAGGAGGCCATGACTATTGTCAAAGATGAGGCTGAGATGTTAATAGGGTTTTCTGCTGAGTTAAACCCACAGTGCAAAATTTGATTTGAAAACAAGAAAGTCAGACAGAAAGAAAGAAAGAAAGAAAGAAAGAAAGAAAGAAAGAAAGAAAGAAAGAAAAAAAGAACTAACTTGCATTTATATAACACCTTTCACAACCTCAGGACATCCCAAGACGCTTCACAGCCAATGAAATACGTTATAAGTGCAATCCCTACTGTCATATGGGGTTAAACGGCAGAGAATCTGCACAGAGCAAGGTTCCATGAACAGCGATGAGATAAATGAGCAGCTGATCGGTTTTGGTGATGTTAGTTAATACTACCTAATCATTGTTAAGGGGAAATCCACCCTTTTCTGGTGATAAAGGTAGTGTTCAGACATGTCCACGTGCAATTCCCATTTTCTGCTTACCTAGTTTGTGTCAGCCAGAACGGCACCAGAGTACTATGATTGGATTCAATATCGTTGAATTAGGGAGAAGAAAATCAGCCAGGTTCCCTGATCCTGATCATGATCCAGTGAACCTTACTGGTGTATTGATGCCAGGTGAGGATACCATCAGGCTCAGCCATGAAACCCTGCACAAGTGATCCGTCAATATTCAGTATCTAAGACTCACACATGACGAATGGCCACTTGGACAAGGTACAGGAGGGAAATGGACTGATATCCCCATCTTTAGAGGTTTATATCTCTCCCGATTGTTATTTCCGTTGAAGTCAATAGAAATAAGTATCAAGAGAGATGTAGACGGGTTGCTAACTGTTTTACACTATCGCACAAAGTTAAGATTTAACCCAATTCGTGCAGGAGAGGAAAATTGGCAATAATAACAACAACATGTACTTATATAGCGCCTTTAATGTAGTGAAATGTCCCAAGGCACTTTGCAGGAGTGTTATAAGAAAATACAAATAAATTTGACACGGAACCACATCAGAAGAAATTATGGCAGACGACCAAATGGTGGGTCAAAGAGGTAGATTTTAAAGAGCATCTTAAAGGAGGGAAGAGAGGTAGAGAGGCGGAGAGCTTTAAGGAGTGAGTTTCAGAGCTGAGGGCCTGTGCAGCTGAAGGCACACCTACTCATGGTTGAGCGATTATAATCAGGGATGCTCAAGAGGGCAGAATTTGAGGAGTGCAGACATCTCAGGGGGTTGTGAGGCTGAAGGAGATTACAGAGATAGGGAGGGGCGAGGCCATGGAGGAATTTGTAAACAAGGATGAGCATTTTGAAATCGAGGTTGCTTAACCAGGAGCCAATGTAGGTCAGTGAGCACAGGGGTGATGGGTGAGCAGGACTTGGTAAAAAGTATACTGTTCTCTGATTGGATCAGCATAAAATTCCTGAATTCAGAAAATAGTTTCAGAAATGGTTTAATTCTCAAGACAAAAATATATTGTAATCAAATAGGGTAATGTCAAACATGCTCCTGTCATCTGAACTTGCTGATCTCCTGTAGAATTGCTTATTGATAGTTTGGGGCATAGATGTGATATTTAATTGATAACTAGACCTTTCCCTTTAAGGTCATTGCTCAACCACTCCCTGTGGGGAAATGGCTTGAACAGGAAAATCCAGGTAATTGTGTATATATAAAATAAAAGGCAACTTACTTACATGCATATCTTTTACATATCTCGTGCAACTTATTCTGTAATATCTGAGCCGTCTCTTCCAATTTAACTGTCGCCTCCACTTTGGCATTATCTGTAAATCTGACCACTTTGCATCGAATTTCTGAATCCAGGTCATTTATGTAAATTAGAAATAGTAATGTTCCAACAGCAAGCCTTGAGGGATGCCATTCAGCACCTCTCCACTCCCCTGCTCTGGCATAACCCTCTCTAATGAGTACTCAGTGTTTCCTTTCATCCAGTTTCTTATCCATTCCCAGGATTTACCAATGAATTCCCCCACAGCTTTGAGTTTAATTGCTAGCCTTTAGTGTGAAACTTCATCAGAAGTCTTTTGGAAGTCAAGGCACACCATGTCATAGGGCTTACCACAGTCACCCCAGGTTGTCAAGTCCTCAAAGAAGTTGGTCAGGCAGGATCTGACCCTTCTGAATCCATGTTGATTGCTGTTAACTAGGCTATTCCTCGAGTCTCGTCGCCGAGAGCATGCAGAAAACAAGCGCTTCCAGATATGCTGGAAACTATATTGTTGGGAGGATGCCCTGGAATGGAAACCAGGGCCATCCGTTCAGTACCATCTCAGTCTGCATCAATTCCATTTCACCAGCCATCAAACAGCCTTGCACGAGAAGGATTGGAATGCAAAATACTTGGAAATATAATTTCTTGAGCATGATTTATGAGACCAGTGGGATAAGCAAAAGCATATTCTTTGTGCTATTGTGGGAATTATGAACATTTGAGGTATGACATTTTCTATATGTAACACAAACTGAATTTACTTTCTTCAAACCCAAGTGCAGTGATTTTTTTAAGAGTAATTATAACCAACCTTTTATAGGGAGTTTTTATTTAATCGCGAACCTGTGGAGTCTGAGAAGAACCATCTGTGTAAGACAGGTGACTGTTTCATTACTATGATCAGAGGGAAGTTTCATTCCAATCATACCTATTTTTCAATTTCGTTTACCAGGATTTGAATTGCAAATGCTGCTCCTGGCTTTGCAAGTATTCCCACTTTCTCTTCCTGCACTTCACCGTGATTGTCAAGGAGCACTAATGTAATACTTAAACCTTTTATACATTCAGAAATACAGATAATATCACCGAAAATGAATATTGTTGATGGGAACACAACTTTATTTCTCTGAATTCCACCCAAAATTTTGACTTTTGTTTTTTTTCTGACTTTTGAATGTATGTGTGAAAGGTCCAAAATAAACCTCAGAATATTCTTGGGAAATGTTTTCAAAAATAAAAAGTGAAAATGCAGAGCTCTTCTCAAGTTATTCAGTGCCCAATGTATTTCAGATGGTCACTACTCTCATAGCCACTTTAGCTCGCTAGCCTTCAATTTAATCTGTAAACAGTGGAGATTTGGATCTTGCCAAAGCTATGTATGTGCATTATCGTTGACATTCCGACAGATCAAAATGCAATTTGTTGTGTAAAAGTGTAAGTTCATTTATCAAAATAGAATTTTTGCTACACTTTTGCTACCCTCTGGAGTAATCATATGGCTGTTACAATTTACAATTTCGACTCAAAAGTCATCAGGTGAATGTTGTACAAGGTTGAGTTAGACTTATTTTAAAATCTGTGATCTCACCCACTGCGTTGGTATTAAGGTAACTCTAATATTGACTCTGATGTTCTACTATAGAGTATTAAACATATATAAGTGGAATAAATACATTCATTGCCACATATTGATAAAATCATATTACTGTATGTAGCTGAATTGTTTTTCCATTCTATTACGTTGAGGATATTTGATCTAAATCAAAGTTAAATACCCGCTTGATCTGATAGAGAGGACTAGGACATAATTTATAATGATTTACCATTTCCTTAATAAATATCCTCAATAGCACCACCAATCTTAACAATAGCAATTTCTAGTCAATGATATGATAGTCATTAAACATGACAATCTACCATTTATTGCTGGATGGTTTTGTGGCGCCCTCAGTCCAACATGTGTGCAGTCGATGGCCCCCTGCACCCTGGGAGAACACCATCACAGGTTGGGGCTATAAATAGAGCTGGAGCGCTGGGCCCTGGAACATTGTGGGTGGAAGGTGCGGCGAATGAGGGTATGGGACCCAGAAGATCCGAGGGCCCAGGGGCAGCACGAGCCAACCCACACTGCAATATGTGTGCCCACTAGGTCCGTGCAGCAGAGCAGGTCTCCAGTCGTCCTGGTTCAACCCTTGCCACTGGATAAAGGCCTAGCTCTGTCAAGCCCGTGTGGTGGCTGATGTGCAACGGTCACCACATGTTAAAAAAATCCACGCACAGGCATCTTCTACCCCTTCAATTGGAGTTCAGGACTGGAACATTGGGCCCTTCATTGAAACATCTGTGAACTCTTGTGGAAGCAAGTCATCCTTGTTTGAGGGACCGCCTGTGATGATGTATCTTGGTTGGTGAAAGGGAATGCTTAAGTATATCTGCAACAGCATTAAACTGTGGATTAGCTCAGTGCTTTGTGCTGATTATTATGGAATTGTATGCTTTTGTTGCCTCCAGACTTGACTATTCCAGTGCTCTCTAGATCGGCCTCCCATCTTCCACCCTCCACAAACTTCAGCTCACCCAAAACTCTTGTCCCATTCACCCATCACCCCTGTGCTTGCTGATCTACAATGGCTCCCAGTCCAGCAATGCCTCGATTTAAAAATTCTCATCATGTTTTTCAAATTCCTCCATAGCCTCACCCCTCCCTATCTCTCCTCCAGTCTTACACTCTCCGAGATCTTTGTGCTCCTCTAATTCTGGCCTCTTGCTCATCCCCGATTTTTATCGCTCCACCATTGGTGGTCGTGTCTTCAACTGGGCAGGCCCTAAGCTCTGGAATTCTCTCTCTAAACCCCTCTGCCTCTCTCTCTTCCTTTAAGAGGCTCCTTAAAATCTACCTCTTTCACCAAGCTTTTGGTTAACCTAATATCTCCTTATCAAACTTTTGATAACACTCCTGAGAAGCATTTTGGGACGTTTTACTACGTTAAAGGCACGATGTAACTATATAAAGTCTCGTCGCCAAGAGCATGCAGAAAGCAAGCGCAGGCAGCAGAAGGAGCGTGCGGCAAACCAGTCCCACCCACCCTTTCCTTCAACAACTGTCTGTCCCATGTGTGACAGAGACTGTACTTCCCTTATTGGACTGTTCCGTCACCTAAGAACTCACTTTTAGAGTGGAAGCAAATCTTCCTCAATTTCGAGGGACTGCCTATGATAATGATGATGATGATGATATAAAGGCAAGTTGTTGTTGTTATAAGCTTTTTCTAAGACTTGCACAAAATTACTATCAACTTGCATTCTACTCCAAAACAAGTGTTCTGCTCCTAATACATCCCTTTGATTCCCGGATCATTCTAACAAACTATAGCACAATATAAAGTACTCAGAAAATTAAACATTATAACCAATAAATCTTGGAGCTCAGTAATATAAAATGATTTCAATGATATTTTTATTGGCCTGTTTTCTCTTTCAGCCGTTCCCACAGTTGGACTTTGTCCCTTACGATCCAGAGGCTGTACTTCTTTTGACAATCTGCTACATGACCCCCAAAGATTAAAAGTTACCCTTCTTGCAGTGATGTGTTTACTGGATTAACACAATAATGTCATTTTTACACTTGGTTCAAACAAATGGATAGTACTCATGGACTGGAATTTTTTTCAAGCTACAACATCCCATACATTTACTTACAAAATGAAACATAAAAGGAATTTGATGACTATTAGCCATTACAGGATCACACTTGAATAAATAAACAGCTATATTGAGTAAAGAATCTTTTACAGCAGCTTCTGGTGAAGAAATACAACAGTTTTTCTGAAATGAGCTTTCGACCACATATCCGCAGCATAACTAACACCGCCTATTTCCACCTCCATAACATCGCCTGTCTCCGCCCTTGTCTCAGCTCATCTGCTGCTGCAGCCTTCATCCAAGCCTTTGTTACCTCTAGACTTGACTATTCCAACGGACTCCTGGCTGGCCTCCCACATTCTACGCTACGTAAACTAGAGGTGATCCACAACTCGGCTGCACGTGTCCTAACTCGCACCAAGTCCTGCTCACCCATCACCCCTGTGTTCGCTGACTTACATTGACTTCTGGTTAAACAACACCTCGATTTCAAAATTCTCATCCTTATTTTCAAATCCCTCCATGGCCTCGCCCCTCCCTATCGCCGTAATCTCCTCCAGCCCTACAACCCCCCAAGATGTCTGCGCTCCTCTAATTCTGCCCTCCTGAGCATCCCCGATGATAATCACTCAACCACTGGTGGCCGTGCCTTCTGTTGCCTAAGCCCTAAGTTCTGGAACTCCCTGCCTAAACACCTCCGCCTCTCCACCTCTCTTTCCTCCTTTAAGACGCTCCTTAAAACATACCTCTTTCACCAAGCTTTTGCGCTAATTTCTACTTGTGCGGCTCGGTGTATACTCCTGTGGAGCAACTTGGGACGTTACACTATGTCAAAGGCTCTATATAATTACAAGTTGTTGATATGAAACAATTTCTTGGTTACTGACAAGATGAATTCAGTAGATTTCACCTTCTTGCGCCACACTCAGTATCAATGTTTCAATTTGAATTAAAACTTAATATACATAATGTAAGCCTCATGCTCCAAGGTCCTCTGTCTCAGAATGCAGATTGAATTCCTAAACAGCAAAACCTTCCAGCTTTACACCTATTATTTCCTTTAAAGTAGATTCAGATGAATCAGGTGTAAGAGATTCCTCACAGAAGAGGTAATTCGATGATGGGTTTCATGATCTCACAGATGATATTTAATGACACTACATTTCATTATAAAAATTGACAGTGGATGAACACTTGACCTGACAATGAGGTAAATGGAAAGAATTCATACGATTATTTGACATATAGTATCAGTCCTTTCTTATTAAAAAATGTGGTTTCATTTGAATTTTTGGAATTGTAGCAGGGATCATGAAAACTCAATAATTATGACATTATTCTCCTGCTGGATGGGATTGCTCATGGTTGCTATCACATGACACCCACATGAACCAACCCTGCAAGTCATTCTTATTGTTATAACCCATCTGCACTACCATTCCCTGGGGGTGAAATTGCTCCCGCCTGTCTTGTCCAATAGAAATCTCTGACTAGCTACAGGCGTGGCTACGGTGATTCTGTTTCAGTGCCACCTGCACTAATTTTTAGTAGAAAGTGCTCTACACTCAATACAGGTAAATGTACTTCACGTGTATATTTACTTAACAAACATGTACAACCATTCACTGCAAAACTTTGCTGTCTTTACCTTTCACCAAAGTTTGGAATTCTGGCATGAATTGATCATCCACAATATATCTTAGTGCAGCTTTTAGGTTTTTGTCTGGCAGTTGTGAGTGCTACTTTTGATTTCATCAGAGTGATTGCTGAGAATGAAGGCTCGCACAGCGAGGTGTCACGATGTGCCCTGTTGGAGGTGTATGTTATTGGTTGGACTTGCTTCCTTCTGTGGGCTTGGAGCGGTTATTCCGATTGGTCGAGCTGACCACGATGACAGCTCCTCTCTCCACACAATGTTGCTGGTGCTTCCATGGTGCTGAAGTCTGGTGTCTTCACCTGTGTTACACGTCATTTTAGCAGATATACTCGGAGCTTCGACATGGCAAGCGAGCCCGAGGTGGGCAGAGAAAACTCTTCAAGGACACCCTCAAAGCCTCCTTGACAAAGTGCAACATCTCCACCGACACCTGGGAATCCCTGGCCCAAAACTGCCCAAAGTGGAGGAGAAGCATCGGGGAAGGCACTGAACACCTCGAGTCTCATCGCCGAGAGTAAGCTGATGCCAAGCATAGACAGCGGAAGGAGTGTGCGACAACCCAGGCACCTCATCCACCCGTTCCTTCAATCACCATCTGCCCCACCTGTGACAGAGACTACAGGTCCCACATTGGACTCTTCAGTCACCTGAGAACTCATTTTGTGTGGAAGCAAGTCATCCTCGACCCCAAGGGACTACCTATGATGATGATGATGATGATGAATAAGCAGTCACCAAGAAGTAAACCTGTAGCATTTTTTAAAGCTGTAATGCACTCATTCTCAAACTTTTATCATTTGGACTTTCAACGGGTTCTCCTTTGATGTTGAGGTAACTTGACCAATTGATGCTTTCACAAATAAAATATGTATGACATCATTTGGTATCATAGTATCACCAATGATTATATGTAGGCCAACACCAAGCATATTCTTCAGGTAATTGTAACCAATGTAGTAGATTGACAAGACCAAATCACTAACTCTGTTGAGAAGAAAATTATGATATTGTCCAATAGTTTCTAAAAATTGCAAACTCTCTGCAGTTATAAAAATTCTGCTCCATGGCTTGATAACTTCATTTCAGGCAAAAAACAGCAAAGCGCCCGGGAGAGATGCATGGAAATGCTCAAGAAGGCTTTGATTTTAAAATCATCGTCACGAACGTTACTGTTCTACAAATATCCACCCTGTAATGTGTTATTATAGTCCTGATAGTCAGACTTCAGGAATTGGTGGAGTCTAAAGTTATGCAGATCAATGGATTTGAAAAGAACAGTCTAGTCCATGCTGAAGATCCTATTTCCCAACACTGAAGCGATGTAAAAGGTTTTCAAGCCCTCCTCCAGATCATGACTGGATTTATACCATGTTAGATTCATATTTATGTCAAGGAACACAAAAGCTATTATGTCTCCAGCTCAAGATCACTTCAATCTAAAAAATCTGCCTGAAATACCAGTAGCAAAAGTTTAATGCACAATCTTTCTCTCAGGTAATATCAATGTTTTGGGTTCTGCCCATTGTATACAGAAGTTCAAATGCATTTGTAGAACCAGGGTGATTGGAAGGATCATTAAACCATGCAAAATCTCTAACATGCCGATTGGCATCTAAGTACCATTTTCTCCATATCTTTCTGGAATCACAGCAGCAATAAGGTCAAATTTGCGAAACATCTGTTACAGTTAAATTGTATCTCTGGATTTGGCCGGCTATTAGGTCATCCAAAACACAAGAAAAGGACCCAGAAGTACCTTTGGTGCTCACTTGTAATGTAAAGAAGTCATGATAATTGTAAATATCTTTCACGTAGGCAACAAATTAAGATCTTTGTACCATCTACGGTGTTTCTTTCTATTTTATAACATTATTCTGTTCACTAATTTTCAGCTGGAGACTTGAATAAAGCCTGCCTTTTGCTCCTTCCTCAGTAGGTTGGTCAAGAACAATCCCTTTTCAGTTATCACTTACATTTATCTAAAGTGCAAAAAGCTTTTTTCAATCTAGGTACTTCAATACTTGAATTTTTTTGTGTTTGGTAAGTAGTTTTAAATTTAGCAGCCCAGACAATTCACTTACATGTGCTGCCTTTGTCAGCAAGATCTTAGCCATCATGTCATAGGGAATGAATTGAAAGTAACTCATCGGCTCCAAAGTCTTGTTTGACCTCCATACTAAATAATGGATTTTACCTTGAGGGAATCTGGTCTTATGTTAACCTGAATAGGCTGCTGAACAATCTGATTTTTTTCTGCTATTCCTTTATTTCTGAGTTCCAATACTGATGCCATGTCCACCGTCAAGGAATTTTCAGCAATTCGGCATCTAGCACATTAACTCCTCTTATGGTGTCATTATTGAAGAAACCAAATGGTTGATTTCTTTTTTCCTCGCCACTTATAATGAACAATGTTCCATGAGCTCACTGGAACAGTGTTCAACAATGGGAATGGTTTCCATGGCAATCTAATGGCTCACTTGGGAGGTATACCTTAGGTCACCTTACTTCAGCAAATATGTCAGAATAGGCATTTATGACCTTTAAAGCTGAGGTGTTATCGGGATTGTATTCTGCTGGAGTTTACAAAACTTACCATCTTCTATCATCACTACTTATAGTCCTTTATATTACTATTAGTGCTACTTCCAGTCAATGCAAGTTTGATGAGTCATATATTTCTATATATTGCATATGCATGATAATTAACTATCCTATAATTTACAATGAAAAAGTAATCTACAAATAGCGTGGTGCCATGTGATCTAATATACTTTCGAGTCCCGTGTCACTAGCATGCCTATGTTGCGTGGTACTACTTACTTTCATCTTTAAACAGCATTAGCAAACTTCCACATCAAATGAACTGCTGGACCATATCAAAACAATGAGAAACCAATAAGAAAACAAACAGATGATATATGCTACAAATCCATTGACTGCAATATCCTGATACCGGTATGGTAGTGTAGTGGTTATATTACTGAACTAGTAATCCAGCGGCCTGGACTAATAATCTGGAGACATGAGTTCAAATCTCACCACGAATTTGAATTCAGTTTAAAATTTTTTTTTAAATAATTCTGGAATAAAAAGTTAGTATCAGTAATGATGACCATGTCATTAAAACCTAATTGGTTCACTGATGCCCTTTAGGGATGGAAACCCATTGTCCTTATCCGGTCTGGCTTATATGTGACTGCAGACCCACAGCAATGTGGTTGACTCTTAACTGCCCTCTGAAATGGCCTAGCAAGTCACTCAGATGTATCAAACCACTACAAAGAAGTATAATAAGAATTCAATGGACCACTCGCTTTTGACCTAGGCATTGGACTCAGATACAACCCAGCCCAGTCAACCCTGCAAAGTCTTCCTCACTAACATTTGGGGATTGTGCCAAAGTTGGGATAGCTGTCTCACAGATTAGTCAAGCAACTAATGGATTGATGAGCAGACACGCTGTCCAACAGGGCTCTCACTTTGTAGTCACAGAATCGTACCTATCAGCCAACGTCCTAAGTATTTCCTGTTCCACCGGCAGGACAGCCCCACCAGAGGTGGCGGCAGTGTGGTACACAGTAAGGGGCAGTGGCCCTGGGACTCTTGACCCCATGAAGTCTCATAGCATCAGGTCAAAACTTGGCAAGGAAATCAGCCACTGATTACCATCTACCACCCTCCCTCAGCTGATGAATTAGTACTCCTCATGTTGAACACCACTTGGAAGAAGCACTCGTGAATGGTGGTGGACAATTAAACAACTAACGAAAGACTCCATGAACATCCCCATCCTCAATGATGGCAAAGCCCAGCATGTGAGTGCAAAACACAAGGCTGAAGCATACAGGTACAGATTTAGGGATACCCTAAGATAGCTAGAATTTAAGCAGCTAACACCACAGAGGCTTCCAGTACAGAACTCTGGTAAGCTTCCTACTGCTTGTCCATTAGAGCACTGGCCTGCAGAGTTATTTAGAAGAATCTCAACCTCAATAACATGTCTACTCCTCCAGATCTCATCATTGTGGCTGGGCAATAGTCAAAAAGAATTTGGAGTACCACGGACCTTTTTAGGTATAAATATTGGTTGCCATGTATGTCGCAGAGGATCAACTTAGTTCCTATCTCCCAAGCATGTCATTCATGAGTCAAACCAACTCCTCCTCTCAAAAGGAAGAAATTAACTGGCTGGTTATTAGACAACTTAAAAGCATGACTTTAAACTCACTCTAGGTGGATGCACAACTCCACCTAGTTGCACAACAGCCCCTCTGACAACAGTTTAGATGTTTGCCATACTCTGTCAAATGTTGGTTTCCTGTCTAAAGAAAATTGAACGCATTACATAAACAGCATTCACCATCAGTTATCATTGCTGATGACAGACAATTAAATGCTGTTCAACAGTTCACTTAGTGAGAAACCACGTCATCCCAAGAAATCTTGAAATATATCTAGAAAGTAAGTTGAGTGCTTGGCCACTTGTAAGTCACAAAATTAAATTACATAAAATATTGTGACAACATTCCTACTTTGCAGCTTTGAAACTTGGTGAACTGCAGAAGGTATTTTAAAATGCGAAGAAATTTCACCTATTGAGCATGTTCAACATTATGTGGATTATATTGCAAGACACTGAAACCTTTAACAACAACAACAATTTGTTATAGCACCTTTAACATAGCAAAATGTCCCAAAGGTGCTTCACAGGAGCGTTATAAGACCAAAAATTGACACCGAGCCACTCAAGATACAATAATTAGATACAATAATAACAAAACACTCAGATACCATGAAACAATTGCTCCTAGATACAAATAGCAACACTGTTAGAGCTAGATTTGGCAGATGGAGTATAATGTTGGAAAGTGTGAGGTCATGGCACTTTGGCAGAAAAAAAATCAAAGAGCAAGTTATTATTTAAATGGAAAAAGATTGCAAAGTGCTGTAGTACAGCGGGAGCTGAGGGTACTTGTGCATGAAACATACAAGGTTAGTACGCAGGTACAGCAAGTGATCAGGAAAGCCAATGGAATCTTGGCCTTTATAGTAAAGGGGATGGAGTATAAAAGCAGTGAAGTCTTGCTACAGTTGTACAGGGTATCGGTGAGGCCACACCTGGAATACTGCGTGCAGTTTTGGTTTCCATATTTACGAAAGGATATACTTGCTTTGGAGGCAGTTCAGAGAAGGTTCACTAGGTTGATTCCGGAGATGAGGAGGTTGACTTATGAGGAAAGGTTGAGTAGGTTGGGCCTCTACTCACTGGAATTCAGAAAAATGAGAGGTGATTTTATCGAAACGTATAAGATTATGAGGGGACTTGACAAGGTGGATGCAGAGAGGATGCTTCCACTGATAGAAGAAACTAGAACTAGAGGGCACAATCTTAGAATAAGGGGCTGCCCATTTAAAACAGAGATGAGGAGAAATTTCTTCTCTCAGAGGGTTGTACATCTGTGGAATTCGCTGCCTCAGAAAGCTGTGGAAACTGGGACATTGAATAAATTTAAGACAGAAATAAACAGATTCTTAAACGATAAGGGGATAAAAGGTTATGGGGAGCGGACAGGGAAGTGGACCTGAGTCCATGATCGGATCAGCTATGATCGTATTAAATGGTGGACCAGGCTTGAGGGACTGTATGGCCTACTCCTGCTCCTATTTCTTATGTTCTTTTTTTCTCATACATTATAGCAAGACAACAATATAACGTATCATTGTTCCAAGATACCATATAGTAACATCACAAGATAAAATAGAGCAGGACTGCAATATAACAACATTGTTACATACAATTTTGCAACACTATTAGATACCATATAGCAACAGTCCTAGATGTAATATAATATGTTCAAAGGAAAACAGCAACGCTGTTAGATACAGTATATAAATACTGTTAGATGCAACAGGACAGAAATTACTGTCAAAGTAACAGTGAGGTGAATAGCACTTGCTGTTATGTATGTGCAAACACTACAGGAGCTTCGAGCGAAGGGCAGATGCGCGGCTAAACACGGGTATCCAAAGGTTCCTTTCTGACAGTGGAGTCAACAAGCATTGAGGCATTGGTCAAAGAAGCATGGTTTAGATGGGGAGGACATGTCAGTTAGGATTGCTGATGAGTGACCATCAAAAAAATTGCTATGTTGCCAGGTTAAGGAAGGTAAAACACATAAGAGGATGGTTTAACAGCTCCTTTGGAAGCTGAAGGGTGCGACAGCACTATTTCCATTAGGCCCTTGTGGCCATCTTCTGCAGTGCTGGAGTGGCATGATGCCACTCCGACATTGTGGTCTCCGTCGGGGTGGGTGCCACTGATGCACCCACCTGATCATGCTAATGGCCCTGTCCTCGCAATTGAGGATGGAGGTCAGTCTCCCTCAGAGCCAGCAGACTGAGCCTCACTCTGCTGCACCTGCACCAAGTACCTTGTCAGCTTCTTTGCTGCACTAAACTGAGACGCATGTTACAATCAAAAGTGTCTGAACAGTTGGTTGGGAAGATAGCCAAAATGTAAGAAAGAGGATTGAGCCTCCTTTTCAAGGGCAGCCAGCTCTTGTGCTGTTGGTGCCAAACCATCAACATGGCCCTTGTATTGCCCTCCTCCTATTGCACTTTTCTTTCCATAGACAACTTTGCCATCAAATTCATCCACTGGTATTTTCAGGTCAGGCCCATCAGAATTTCAGCCGCATCATTAGGGCTGAACAATGCAGCACATTTTATAACGTCATTATGTTATATGTGCCTAACTAATAACAAAAACTTGTAAATGAATACAGTCTTCGGGTCCATGCCAGTAGGAGAGTGAGGAGCGAGAAGGGAGAAAGTATGAAAAAAAAGAAAGCTACTGGTTTTTGAAACAGCTGTTGCAGTACAATGCTATTAGTTGAGGATCTATATTTGTTTCTTCTTAACAATGAAATACTTGTGATGAATTATAAGTACTGGCCTAAGGAAACAGCAATATGCAAACCATTTGAGCATTCAACATGACAATAAAAAGGAGCGTTTAGCTTGCTGAGTACACAAGGCCATTGACGATGGTTATTTTGTGACTTGATCATATAATGGAAAGGTAAAAGAATAAAACTTTCTACACTTGCAGTGGGGTGGACTGATTTTATGCACAATGTCTAGTTATTAATTCATTTAGCAATTCTTTTTTTTAGAAAAAGGGAAATAGAGGAGTGATGGGGATGAACATGAAAAGTGCCAGATTAGAATGATTACTGTATTGCAATCATTCAATCTCTCTGTACTTAAAAATGATAAAAGTGTGTTCTCTGTGGTTGATAAAACTCTGAACAACCATTTGGATGTGACTTTCCCCTTTAAGAGCGTGCCCTTTGAAGTAATTTCTTTGATGTTTTCATTATTTTTTACATACACTGGAAGTAGTGCCCTGGCTATTGAAATCCAAATGTTTCCAATATTTTTACTAGGTACTGTAAAAAAATAAGATTGATCTTTATAGAGTCGGTGTTATTATAATATTAGTTATTTAAATATAAACAGGTTCCTGCGAATAATATTTTTTATGTTATAAGGAGTAAGTACAAGTATGACTGGCCCAGACAGTTGCTCATAAAATGTCATTGACTTTATTGAGAGAGATCATTGTGATCTCTAAGTTGCCTTGGAATGGGCATGTAGGCTTTGCCCTAAAACATTCCTTGATGAGAATTCTGGATAACCAGAGAAACTATCACATGAAAGCATTTTGGTATATATTAAAGCACAATATCTGATAGCAGAATACTCAAAGCACAAATTAGAATAAAGAAATTCCTATTTTTCTGAAAAATGGGATAAACATCTGCATTTGGTCAAAACTAATGAACCGCTAATAAAATCCTGGCAATGCACACAAGATTAGTACAGCAGAAGGAACGTATTGAGTGATCACTTCTGGAACAGAACAGGGGAGGATGATCTTGGTAGTGTTAGGAGGTCAACACTTGGATTTCCCAGGTGAGTGGTGTCATAGAGTTGCCTTTGAGAACCATGGCAATATCAATAGCATCTGCAATGGCAACCTGAGTTACACAGGTCCTAGGGATTGTAGAATGCTCCCATGGCAACAAATGCTTTGTCGTGGACACTTCCAACTTTCTTGGAGAACGGTTACGAGCAACTATGAAGGAAAGATTCTAAAGACCTTATAGATGGCCTTTGTCCATCCCTCTGAAGGAGCAGCCTTTCTTTGATTACAATGCTTTGAGCTACTAAATATTGACTCCTTAATCTTAATGAAAATGTTAATTCATAATTCTCAATGAATGTACATTCCCTTAAGGAATAAAAGCTCCACTGGAAAAGTGATACAACCATGGCTAACTAGAGAAGTTAAAATATTATTAGATTAAAAGAAGAAGATTGCAATGTTGCCAAAGCTTGAGGCTTGGGAGGGTTTTAAAAATCAGCAAAGGATGACCAAGAAATGGATAAAGAGGGGGAAAATAGAATGAGAGTAAACTAACAATAAATATAAAAACAGATTGTAAGAGCTTTTACAAGAGATTAGCAAAACTAAACTTGGGTCCCTTAAAGGCAGAGACAGGAGAAATTCTAATGGGGAATAAAGAAATGGCAGAGACGTTAAACAAGTATTTTATACTGTCTTCACAATAGAAGATACAAAGAATATACTAGAAATTATGGGGAACCAAGGAACTAATGAGAGTGCGAAACCTAAAGAAATTAATATTAGTTTAACAAAAGTACTGGAGAAATTAATGGGACTAAAAACTGACAAATCCTCTGGACCTGATGGGCTACATTATAGGGCTTTAAACTAGGTGGATGCAGAGATAGTGGATGCATTGGTTTGATCTTCCAGAATTCCCTAGATTCTAGAATGGTCCACTTAGATTGGAAGGGAGCAAATGTTATCCTACTTTTGTCATAAAGTGACTGAGTGTGTGAGTGAGAATTTGAGTGACTGAGAGTAAGTGTGTGTTTGTGAGAGATCGTGGCGGAGGTGTGGCGCATGTTTGTGGTGGAGGAGCAGCGAGAGATTGTGGCGGAGGTGCGGCAAATGAGGGTACTGGGCCCAGAAGAGCCGAGGGCACAGGGGCAGCACAGGCCAGCCCACACTGTGATATGTGTGCGCACATGTAGCAGAGCAGGTCTCCAGTCATCCTGGTTAACTCTTGCCACTAGAAAAAGGTCTAGCTCTGTTAAGCCCGTGTGGTAGCTGATGTGCACCAGCCACCACACGTTAAAAAAATCCACGCACAGGCATCTTCCACCCCTGCAATTGGAGTTCAGGACTGAAGTATTGGTCCTTCATTGAAAATCTGTGAACTCATCCCTTTTGGTGTGGAACCAAGTCATCCTCCTTCGAGGGATCGTCTATGATGATGATGATGACTTTTCAAGAAAGGAGGGAAAGAGAAAGCAGGGAACTATAGGCCAGTTAGCCTGGCATCAGTAGTAGGGGAAATTCTAGAATTTATTATAAAGAACATGTTAACGAGGCACTTGGAAAAACACATTATGATTAGGCAGAGTCAACACGGTTTTATGAAAGGGAAATGGTGTTTGACAAATCTATTTGTTTTTTGAGGGTGTAACTAGCAGAGTAGATAAGTGGAACCCGTGGATGTAGTGCATTTAGATCTTCAGAAGGCATTCAATAAGGTGCCGCACAAGAGGTTGTTACACATGATTAGGGCTCATGTGATTGGGGGTAATATATTAGCAGGGATTGAGGATTGGTTAACAGACAGACAACGGAGAGCAGGAACAAAGAGGTCATTTTCAGGATGGCAGGTTGCAACTAGTGGAGTGCCAGAAGGATCAGTGCTTGGGCCACAGCTATCTACAGTCTATATCAATGACTAAGATGAGGGAATCGAGTGTGATATATCCAAGTGTGATGATGATAGAAAGCTAGGTGGGAAAGTAAGATTCGAGGAGGACACAAAAGGGTTGAAAAAGGATTTACACCAGTTAAGTGATTGGACAAGAAAGTGGCAAATGGAGTATAATGTGTGAAATTAGAGGGTTTTTAGAGGCGGTAATGTTGGGCGGTGGATAAATTTAGCGTGGGGAAATGGTTTGCTTTGGTAGGAAGAATGGAAAAGCAGAATATTTTTTAAAAGGTGAGAGACTAGTAAATGTTGGTATTCAGAAGGATTTGAGTGTCCTAGTACATGAAACACAGAAAGTTAACATGCGGGTACTGCAAGCAATTAGGAAGGCAAATGGTATATTAGCCTTTATTGCAAAGGGGTTGGATTATAAGAGTAAGGAACTTATTGCAATTTTGTAGGGCTTTGGTAAAACCACACCTGGAGTACTATGTACAGTTTTGGTCTCCTTACCTAAGGAAGGATATATTTGCCTTGGAGGGGTTGCAACGATAGTTCACTAGACTAATTCCTGGGATGAGAGAGCTGTCCTATGAGGAGAGATTGAGTAGAACGTGTCTATATTCTCTGGAGTTTAGAAGAATGAGAGGTGATCTTATTGATATGTATAAAATTCTTAGAATACTTGGCAGGGTAGATGCTGAGAGGTTGTTTCCACTGGCTGGAGAGTTTAAACTAGGTGTCATAGTCTCAAGATAAGGGGTCAGTAATTTAGGACTGATTTAGAATCATAGAATCATAGAAATTTACAGCGCGGAAGGAGGCCATTTCGGCCCATCATGTCCGCACTAGCCGACCAAGAGCTATCCAACCTAATCCCACTTTTCAGCTCTTGGTCCATAGCCCTGTAGGTTACAGCACTTTAAGTGCACATCCAAGTATTTTTAAAATATGGTGAGGGTTTCTGCCTCTACCACCCTTTCAGGCAATGGGTTCCAGACCCCCACCACCCTCTGGGTGAAGAAATTTCCCCGCATGTCTCCTCTAAACCTCCCCCCAATTAATTTAAGTCTATGCGCCCTGAGTGTTGACCCCTCTGCCATGAAACATAGAAACACAGAAAATAGGTGCAGGAGTAGGCCATTCGGCCCTTCGAGCCTGCACCATCATTCAATAAGACCATGGCTGATCATTCCCTCATTACCTCTTTCCTGCTTTCTCTCCATACCCCTTGATCCCTTTAGCCGTAAGGGCCATATCTAACTCCCTCATGAATATATCCAATGAACTGGCATCAACAACTCTCTGCGGCGGGGAATTCCACAGGTTAACAACTCTCTGAGTGAAGAAGTTTCTCCTCATCTCAGTCCTAAATGGCCTACCCCTTATCCTAAGACTGTGTCCCCTGGTTCTGGACTTCCCCATCATCGGGAACATTCTTCCCGCATCTAACCTGTCCAGTCCCATCAGAATCTTGTAAGTTTCTATGAGATCCCCTCTCATCCTTCTAAACTCCAGTGAATAAAGGCCCAATTGATCTAGTCTCTCCTTATATGTCAGTCCTGCCATCCCGGGAATCAGTCTGGTGAACCTTCGCTGCACTCCCTCAATAGCAAGAACATCCTTCCTCAGATTAGGAGACCAAAACTGAACACAATATTCTAGGTGAGGCCTCACCAAGGTCCTGTACAACTGCAGTAAGACCTCCCTGCTCCTACACTCAAATCCCCTAGCTATGAAGGCCAACATACCATTTGCCTTCTTCACCGCCTGCTGTACCTGCATGCCAACTTTCAATGACTGATGAACCATGACACCCAGGTCTCGTGCACCTCCCCCTTTCCTAATCTGCCACCATTCAGATAATATTCTGCCTTCGTGTTTTTGCCTCCAAAGTGGATAATCTCACATTTATCTACATTATACTGCATCTGCCATGCATTTGCCCACTCAACTAATCTGTCCAAGTTACCCTGCAGCCTTTTAGCGTCCTCCTCACAGCTCATACCGACACCCACTTTATTGTCATCTGCAAACTTGGAGATATTACACTTAATTCCTTCATCTAAATCATTAATGTATATTGTAAAGAGCTAGGGTCCCAGCACTGAGCCCTGTGGCACTCCACTAGTCACTGCCTGCCATTCTGAACAGGACCTGTTTATCCCGACTCTCTGCTTCCTGTCTGCCAACCAGTTCTCTATCCACGTCAGTACATTACTCCCAATACCATGTGCTTTGATTTTGCACACCAATCTCTTGTGTGAGACCTTGTCAAAAGCCTTTTGAAAGTCCAAATACACCACATCCACTGGTTCTCCCTTGTCCACTCTACTAGTTACATCCTCAAAAAATTCCAGAAGATTTGTCAAGCATGATTTCCCTTTCCTAAATCCATACTGACTTGGACCGATCCTGTTACTGCTTTCCAAATGCGCTGCTATTTCATCTTTAATAATTGATTCCAACATTTTCCCCACTACTGATGTCAGGCTAACCGGTCTATAATTACCCGTTTTCTCTCTCCCTCCTTTTTTAAACAGTAGTGTTACATTAGCTACCCTCCAGTCCATAGGAACTGATCCAGAGTCGATAGGCTGTTGGAAAATGATCACCAATGCATCTACTATTTGTAGGGCCACTTCCTTAAGTACGCTGGGATGCTGACTATCAGACCGCAGGGATTTATCGACCTTCAATCCCATCAATTTCCCTAACACAATTTCCCGCATTATAAGGGTATCCTTCAGTTCCTCCGTCTCACTCGACCCTCAGTCCCCTAGTATTTCCAAAAGGTTATTTGTGTCTTCCTTCGTGAAAACAGAACCAAAGTATTTGTTTAACTGGTCCGCCATTTCTTTGTTCCCCATTATAAATTCACCTGAATCTGACTGCAAGGGACTGCAAAAGAAACAGGTCCTTCCTATCCATTATATCCAGGCCCCTCATAATTTGATACACCTCAATCAGATCTCCCCTTAGCCTCCTCTGTTCCAAAGAAAACAGACCCAGCATCTCCAATCTTTCCTCATAGCCAAAATTCTCCAGTCCAGGCAACATTCTTATAAATGTCCTTTGCACCCTTTCCAGTGCAATCACATCTTTCCTGTAATGTGGTGACCAGAACTGCACACAGTACTCCAGCTGCGGCCTAACCAGTATTTTATACAGTTCAAGCATAACCTCCTTGCTCTTGTACTCCATGTCTCGACTAATAAAGGCAAATATTCCATATGCCTTCTTAACCATCTTATCTACCTGGCCTGCTACCTTCAGGGATCTGTGGACATGCACTCCAAGGTCCCTTTGTTCCTCTACATTTTTCAGTGTCGTACCATTTAATGTGTATTCCCTTGCCTTGTTCGATCTCCCCAGATGCATTACCTCACACTTATCTGGATTGAATTTTATTTGCCACTGTTCTGCCCACCTGACCAGTACATTGATACCTTCCTGCAGTCTGCAGCTTTCTTCTTCATTATCAACCACACAGCCTATTTTAGTTTAATCTGCAAACTTCTTAATCATACCCCCAACATTTAAGTCCAAATCATTGATAAATACCACAAAAAGCAAGGGACCCAGCACTGAGCCCTGCAGAACCCCACTGGATACAGCCTTGCAGTCACAAAAACATCCATCAACCATTACCCATTGCTTCCTGCCTCCGAGCCAATTTTGGATCCAACTTGCCACTTTGCCCTGGATCCCATGAGCTATTACTTTTGTGACCAGTCTGCCACCTGGGACCTTATCAAAAGCTTTACTAAAATCTATATACACTACATCATATGCACTGCCCTCATCGACCCTCCTGGTTACCTCCTCGAAAAATTCAAATCAAGTTAGTCAGACATGACCTTCCCTTAACAAATCCATACTGACTCTCCTTGATTAATCCATGTCTTTCCAAATGAGGATTTATCCTATCCCTCAGGATTTTTTCCAATAATTTTTCCACCACCGAGGTTAGGCTGACTGGCCTGTAATTACTCGATCTATCCCTTTCTCCCTTTTTAAACAAAGGTACAACATTAGCAGTCCTCCAGTCCTCTGGCACCACACCTGTAGCTGAGAGAATTAGAAAATGATGGTCAGAGCCTCTGCTATTCCTCTTTTGCTTCTCTGAATAGCCTGGGATACATTTCATCCGGGCCTGGGGACTTATCCACTTTCAAAGCTGCTAAGTCCCTTAATACGTCTTCACTCACTATGCTTATCTCATCTAATATTTCACACTCCTCCCTCATTGCAAAGTCTGCATCGTCCCTCTCTTTTGTGAAAACAGATGCAAATTATTAATTAATAATCATACCCACGTCTTCTGCCTCCACACACAGATTTTCTTTATGGTCTCTAATAGGCCCCACTCTTTCTCTAGTTATCCTCTTAATATATTTATGAAACATCTTTGGGTTTTCCCTGATTTTACTTGCCAACATCATTTCATGCTCTCTCTTTGTTTTCCTGACATTATTTTTAATTGCACCCCTGCACTTTTTATATTCCTCTAGATTTTCTGCAGTATTGAATTCTCGGTATCTGTCATAAACTTCCCTTTTTTTCTTTATCTTACCCTGTTTGTCCCTTGACATTCAGGGGGCTCGAGATTTGTTAGCCCACCCTTTTTTTTAAGGGAATATACACCCTCGGGATCTCCTCCTTGAATGCCTCCCACTGCTCTGACACTGATTTACCATCAAGTAGCTGTTTCCAGTCCACTTTGGTCAAATCCCATCTCAGCTCAGCAAAATTGGCATTACCCGAACTGAGAACTTTTATTCCTGGTTCACCTTTGTCCTTTTCCATAACTACCCTAAATCTTACTGAATTATGATCACTAGCACCAAAATGCTCTCCCACTGATATTCCTTCCACCTGCCCCATTTCTTTCCCCAAAACCAAGTCCAGAACTGCTCCCTCCCTTATTGGGCTTGTTACATACTGGCTAAAGAAGTTCTCCTGAATGCATTTTAGGAATTCCCAACCCTCTGTACCATTCACACTACCTTTTTCCCAGTTAATATCAGAATAGTTGAAATCCCCCACTATTGCAGCTTTACAGCTTTTGCACTTCACAGCAAATTGCCCATGCATCTGGCTCTTTAGCAACGATATTCAGTTGTTTACCAGGCTTAGCACCATAAGATAAGTGTGGAACACTTCCCTTAGCATTCCGCTTCACGATCAGGGCACAGCTGCTGAATTTTGTGGCTGCCAACGCAAACCATTTCCTGGTGCTAAAGTAATCTACAATCCAACTTTCACGCCTCTAAAAACCCTCAACTGAAAATCCAGCCCTGGAACTTTTGCCCCTGAGAACTTAAAATAATATATTGTTAGCGTGTGCTATTCAGTAACAAAAGGCACCTTGGTCTTTATTGGTTTTGTAACACTCATGGACAACAGGAAGCACCATTCAAGGAAATCGTGTGCCAATGCCCTTTTGTACTGAGACACTATTATTGGACAACTTCCTGGCAGTTGTAAATAACCATTCCACAGGGAACATTTTAGAGGAAAGCAGAATGAAATATAGTTTGCCTCAACAGGATCTTCATAAATTTAAAATAAAAAATGTCAGACAAAAATACCACCACTATGTGGTTTACAGTAAAAAAAAAATTAATCTCCATTTGATTTTAACCAGGGTGTGTAGGTCAAATTCTATACCATCATTAGTGAATGGCTGTGATTTAAACTTTAGTTAATAAAATTCACAGGTGCAATTCACTCAAGAAACAGAATGACATACAACGTAATTGCTTCTTAGCTCAATATATTAAGCAAGCAACCAAAGCAAATAGCAATGAAACAGAGAAATGACTATGAAATAGAGGTTGGAGAAAACATTGGGGCCGATTTTCATCAAGGCCTCCGCCCACCTAAGTGCTACCCAAAGTGTTGCCAATGGCCGCCGAGGTACCAGATGGTACTTTGGGCGGAATATTCATCGCCGAGGTCCCTCGAAGGTTGGTGGGCGGCAAATGGACGACGTACGCCGCCAATCTGGGCGGCAGCAGGCGGGAGGTCTCATCCTCGGCGGCAGAGGTGCTTACTGCCCAAGTAATGGAGAGGATGGAGTCGGGCCCACAAAGGGTC
The DNA here is from genome assembly GCF_044704955.1 of Pristiophorus japonicus. Lineage (NCBI taxonomy): Eukaryota > Metazoa > Chordata > Chondrichthyes > Pristiophoridae > Pristiophorus > Pristiophorus japonicus. The sequence goes on along the minus strand of NC_091988.1, from coordinate 185,603,388 downwards.
GAAGATCTGGAAAAAAAATTCATCAGTAAAAAATAAAAAAACTATCAGAAGACCTTCAGGAGATCCCTTGCAGGTAAGTCGCTGTGGAATTTTTAAAAAAACTGTTCGCTAACCTTTTTTTCAGGTTCTTCATACTTACCGTCGGGGACAGACCAGCCTCGTTGCAACGGTCCACCCGCTCTCTGCCGCCGAGTCCCGCCGACTCCCGCCCAAAGGAATCTGGGAGTTCGGCGGGCGGGAGCTCCGTTGCGCCACTCGGCCGTCTGCTGACGTCAGCAGATGGCTCCCGGCGGCTCTCCCCTCCTGCTCTCTCCAGGCCACCCCGAAAGTGGCACTGGGCAGATCAATAAGAGCAATGTCGGCGGCAGTCGGCGCAGCGGGCTGTGAGTTGATGAATTTCAGCCCCATTATCATTAAATGATCCAGTTGGGAGTTTAAATTAGAGAGATATGTGACTGGAAAATGTATTTTGCAATTTAAAAGTATGAACCACTCTTCACAAAATGCATCTCCTTTAGAGTTAAGAAAATAAGAAAGAAAGACTTGCATTTATACAGCACCTTTCATGACCACCGGACGTCCCAGTGTATTTTACAGCAAATTAAGTACTTCTTGGAGTGTAGTCACTGTTGTAATGTAGGAAACGTGGCAGCCAATTTGTGCACAGCAAGCTCTCACAAACAGCACTGTGACAATGACCAGATCATCTATATTTGTTATCTTGATTGAGTAATGTGATTACTAGTATTAGATTAATGTGATTTGAAATGACGATTGATTGCAAAATCACCAAAAAAATCTTGATCCAAAATGACTCAGCCATTCTGGTAGACTCTAGTGTGGTGGTAGCACAGGTACGCCTTGTGTCACCACCCCTGTGCCACCAGACACCCCAGTGGAAGTGGAGTTCACCTCGGGCTTAGACTGGGATCAAAGCCTGGACCTCAGAAGATACAAATATTTGGGGTTTTTTTGTTTTACTTTTTAAAGTGGTCCTCTTTGTATGGGAGCCACGGAAGCCGACAGTGGGATAGAAATTGACTGGTGTTGAGCCTGTTTTCCAGGTGTAAAAAGAATGCAAACCACCCCAGTTTAGCAGTAGGACGGCCTGCTCCCAGTCTGAATCCCCCAGGATGGTCACTTTCGGCTATCATTTTTTGGGTGTTTGGCACTGGGGCATGGCAAGTGTTCTCTCCAATTGCCAATGGCCTGTTCAGGGACAGTGGCCCCTCCCCTGACCTGTAAACTTTGGCTGGGTCAATAGTGGAGTTCCACAGCAGGCTCAAATCCAGCTTAACCACTGAGATCATGTCCCCGTGGCATTTTTCGGATCTTTTCTCAAAGATTTTAAGAAATTATGGAGCAAGAACCATGGAATGTGTGTAGGAGGCAATTAAAGAGACAACAAATTAAATGAGGTTACAAGAAGAAATCAGAAAAAGACATAAGGATGATGAGGTTAGTATTTGGTAACATTGGTGGAAGCAAATTTTTGAAGAATTGGTCAGGTGATTAAAACTTGAAAATAGCTACATCGTGTAGCGAATTCGTAGGGAGATCTGTCTCCATTTCCACGGAGGCACTTTTGCTCGGAGGACAGGGAAGATGCCATGAGCCCTTAGATCTGGGACAACGAACAAAAGTAATGCGTGATACTTGGGAGACTGAAGTTCTTGTTGTTTTGAGAGTTGAAGAACCCCAGTGCTTTGTTTGCACTCATTGGGGTAGAAATTGAGCCTCGTTGCACCCATTTCATGGTCGTAAAACAGGCGCAAACAGGACCAATTTCTGGCTGCAATCTGCAGCAGGAATACGAGTTCTGCCATATTGGCATTAGATCCCTTAGCGGCCTTGGACAAGGTGGACCACTTTTCATACCTCGGAGCCTACTATCAGCAAGGGCAGACATCGATGATGAGGTCCATCAGTACCTCCAGTTTGCCAGCGCTGCCTTCGGTCACCTGAGGAAGAGAGTGTTTGAAGACCAGGGCAGTAGTGATACCCACCCTCCTAGATGGCTCAGAGACGTGGACCATATACAGCAGGCACCTCAAAACGCTGGAGAAATACCACCAGTGCTGCCTCCGCAAGGTCCTGCAAATCCACTGGGAAGATAGACGCACCAAAGTCAGTGTTCACACTCAGGCCTCAGCATTGAAGCACTGACCACACTCAACCAGCTCCATTGGGCGGGCCACATTGTCCACATGCCCGACACGAGACTCGGAAAGTGTGAGGTCATCCACCTTGGGAAAAAAAACAGTAAAAGGGAATATTATTTGAATGGGGAGAAATTACAACATGCTGCGGTGCAGAGGGACCTGGGGGTCCTTGTGCATGAATCCCAAAAAGTTAGTTTGCAAGTGCAGCAGGTAATCAGGAAGGCGAATGGAATGTTGGCCTTCATTGCGAGAGGGATGGAGTACAAAAACAGGGAGGTCCTTCTGCAACTGTATAGGGTATTGGTGAGGCCGCACTTGGAGTACTGCATGTAGTTTTGATCACCTTACTTAAGGAAGGATATACTAGCTTTGGAGGGGGTACAGAGACGATTCACGAGGCTGATTTCGGAGATGAGGGGGTTATCTTATGATGATAGATTGAATAGACTGGGTCTTTACTTGTTGGAGTTCAGAAGGATGAGGGGGGATCTTATAGAAACATTTAAAATAATGAAAGGGATAGACAAGATAGAGGCAGAGAGGTTGTTTCCACTGGTCGGGGAGACTAGAACTAGGGGGCACAACCTCAAAATACGGGGGAGCCAATTTAAAACCGAGGAATTTCTTCTCCCAGAGGGTTGTGAATCTGTGGAATTCTCTGCCCAAGGAAGCAGTTGAGGCTAGCTCATTGAATGTATTCAAGTCACAGATAGATAGATTTTTAACCAATAAGGGAATTAAGGGTAACGGGGAGCGGGCGGGTAAGTGGAGCTGAGTCCACGGCCAGATCAGCCATGATCTTGTTGAATAGCGGAGCAGGCTCGAGGGGCTAGATGGCCTACTCCTGTTCCTAATTCTTATGTTCTTATGTTCTTATGTTCTCCCAAAGTGAGCGCTCTACTCGGTGCTATGACACTGCAAGCGAGCCCCAGGTGGGCAGAGGAAATGTTTCAAGGACACCCTCAAAGCATCCTTGATAAAGTGCAACATCCCCACCAGCACCTGGGAATCCCTGGCCCAAGACCGTCCAAAGTGGAGGAGGAGCATCCGGGAAGGCGCTGAGCACCTCGAGTTTCGTCGTCAAGAGCATGCAGAAACCAAGCGCAGACAACAGAATGAGCGTGCGGCAAATCAGGCTCCCCACCCACCCTTTCCTTCGACCACTGTCTGCCCCACCTGTGACAGAGACTGTAATTCCCGCATTGGACAGTACAGCCACCTGAGAACTCACTTTTAGAGTGGAAGCAAGTCTTCCTCAATTTCGATGCCTATGATGATGAGGCAGTCGATCCCTTACATATGTCAATGAGGGATCTAATGCCTATTGTAAGGTACAGGGTATTTGGGAAGTAGTGCATGGAGCCGGTGCTTGGCCTCTGGCACTCAGCTTTCCCCAGTGATTCCTATGGCTTAAGCAGTGGCTGCCACCAAAAGGTGAATGTGTTTCTTTTTAAACCTTTTTTGTGGAGCTGGAAGAAGCTGTGGGCCCGCATTGGCTCCCCTCACGTTCTCCAATCATGTCCCGTCCCCTGCCGGTAAGGCGTGTGGCCCAAATTTGAGCCTAGCACATGGGTGAACTGCCTCCGGAGGCATGACAAGCACCAACAAACTCTCATCTATTATTACAATGAGGTCTGAGGTCCAATTTCTGACCAGCCTCGAGCCTCCTGGTTCAGGTGTGTGCTGGAGGTGTGCCGTCAGCTGTGCATCTGAAAAGGGGCCATATGTTTTATCTTTATGGTTGGTTCATTCCTCCCACATGATTGACTCTCAGTATTGGTTCCCCAGCTATTACTTTCTCAAGAGCCACAGCAAAGACACAAAGAGGTTAAAACCAACAGAAAACAATGAAAAATCTCCAAGCTCAGTAGGAATGTTGGAAAGCTAAAATTTTTAAGCATTCATTCTTACAATTGGGGCGATTTATTATGCATTCACAATTCATGAGTTTAGTGTTGGTAACCTGAAGTGTAAATTTGGTGGGTACGCCTGAATTAACTCCAAACTAGAGTGAGACTCCATCTTTCAGGGAAGCTCACTTTGCTCTCTTCTGGTGTCAAGTTGCAGTTATATACTTACATGCTTTAGGAGTAGCGTAAATGTATCCTCATCCTTCCAACTCCTGCACAGAACTCTCTTATTTGCAGATGCAAAACAATCTCAAAATTCTCCAGCAACATACCAGTTCCATAATATCTGTGATTTCTTAATTGACCTGTCATTCAAACAAAGTGAGGGTTCTCATCTGCAATCTGAACTCTAAGTGAACCTAACTTTAATTTCAAGAATACCAAGCAATTACCTCTTCGAGTCTTAAAGGGACACGCACCTACATTCTATTTTATATAATAGAATTTTTCTATCCTTATAGAATCATAGAAATTTACAGCACAGAAGGAGGCCATTTGGCCCATCATGTCTGGGCCACCTGAAAAAGAGCTATCCAGCCTGATCCGTCTTTCCAGCTCTTGGCCCGTAGCCCTGTAGGCTACGACACTTCAATTACATATCTAAGTACTTTTTAAATGCAATGAGGGTTTCTGCCTCTAACACCCTTTCAGACAGTGAGTTCCAGACCTCCACCACCCTCTGGGTGAAAGAAATCCTCCTCACACCCCTATAATTCTTCTACAAATTACTTTAAATTTATGCCCCCGGATTATTGACCTTGAGGCAGAAGATCAGCCATGATCTTATTGAATAGCGGTGCCGGCTAGAAGGGCTGAATGGCCTACTCCTGCTCCTATTATGTTCTTATTGTTGTGTATCTGTAAAGCATGCACTCCCATGTTCCACCACCAGGGAGTGCAACCCCTGAAGTCCCAAGGGATCCCAGCATCCCTTGGGAGCACTGTATATAAGCCGACCCCTAAGGCCTGTTCCTCACTCTGGTGTCTTAATAAAGACTGAGGTCACTGTTACTTTAACCTCCCTATGTGCAGTTTCATCTGTGTTAGGAACATAATAACTGACGACGAGGATACGAATCCAACGCAAAGATGCAGCAAACTGTGGGCATCCTGGAAAAGTTCTCGGAGGGTGAGGACTGCGAAGCCTATGTGGAACGGCTAGATCAGTACTTTGTAGTCAACGAGCTGGATGGAGAAGGAAGCGCTGCAAAAAGGAGAGCGGTCCTCCTCACGGTCGGCGGGGCACCGACCTACAGCCTCATGAAGAATCTTCTGGATCCAATGAAATCCACAGATAAGTCAAATGAGGAGCTGTGTACACTGGTTCGGGAGTATCTTAACCCGAGGGAGAGCGTGCTGATGGCGAGGTATTGGTTCTACACGTGCCAGCGATCTGAAGGTAAGGAAGTGGCGAGCTACGTCGCCGAGCTAAGGTGACTTGCAGGACAATGTGAGTTTGATGGCTACCTGGAGCAAATGCTCAGAGACTTTTTTGTACTGGGCATTGGCCACTAGACCATCCTACGAAAACTTTTGACTGTAGAGACACCGACCCTCAGTAAGGCCATTGCGATAGCACAGGCATTTATGTCCACCAGTAATAACACCAAACAAATCTCTCAGCACACAAGTGCTAGCAATGTTCATAAAATAACTGGAACTGTGTTTGCGAGCAGAAATGTACAGGCAGAAACCATGAGTCTACAACTGCCAACAAAGGATGAATGCAAGGCAATTCACATCTTGGTGGCGTTGTGGAGGCTTCCATTCAGCCTATTAATGCTGCTTCAAAGGGTATGTTTGCAAGAGCTGTGCAACAATGGGGCACCTCTAACTAGCTTGCAGATGAGCTACAAGCTCTGCAAAACCTGCTAACCACCACATGGCAGAGGACAATCGGTCCATGCTGGATCAAAGCAATTTCGAGCCTCAGAGAGGAGGCAGATGCTGAAGTACACGGGGTGCACACATTTTTGACGAAATGTCCACCTATAATGCTAAATGTAAAATTGAACAGCTTACCCGTAGCCATGGAACTGGACACTGGCGTTAGCCAATCCATCATGAGTAAAAAGATGTTTGAGAGACTGTGGTGCAACAAGGCACTCAGACCAGCCCTGAGCCCCATCCACACGAAACTGAGAACGTACACCAAAGAGCTTATCACTGTCCTGGGCAGCGCCATGGTCAAGGTCACCTATGATGGCACGATGCATGAACTGCCACTCTGGATTGTCCCCGGCGATGGCCTCACACTGCTAGGAAGGAGCTGGCTGGGCAAAATCCGCTGGAACTGGGATGACATCCGAGCGCTATCACATGTCGATGAGGCCTCATGTATCCAGGTTCTTAACAAATTTCTTTCCCTTTTTGAGCCAGGAATTGGAAACTTTTCCGGGGCAAAGGTGCGGATCCACTTGGTCCCAGAGACACGACCCATTCACCACAAGGCACGAGCGGTACTTCACATTATGAGGGAGAGAGTGGAAATCGAGCTGGACAGGCTGCAACGCGAGGGCATCATCACCCCAGTGGAATTCAGTGAGAGGGCCAACCCGATTGTTCCAGTACTCAAAAGTGATGGCACGGTCAGGATTTGCAGCGATTATAAAGTAACTATTAATAATTTCTCGCTACAATACCCACTACCTAAAGCAGATGACCTATTTGTGACACTGGCAGGAGGCAAGACATTCACCAAGCTCGACCTGACTTCGACCTACATGATGCAGGAGCTGGAGGAGTCTTCGAAGGGCCTCATCTGCATCAACACGCACAAGGGACTGTTCATCGACAACAGATGCCCATTTGGAATTCACTCGGCTGCAGCGATCTTCCAGAGAAACATGGAGAACCTACTCAAGCCGGTACCACACACGGTGTTTTTCAGGACGACATATTGGTCACGGGTCGGGGCACCGTCGAGCACCTAAAAAACCATGAGGAGGCCCTCCAGCGACTGGATCGCGTAGCGCTGCGGCTGAAGAGGTCAAAATGCGTCTTCATGGTGACAGAAGTGGAGTTTTTGGGGAGAAGGATCGCGGCAGATGGCATTCGGCCCACAGACACCAAGACAGAGGCTATCAGGAACACGCCCAGGCCACAGAACATCACGGAGCTGCGGTCGATCCTGGGACTCCTCAACTATTTTGGTAACTTCCTACCGGGGTTAAGCACCCTCTTAGAGCCCCTACATGTGTTATTGTGCAAAGGTGAGAACTGGGTATGGGGAAAAAAAACAAGTAATTGCTTTTGAGAAAGTGAGAAACATTTTATGCTCCAACAAGCTGCTTGTATTGTATAACCCGTGTAAAAGACTTGTGCTAGCATGTGATGCGTCGTCGTACGGAGTCGGGTGTGTATTACAACAAGCCAGCATTGCGGGGAAGTTGCAACCTGTCGCCTATGCCTCCAGGAGCTTGTTTAAGGCCGAGAGGGCCTACAGCATGATTGAGAAAGAGGCATTAGCATGTGTGTTCAGGGTAAAGAAAATGCATCAGTATCTGTTTGGCCTCCAATTTGAGCTGGAAACTGATCACAAGCCCCTCATATCCCTGCGCTGAAAACAAGGGGATAAATACTAATGCCTCAGCCCGCATACAAAGATGGGCACTCGTGCGATCAGCTTATAACTACACCATCCGCCACAGGCCAGGCACCGAGAACTGTGCGGATGCCCTCAGTCGGCTACCATTGCCCACCACGGGGGTAGAAATGGTGCAGCCTGCAAACTTGTTGATGATGGGGCAGCCCGCAGACTTGTTGATGGTCATGGAAGTGTTTTGAAAATGATAAATCACCTGTCATGGCCCGCCAGATTAGGCCTTGGGCCAGCCAAGATCCTCTGCTGTCCCGAGTAAAAAACAGTGTACTGCATGGGAGCGGGGCCAGCATCCCTGTTGAAATGCAAGAGCTAATCAAGCCATTCCAGCAGCAAAAGGATGAGCTGTCCATTCAGGCAGACTGCCTGTTGTGGGGTCACCAAGTAGTGCTACCCAAAAAGGGCATGGAGACGTTCATCTCGGATCTCCACAGCACACACCCGGGTATAGTAATGATAAAAGCGATAGCCAGATCCCACGTGTGGTGACCCGGTATCGACTCTGACTTAGAGTCCTGTGTACGGCAATGCAGCGTGTGTGCTCAGTTGAGCAACGCACCCAGAGAGGCACCACTAAGTTTGTGGTCCTGGCCCTCCAGACCATGGTAGAGGATCCATGTCGACTACGCGGGCCCATTTCTCGTTAAAATGTTCCTGGTGGTGGTGGATGCTTTTTCAAAATGGATTGAATATGAAATAATGTCGGGAAGCACCGCCACCATTGAAAGCCTGAGGGCCATGTTTGCCACCCACGACCTGCCTGACATACTGGTCAGTGACAACGGGCCATGTTTCACCAGTGCCGAATTTAAAGAATTCATGACCCGCAATAGGATCAAACATGTCACCTCGGCCCCGTTTAAACCAGCCTCCAATGGGCAGGCAGAGCGGGCAGTACAAACCATCAAACAGAGCCTTAAACGAGTCACAGAAGGCTCACTCCAAACCCACCTGTCCCGAGTACTGTTCAGCTACCGCACGAGACCCCACTCGCTCACAGGGGTGTCCCCGGCTGAGCTATTCATGAAAAGGACACTTAAAATCAGAAGCTCGCTGGTTCACCCCAACCTGCATGATCAGGTAGCGTGCAGGCGGCAGCAACAAAATGTAAAAAATGCCACTGTGTCATGGGAAATTGATCTGAATGACCCTGTGTGTGTGCTAAACTATGGACATGGTCTCAAGTGGATCGCGGGCATGGTGATAGCTAAAAGAGAGAGTAGAGGGTTTGTAGTCAAACTAGACAATGGACAAATTTGCAGAAAGCACCTGGACCAAACGAGGCTGCGGTTCACAGACTGCCCTGAACAACCCACAGCAGACACCACCTTTTTCGAGCCCACAACACACACCCAAAGGATCAACAACACCACCCTGGACCAGGAAAACGAACCCATCACGCCCAACAGCCCAGCAAGGCCAGGCTCACCCAGCAGCCCTGCAGGGCCAACAACACGCCAGCCCAGCGAGGGCACAGCCAACACACCAGAACAGACATTTGTACCGAGGCGGTCCACCAGGGAAAGAAAGGCTCCCAACCGCCTCACCTTGTAAATAGTTTTCACTTTGACTTTGGAGGGGAGTGATGTTGTTTATCTGTAAAGCATGCACTCCCATGTTCCGCCATCAGGGAGCGCATCCCCTGAAATCCCAAGGGATCCCAGCATCCCTTGGGAGCACTGTAAATAAGCTGGCCCCTAAGGCCTGTTCCTCACTCTGGAGTGTCTTAATAAAGACAGAGGTCACAGTTACTTTAATCTCCCTATGTGCAGTCTCATCTATGTTAGGAACACAATACTTAAGTTCTCATAAGAACGCACACCTCCCCCTTTCACCCTCTCAACTGCTCTCTTGCCTCCCCTCTTGGAGGCTCCCAGGCCCATCTCCTGAACTTCTTTCTCTCGGGCCTACACGGAAAGCAGAGGAAGCGATCAGAAGTGTATGTCTCGCAGTGATGTCACTTTCCCTAGACCCCAATAGTTAAAAGTGCCTTTAAGCAAAGATTTTCATTAAGAAGTCAGAGCTTTCCCAACTGCTGATACAAAGAAAATAGTTTGATAGTTGTTAGGAGAGCTCCATTCTTTTTATAAAACTCTGTGACTAAGTACTTCAAAAAGGGCCAACTCTGACTGAAAAATAAACTTCCCATTCAATGTGATTACGATGAAATGCAGATTAATATTCAATCAACATTAGTCTTTCAGATACTGCCACTGCTCTGCAAATCAAATAAAAACGTCCAATTATTAAGCTCTTCAAAATCCATATTCCTTTAACTATTTTAAATAGGCCAGCCAAATACTTTTAGAGAAGGAGACATGAAAACTGATTCACATGACCCCAGGAAGTACGAAGCTGCCTCACCTTTGCCTCTCCCTGCCTCTGCCCCCTTGTAAAAGGGGCAATGACAAATTTGCAACAGGTAATTCCAGATTCTTGTAGGCCATGATCCTGGCCTGTAGACTCCAGTCAGTCCCATTTCCACCCCTGCTATAGCCTGGATGTTAGTTTCTCCTCTGCATCCAGGTTTCTAGAAAGAAAGATGGCGGAAGCTGTGAGAATTCTGGCACTGGCGTCCTGATTTACATGGAAGTGCACCTCGGGCCCAGGGACATTTGGGACCTTACTCTTGAGTACATCTTATAAATTTCTTTTCAGATCCATTCAACAGCTATCCCTCATTAACACACCCTTGCACCAGATTATTCATCCGCACCCATCACCCACTCATCATGTGTAACGCATGAGACAGAAACAGGAGTAGACCATTCAGCCCCTCGAGCTTTTTCCAACATTCAATTAGATCATGGCAGATGGTTCTTAACTCCATTTATGCACCTTAGTTCCATATCTTTTAATACCATTACCTAACATAAACCTACCAATCTCAGTTCTAATATTTTTAATTGACCTAGTCTCAACAGCCTTTTGGGGGAGAGAGTTCCAGGTTTCCAATACCTTTTATGTAAATAAGTGTTTCCTGACATCAGCCCTGAGTGGCCTTGCTCTAATTTTAAGTATATGACCCCTTGTTCTGGACTCCCCCACCAGAGGAAGTAGTTTCTCTCTACCTCGCCTATTAAATCCTTTAATCATCAGATTTGCCGGTAAAATATTTTTATGTAAATGTGAATTATTGAAAATGCAATTTTAAAACTAATTAAAAATGAAAATATTTGTCTAGAACGTGAGAGGTCCAAGATGTACAGAGATTCTAAATAGGGTATGTTTACAGCTTTTTCTAGGGAGAACAAAAGGAGTATTTCATGCCCTTCAGCAAAGGGTTAAATTGAGATCAATATCAGAAGCTGAGTGACGAGTAAAACTGGCATTACTGAGTCAGAGAAAGTGTCTCATCTGTATCTAAGAATGCTAAAGGAAGCATTGGTGAAAATAGGGAAGTGTTGGCAGAAATCTTTTTAACACCAGAAGGATTCCAATGGTTTGGCGATTCCCCAATGTGTTGTCACTATTTGCCGAAGAAACACAATAAGGAACCACAGGCCAGCTTAACTTTAGCTGTAGGGAAGCTAGGAGAGAATAACAAGAGATGCAGGCTACAACAATTGTCGAAATAGACTTTGATAAATAAGAGGCAAAATTAATTTAAGGAAGTGTAGTCATTATTTTTTTTTATGTCTTATCAAATGTGAATAAAGGCATATTTGATGAATAAGCAGATACTTATATTTCTAAAATGTTAGAACAAGGTAAAGCATAAACTCTTCAAACGTTTTCTGAGGTAACTTTGAAAACAAATGTACATTATATGCTAGCTGATCTCCTACAATAGTAATTGTCAAGAACTGAACACAGATGCAGCTAAAGAGAACACCAGCAAGTGACTTAGGTGGCAATGCCTCTTTAATCTGCCCAAAAGGAGCCACTGGTTTGCCCAATCTCAACAACCCCCAAAAAAATCATACATCAGTGTCCCCTTTTTAAGAGGGGCACAACTAATAAAACCCAAATCAAACAAAAGAAAGCAAACTTAATAAATGAAATCATTATTTCCTGTGTCAACTGCACACTCCAGCTCCTGCAGTGCCCACTAGTCACTTAAGGTCTCAGGAATACCGGCGGACACCGTGTGCTCCTTCGCCAGGGACAAGACCGTGGAAGAGAGGCAGACAGCCAGAGCCATTACCCCCATGGACCACATTTGACCTGGACCTATAATGGGCACCTTTGCCAGGCCCAGGAGCAGGCCCACAAGGATTTGGGTGGGAATGACTCGGGTCTTTTTATTTCGGACTGAATTTCTTTCACTGATATTTATATTCTGAACTCAGAAAACATTGTTCATATGAACAACAGTAAATTCTGGGAAAGCTGTACCAGTATCCATGTTTGAAGGAGATTCTGAGGAAAAATTTTGAATTTAAACAATTGTTTATAAATTAATTTAAGATTTGTTAACATAAGTGCTGTTGCGGCAACAATATTCGGTAATGAAGAAAATTAGTTGACCTTTAATTTTAGGAAGTATTTATGTCCGATACTATGGGCAAAACATGCAAACATAAATAAATAATGTTCAATATATAACACCCAATGGAGTTCAGTAAATTATCTGTATTTATTGTCAACCTTATAAGGATGAAACATTTGACAGCAAAAGTACTGAAAATATTCATTTCCTTGTCCATATCAATCATAAACTAATTAGACTTTTGAAATGTGCACAATACTCTACTTAGATAAAATGTATAAAAATGTGTGATACAGGCAGTAAATTGAAGATCAATAACAGGAGTCATATTGTGATGTTTGAATCACTTCATCAGTTAATGTATTTTCTAAAACTAATCATCTCATTTTAGTTCCTTGCAGTTACAGTTTATCATATGATTGAAATTCGTTATGGTATATAGCAATTATGCACCATATTTTGCATAATTCAAAAATACATTTGCTATATCATTCATCATCTGTAACCCAAGAGAACATATATTTAAACTCAATGCTTTGCCATCATGTAATTTTAGGTTGATACAGAGTTCTTTCCACGGTTCAATATTTCTACCAAATTGCTGGGACACCAATTCCTCTGATTTCTACAGCATTTTCTTTTATTAGCACCAGTTACACAAGCTGATTATGTCATATTTGCCATTGATTTAATGGCAACTTTGGTTTGTACAATTTTCATTTGGCTAATAAATATTCAGAATAAACCATTCGGCATGAAGTAAGAATCACATAACTAAGCGATTTTTATACAAATGATCAATAATGGAGAATAACTATATTAATTTCTTCCGAGGTATCTTGTGTACTTAGAGATATTGTCTACGGTTTACAGAGTGATTTCTCAAGAGAGCTCAACTTGCAGGTTCATAAATCCATAGTAAATTTGTTTCATTTTGCATAATAATTGCTGAAAACGGTGTCGTAGTTATACTTTTATTCACAACACATTTTAAAATCGTGTCTCAAAAGGTAAATACAGCTCGTCTGTATTTTTTGGGATATGCAAAACATCAGCATTGTTAAAATAACCTTTCTACAATGTAATACATGCCAAATGTTGCTCAATCCTTTTTTTCCCCATTAACAATCTATGTATATTCCTGTGTACAGATTGGAAGCCTTGATTTTTTTTAATATATATTTATAGATTATAGATGAATTGATTCATCTGCTTTTAAAAAGGCAAAATATTTTAAATGTTCTATAACAAAAAAGGAACTGGCTGCATTCTTAGTATAACATTAAAATATTCAAAGCAGAAGTGAAATATCTGTCCATCTAAAGAACCAATATTTCAACATAACATACAATAATTTCTGTTCACACTTTCCCTTTAAATTATTAAGTTATTCAGCCTAACAGGATCAGTCGTTATTGCTGATCTAATGAAATTAATTGCACTCACAAATAGTTTACAAGAAGTCACTTTGAAAGAATGGTTTTGATTTCATTCATACTTTTGAGATGAACAGCATACGTTTCACTTGATCGCTTGTTGCCAGGGATGTCGAAATTTACTGATTCACAAATAAAGCTTGTACCCAGATCCGGAATCAAGAATGTTTGCAGAAAAAGCTGGGACGATCGCATATGTGAATTTTTTTGCAGCATTTCATCAATTAGAAATACGCAATACAAATATGTGGGTTCAAGTTATTTCTTTCAACTCCTTAGGGTATCTGGGTTGTCCACTCAATGATAAAGTAGAAAAGTTGGACCATTAGCTGCAAGAAAGACCATACTTTATGCCAGTGCCAAGGCACACCAAGAGTCTTGTCTGAGTGGAACATTAACTCCAGTCTGTGGGATCACAGTGGCTGAGGTATAAGAATAATCTTCAGTTACATATTTCAACTGTGAAGGACCAGGGTTCAAGTCTTCTCGGCTTATCATTGCTGTGGGTGGAGCCTACAGAAATAAGAATCACTAAACTTATTCCAACAGTAATGCAAGAAATGATTTACAATATTTATACTTATCTCTTTCCAGCTAAAGTGTACTCTTTGCATTTTGAAATAAATGTGTTGTTTGTTATATAGCTGTAAAATTGCTATTCTGTAATCATGTTTTCATATATTTTGTTTTTATCATGTGCAGGAAATCCATAAATGACACTAAATTCAATAATTACTTTAAGAATTGTTCAATTATTGTGTATAAAGAATCAGTTGATTGTTTATTTTCTCCAACTTCTAAATAATTAATATCTCTGTGTTCTCAAGTTATGCTTGATTAGATTAAATACAAAAGGATGTTACACTTCCTCATTACTTTACCTGAGAAACCGACACTACTGTTTGACCTGCATATGGAGATGAGGCCAGATCAGATTCAGTTTTAATAGTTAATGCATTTTCAGAGTTTGATATAGAAGATGGGGAGTTGGTTCCTGAAGTTGTGCCTTAAAGAAAATAGAATTTAGTAATTAATTCAACTTATTGGCAGTATGACCTATAGCAAAGATAATTAAGTCTCATTTTATTATTAAATATTATTTCAATTAAAGTAGAAAGAACTGGCATTTCTGTAGCAAATTATCAGGGGATCAAATTGGTCAAAGCCTGTCGCGCAAAATAAGATGTTAGTGAATTGGCAGTCCATTTTACACCGCATCCAATGAATTATTTTTGAAGTATGCATAGGCAGCCAATTTTGCAGACAGCAAGACCTGACAAACAGCAAATGAGATGAATGATTAACTAGTTGTTTTTGCTGGCGTTGGTTGAAGCAGGAATTTTGGGCAGGACATCAGTAAACCCCCTCTGTTCTTATTCAACTAGTACCCTGGAAGAGAGTAACTCCCAACAATTCAGCACTCCCTTCGATATTGCACTGAATTCTCAGCATAGATTATGTGCTCAAATGGGGCTTAAATCCACAACCTTCTGATTCAAGAGGAAAAAAAATGCCACCAATTACATCAACCTGGCAATGTAACAATTAATTAGGTGTAGGGAAGTATATATTTTTTTACCCAACGAAAAGACAGAACAGTAAAATGTTCCATGAAGTAGTCAGAAGATCATCTTGGCACTATTGTTAGTGAGATTTCTAAACTGATTGCATATAGTGACGGGCTACTATAGTATTAAACAATGCTGTCATCTCAAGCAAGAAAAAAACGTTTTACACATTTCCATGTACACAGATTAGGCATTCACCTGTTATCAAATCCAAGCTCTCAAAATTTACCCCAGTGAAATTGCAACAATATAATGATAGCTGGGGACATGGAAGTAATAGTGTTTAGATCACAGGACCTATCAAAAATTCAATTGCCAGTGGCACACATAGGGTTTTACAAAAGACCTGCTTTCTCTAAACTGTTCGGGAGTATCCTTAAGATATTTGAGGTTAGAGGCAGCATTGATGTGGAAGCATGAGACTCCTTTAGTACATATGTATTATTACATATTTAATAAAATAGAAAGCAAACTGATAACGTAAGAGGAATGGGTAATTTGAGACCATTAAGAACAATGACTTTTGGAGAAGGCTAAATATGGCAGATCACTTGGACAGAAGCATAATTCATAAAAAATGTTGTGGCACAACTTTATTTTATCAGGAGAGAGCCATGCAGCAGTGTAGTGGTACAATGCGTTCTGCACCAGCACACGGTATCAGACAGTGGGAAGACACAGTTTTTGTGCCTACAATCCCTTACATGTCTAGAGGACGCAAGGCACTTCCCCAGTAAACTGCTCCGACTAGCCAGCACCATTGGCCTGGTATTGGCTGTCTGACCTCCCTCTTGGTAATTGACGGTGGATAGCATAGGGAAACCTAAAAAGGAGTGGATGCAAATAACTGCATTAATAAAATTAAGAGCACAAGTAACCCATGTACCTGAGGAACCTTTGGATTTGTTAACATTCTTAGGTTTTCTTTTTCTTGTCTGGATACTTTCTTTCTTCATGGCCAGCGGGCGTGGTACCTGTTGGATAAAACACAATACAACTGTGACTTCAGTCCAATACAGTAAACAAATTATTGGACATTACTTTGCATGCTGCAGCAAGTACAACATTGAGTCAAGATTAAAAGCAAATATGTTGTTCTTTTGTTTTAGGTTCAGTGGAACCCACTCAAAACGGTCACTCGTGAGTTGTCCTTTTTTGTGCCCTGGATATGCTTGGATTTTCACACCTATTAAGGTTCAGATCGATACAGATGAGCAACAAAAATCTCTCTACAGAACTGGTAGATGTAAACTGTCTTTAAAATTAAAGAATATTAAATTTTCAATATGTGTTGCATTATGAGGCATATGAATATTTTAAGAATGCTGGAAATGTTATCTAGATACTGATTATAAACATCTATATTTAACGGGTACAGTTAGGGTTCATTTCTTTCAGCTAGAACTCTTCCCAAAACCTTTTCAAATGCATCAAAATTCAACAACTGTCATACTGCTCCTTGCATCATGTCAATCTGTGATAACCCATCTGGTTTTTACAGAAAGGTACTCCAATGGTTACTGGACTACAGTAACACATTCTATTGATGTAACAAAGTTTTGAGGAGCTGGTCATTGACATTTTGTATCAGTTTTTGTGGAGCAATAACACAATTATATGTAAATAATGTTAGCAGATCTAACCAATATACATTCATTTTCAATACCACTTGAGCAAGGCTTGAAAATAGGAACATGTATAAGAACATAAGAAATAGGAATAGGAGTAAGCCATACGGCCCCTTGAGCCTGCTCCGCCATTCAATAAGATCATGGCTGATCTGCTCATGGACTCAGCTCCACTTCCCTGCCCACTCCCCATAACCTCTTATCGTTTAAGAAACTGTCTATTTCTGTCTTCAATTTATTCAATGTCTCAGCTTCCACAGCTCTCTGAGGCAGCAAATTCCACAGATTTACAACCCTCTGAGAGAAGAAATTTCTCCTCATCTCAGTTTTAAATGGGTGGCCCCTTATTCTAACATCATGCCCTCTAGATCTAGTCTCCCCATCAGTGGAAACATCCTCTCTGCATCCACCTTGTCAACCCCCATCATAATCTTATACGTTTCAATAAGATCACCTCTCATTCTTCTGAATTCCAATGAGTAGAGGCCCAACCTACTCAACCTTTCCTCATAAGTCAATCCCCTCATCTCTGGAATCAACCTCGTGAACCTTCTCTGAACTGCCTCCAAAGCAAGGATATCCTTTATTAAATATGGAAAGCAAAACTGCATGCAGTATTCCAGGTGTGGCCTCACCAATACCCTATATGAGATGGGTCAATGTTTGGTCATTTGTTGGAATTAATGGTTGATTTTCATCTGTTAAGTTTTTAGTGATTTTACTTTTGAGTATAACATTTCTTAATACTTGATATTAATCTCCTTTAAGAATTATATATGGAAGTATTCTATTTTCAAGACCAGGCTTAGAGAATGGATGCATCTTGGGATGTTTCACTACGTTAAAGGCAGAATATAAATATAAGTTGTTGTTGTTGATATATTTATATTTGCTGTATTAAGCTTTCATAATAAGGATGCATATTAAAAATTAAAATAAACTAAGGTGAGATTACATAATATCTTATATTCTCTGATACATATAGACAACAACTTGGCATCACCAAAAAAACACATGCTTTAAATCTACAATAAAGCCCAATTAATCTTTCAATCCCAAAGACTGTATTAAGTCATGCTCTGGATGATCTGAAGTGAATGTGATCCCTCAGGGAACTGTGTTACAGACTTCAGTCAGTTTGGCTCAGTGGTAGCACTCACATCTCTGAGTCAGGAGGTTATGCGTTCAAGCCGTACTCCAAGATATGAGGAGGTTATGGGTTCAAGCCCTGCTCCAAAACGTGAGGAGGGTATGGGTGTAAGCCCTACACCAAGACATGAGTACATCACTTCAATATTGCATTGTCAGCAATGCTGTTTTATAGATGAGATGTTAAACCAAGTCTGTGTCTACCTGTTCTAGTGGCAATAAAAGATCCCATGGCATTTTTTGTAGAAGAGCAGAGAGTTCTCCTGATATCCTGGCTAACACTCACCCCTTCATCATCAAAACAAGTAAGTTACTCCATTTGTTTTTTGTGGAAACATTCTGTGCACAAATTGGACTTCAGTGTTTAACTACTTAACTATACTTCAAAAGTAATTCATTACTTGCGAAGCAATTTGGTGCATCATGAGGCCATGATAAGGTGCTATATTAATGCAATTTTGTTCTTTCTTTCTCTACTTCTGTTGAAGCACTGATGGGTATTAAGTTATCTTCCTGACACTTTTAATGCATTTTTCAGCTTGCTGGAAAATATCAGGAGAATTGCATCAGGCTGTTTCTACCATCAGTGTTAGTGCCTCTGAATTGGCTGTAGTAACATGGTATTGTTTTAGGCAGGAGGAGACCATTGGTCTTCCTTCCAACACCTTCAATCAGCTTCCTTACCTAAGGCTTTAGTTCCCCTTTCCCAATTACAATTCATTTAATCCTTTTTTATAACCTGCCACGGATTTCTGTTCCACTATTGCCACTGATGATCTTTTCAAACATCCTCTCGCAAAAAAGGCTGTCTAAATGTCCTATTTTTGCCACTCTTAAAACTGTGCCCCATAATCCTTAAAACATGTGCTTGACAGATCTAAACTCGATCTCAATCAAATCTTCCTCTCATCGTCCCCATCTTCAGAGAGTGAAGAATCTCAGTCGGCAAAACTTTCCTTACAACTCAGCCTTTCTGAGTTCAGGAATCAGCCTTGAAACCTTCCTCTGAACTCTTTACAATAAGTCTCCCTTCTTCTTTTAATATGGAGATCAAAATTCAACACAGTACTTCAGACTGACCTCAACAAGGTCAGATACGGCAACTTCAATATCATTTCTTTAAGCTTGTAAGTCACACCTCTAGATATATATTTTATTTGTTTTCTTCACCGCCTTCAAACACTGAACCAACATTTTAATAACTTAGCCCCCATTCCTGCTTCTTTCGTCTAATCTCATGACTTCACACTTATCCATGTTGAACTCCATCTACCACCTCTCTGCCTATGGATCTAGATCCCCTTGGATTATCACACATTGATTAGCTTCACGAGTCATTCCATTCAGTTCGGTGTCATCCACAAATTTAGGGCAATATTCTGTCTTCTAAGTCACTTATTGTAATTCTATGTAATTTATGAAAATTATAAATAACGCTGACCCCGTGGGACTTCATGGTAAATGGTTTCTATTCTGACATCTTCCATGAACTACCATCTTTTGCTGTCTATCTTTCAGCCACATATCAATCCAGCCTAATACTATTGCAGCTATGCCATGGACACATGCCTTATGAATCAGTCTGTAATGTGGGACAGTGCAAAATGCCTTCCTGAAATTTATAGATAAATCTTTGATGTGACTTAAATCAAATTTTTTTTTCATGTTCATCCAAACTGAATTTATGAAAACCTGTCAAGTAAAATTGACACTCATTTGAAAATATGACCAATATTTATGTATGTATCTAAAAGTAAACATGGCTCCACGCATTGAAATTTGTTTGCCAACTGGTTTACACTTGTTGATTGTAAATGTCACTCCTAACATTTCCCCAATGGCGACAGCTTTGCTTATGACCAGTGATTGAACAACTTCCAGATACAGTGACTGAAAGCTGGGCGAACCCACCAAAAGCTACAGAACAAAGTTCAGTTAGTAAATAGCCACATAACCAAATGAAAGTAATGAACTCAGGGGCAGGTGCGCAGTCTGGAATTCACTTGTGCTTTATTTAATATTGATTCTCTATTAATTACTGTTCTGAAGGATCATTTCAACACTAGAATAAAAGCAGCACAGGGGGCGGCTAGCCTACTATTTGTAATTAGAAGTGGTCCGATAAACACGGTCTCTGATTTTTCTCCCAATTGTGATTGAGTGGAGAGGAGGGAATGGTTTGATGGACATTACAGTTTCTATTTAACAAAGTTTAATTTCTCCTATTTAAAATAGAAGTGTATTAAAGAACCTTTAATACAAATGGTGGTTATATAGAAGTGATACTAACACTGACGTAATGTTTATATTTTGCCTTTAATCAGTTCACGGCATATTGTTACATCAGGTCTATTAAGTAATAAATACAATTACATAAGTAAAGAAGTATTACCCCATGAAGTTTCATGTAGAGTCCACAAGCATTACACACTGGCTCTCCTTCAGCATTCCTTCTCCAAAGGGTGGTGGTCGAGGTGTGGCAGTTGGTGCAACACAAACCAGCACGTCTGGATGATGACTGTAAAACAAGATATTTGAAGCAGCCATCAAAAAAGTTGCAAAAAATCAGCTTTATTTATTATTTATTATGATCTACCTTTCTTAACACCGCTGCAACCTACTGAAAAAGTGGCAAAATTATTTTTATGGCTGGTAGACTGTAATTTAACATTTTATATTCATGATTCCTCCCCGGCTGACAATTACATTTAGTGCTACTGTATATATATAACTATATATACATACATGGAATCATATATATCCAATGATTTTATTACAAGTATTTCACTTACTCTTTATTTTTCTCGAAGTGTCGTTGCCTTTTATTCAATTTCGAGAAAGGAAGTTGCCAATTTGTAGGAGTGCCGAATTTGAACTCTCATGGTATCAACTATTAGAATACAGCACCAGCAAAAATGGGTTGTGCACATGAAATGAGCCCAGTCACAAGTGTGCGTGTTGTTTTCGCACTGAGATAAAGGATCAAGGTTCCCCTCTTGCTTATTGAAAGGCACAAGGCTAAAATAATTTATATCGTCAAGGCCTAAGTAGTTTATTCAGAATGGGGAATGGGCCTCTGAAGGGCGCCTCTTCACAACTCTGACCTTGTCAAGGAAGTTGTTGACCCCCAACATTGTGATGTAGTGTTGTTATTTAAGACATAAAAATTATGAGTGTGTTTTTCAGACTATTCTACCCAAATGGTGATTAAGGACAGAAAGTTAAATACATTTTTTAAAGTATTGGAGTATACAATGTAAATTGTATTTAATCTAGAAGAGAAATAGATAAAAACTGTGCTGCATTTGGTTACAATATGGAAGGTTTAGTCAGCACCCCCACCGCAACCATCAGTTGTCAATTTCTTGTCAGATCCTACATCCAAAATCAATGAAGCTCTGATCTCTATTCTGATTTACAGTCCAGACCACCAGTAGATAAATTACTGCAGTAAAAGGGAGGGGGGAAGTCACACGTTTTTTTTTCTTAAACGGTAAGATGATCGGTTGAAATAATCACGGAAATTCGAACGGCAACAAAGCGCTTTTATTTTTGCTCGAGTTTTTCCTTATATGGGACGGAGAAGAGGCGGGGTGGAAAAGGTCTTCCACTTCAACAAATAGAGGAGTGGCGGCTTGGGAGAGGTTCTGCACGGCCAGAATTATGTCTTGAGGAGCCGGGATACACCAGGCTGCTTACCAGTCTCCGTTGTGGCTTAATGAGCGGTCGGTTCATCCCGTTCATTTTGTGGTACAATCCGCAGGCGTTGCAAAGGTAATGGCCCGTCCCATCCCGTCTCCAGAGCGGAGTAGACATGGAACCACAATTCACACACTCCCGGCCCTCGGGGAAATCTTCCAACATTTCTATTTTTTTTTAAAGGGGGGGAAAAGGAAGAAATCAGTGACATCTGGTTTGCATAATAGAGTTGTGACTGTCAGAAAAAATGCATCCTGTGTTCTAAAGTGTTCTAAAGAAATAAAATAAAAATGGCTCCACGTCTAATAAATTATATTATTTATTACCCTGCTCGGTCCTGGAGTATGTTATCTTACATTCACTTCATGGTTGAAAAACATTTTTGTTTAAACTGAGCGCAATTCTCCAACAGTGAAAGGAAAATTGTTTCATTTAGATGTGAACCCTATCTTCTATTCTTGGCTATTATTGGATGTTCTGCCAACATGTACACATCACCGGTTCCACTCGAGATATTTCACTTCCAACCTCAATAAAAATATGGGTAAATTCGATTCTCTCTCGAATTTCACATCAATCCTGTGTGCTAGTCAGAACAAACGCTGCAAATTCCTGACATGCTTATTCTGGATTACACCTTTATATATAGTTAACATTTACTTTAATATGTTTTTACCCGCTGGACATCTTTATATTTATTCCTTCACCAAAGTTGCCTCCTGTCATTTGCAAAAAAAAACAATGATATTCTAAATAAAATATATTGTCATATCTAAATAATACCCGTTGCATTCGAGTTGGGTTTTTTCCAACTCGTTCAACATTTCAATTGATAAAGACTCAATAAGGCGGGATTCACTGTTGCATCAGGGAGTGTGGGGAATAGGGAGTAGGAGCAGTCATTGGCAAATTTTACCAATCAACCATATTTCTTAATTCTACAGCGGATTCGAGTACCCCTGTTCTTCTGCCGCGCTATCCTCCAGACATTGTACGGTCGAACAAGCTTGTTTGTATAAGAGGATGCACGTTACAGGTTTCCAGAGCAAATCGAGGAAACGGGATATCTGAACATTATTAGAAAATGTCCATATAGCAGGGGAAAGGGATAAGTCTTTACTTTTACTGCCTGTCTGTGAAACAAGGCGAAGCTTTGGCACAGAGAATCTCAGATAACAGTCTGGACTTTCCCTTCCAGTGAGCCTAATAACGATAATCATCTCTGAAATATACTTTCCAGTCTGTTTTCCAAATAAATGGTGAAACGTCCTTGAAAACATTATTAATTTAGAAACTGTATGTAATTCACTGTACCCAAGGTAGACATCTGATGTCAACACCGTAAATATCTGCGTATGTTGTGTGGTTGAAACATGTCTGACAATCCACGTTCGTGGTTACTTTGGTGGCAGGGAACAATTCTGGGAACGATAAATTTTATTGTGATCAAAAAAAATGGCATCCAAACATTATGGGAGTTTATTGTTACATATACACTGTGAAATAGGTTTTAATAGAATGGCGCAAATAATATCTAAGGAGGAGAGAGAGAAAAAAGTTTATATTGTAGGCTTATTTTTTGGAAGAGGGTTGGTGATAGAAATCATAATGCCTTGCCAAACTTTCCCGTTTTTCATCAAAGTGTTTTTGGATGTTGACTGGTGGCGACAGAGAGACTGGCTCACAAGACTGATGGAATGCTCATTTGTGTTACAGAACGCTCTGTGATCCACTGCTCGATTTATCAATCACACCTATTGCACTCCGGTGACAAATGACAGCCTGGAGACGGAAAACAGGTCAACATTCTGGATTTATTCCCGCAGATGTCAAAACGTGCAGTAAACAAGTCCCCTTCTTTTATATATAAAGGAGAAAAAAAAGCAGTTTATAATTTCCCCCCTCTCGGGTGCTGTGCATTTTTTTTAAAACAGAGAAAACGGGTTATGGACCTATTCAAACGAAGCAGATACAAGGATCTCCCGTCTTCCTATAGTCTGAAGAAGCACTGCTTCTGCAGAAAGCAAAGTTTGCATCAAATGGATCACGAGAGGAATGTCACGGGAAATTGACTGCTTATTACAGCTTTACTATGAGTTATATATAGCCTTGATCCAAATAATATCAGCATACTTTTGTTTTAGAAAATTGAAAAGTAGTTCCCGCGGGCAGCAAATCTAAAAGCTTGAGATAAGATAGCTGCTGGCGGCAAGTGCTGAGAACCCAATTTGTATTGAAAATACTAGCTTTGGGTGTGTTGGGAGTCAGAGCCTTGCTATGAGGGGAATCTGCGGGCGGAGGGAAAAGAATGTGAAAATATATTTGGAAAAGTAAATCTAGACTCTGAATCAGACTCTGAATACATTTAGAAAAAAACAAGCAAGACTGAACATTGGAGCAGCCTGTTTCTCAGTCTGAAGGATAAGATCTGAGCCATTGCACTTCATATAAAACTCCCGACAAGAGAAATCTTATCACAGTGCCCATTCATCATTTAATTGATGTAATATCGAATAACCTAACGATATTAATTGTATGTGTATTTTGATGCATTTTTTTCCATGGGTTGCTAAAATTTAAAAAAATCTTTGAGCAAACCCTTCCAATAATTCTGATCTATGCCGCTTTAAAGCTGACGTTCAGTATTAGCAGGTAATGAAGTGTGTTTGGTACTTGGAATGGTTGATCAAGTTTCACTGTCTCTCTCTATCTTCATCTGTGGTAAATAAGGGGCTGTATTTGTAGATTGTTTTGGAGATGGGGCCAGAGTACTTCTAGACTTTTTAAAGAGTCTGCACTGAGCTAATGTGATCCAGTAAAGTGCTTAATAGGCTTACAAACCATAAATTGCGAATGTTACTTTAAACATCCTCAAAACTGTTTAGTGTTAGAAAATGACTCGAGTGTCCAGATTCAGCGAATCGCCATTGTTCAATGCTATCAGACAATGACATAAATTACAGCCTTACATTTTCTAGACTGAATATTTATTGAGATAAAGACATTTGCGTGAAACAGGTATGAAACCAACCAATCAAATTGACTGTCCTTAGTATTTTTATTACTTCAGAACGTCTTTTAGGCCTCTTAACTGGATTGTAAACGGCCGAATAAAATGGGGCATTATTATTTTTAATATGCCGATGACAGAGATATCTCCACATCTCAACTTATAACCTTTATTTCTTTCCATACACCGGATATAAAAAATGGCTTTTAAACTCTCGTTGCAAACACAACTCTAGCAAAATAATTGCAATGTGTTATCCCTAAATATTAACTCTATATTTTAGACAGATGCTGTAGGTTTATTTAAATCTGCAGCACAGATATGAATATTTCGCTGAGTCAAAAGGTACATGAAATGGAACATGCACTTTTCTATTTGCTTCTAATGCGGAATCCAGGAATAATGTACATTTGATCTTTCCATATTGTTCTTGCAATTTCTTGATTAATTCGCATCCACGAAATGTATTGCAAGCTCTAAACAAATGCTTAAGTATAAAACATAAAGGTCTAAAAGGGCTTTTAGTTTAAATAACTACTACAAAGTTAAACTGGAGCACAATTTTACCCGGGGCGGGGAGGGGGGGGACTTCACAAATGCTGGAAGCACAAACATACACCTTTCTCCTCTGGACAGAAGCAAAGGGCGCGTTAGTCCCTTACTTGGAATATATAGAAACCATGCGAAAAATCAATTGAGTCAAACATATATATTAGGTGTGGAAAGGAATAGGAGGAACCATACATTGCAGAAAGATCAACGTGAAATATATAGAAACTGAAAGTTGAGGCGACAGACGGTCGGAATTATTCCCTACGATGCCTTAAAATCCAATGGAATTGAAAGGTTTACAGTTAATGTCTGGTTAGGTGAAACCCATTTTGTCAAAAATAAAAAAAATATTTCAAGTGCTGGCTTGACAGAGATTCACAGTTATTTGTGAGGGCGATCTATTGCATGCATATTTATAACATGAATGTTAATGTGGTGACATGGTTTGGCCAATTGTAGAATACAGCAGGTTACATCTGCCGACACCGCCATGCAATTCGAGTTGTCAAAGCGGTACATTTATATTTGAGCAAAAAAATGTAATCGAAATGATCAAATTAGTACAATGAGGATTAGTAAATAAACTTCATTTTTTTAAAAATTCTATCCCTTAACAAAGTGTAATGAATATAGACAGAGACCGGTTTTAGTGACGACATTGTTAAGTTTCAATGAGAATCTTCCAACTTAAGTTTTGCTAGGTATATGCACGGAGCAGATTAGATAGACGAATAGAACACGGAACATTATTTGATAGACATCCTTAACTGATTATCTGAGTTGAAGTCATAAGTTGGAAATAGTTTCACTATTCCCAGTTGTCAGTGGGCAATAGTTGCGGATGAATGATACGGAATGGAAGCTATTGGTCATCGTCATCACAAAATCCGGGCTATAGTCTGCCGAAAACGGGTGAAGAGGTGGCCCATTTTTAAAACAAATGACAGTCCAAGGGTATGATAAATCAGATACTGCTTGTAATTTCAAGCTATTAGGTACACTGTTGCCCCCGAGGTCATACTTACTGCTGCAGCACTCCACCGCAGTCCATATTTGTCATAATCATCATACCCTTGGACCGAGACACTGCCTCTGATCACACGTGGACAGCACTGTCAGCGATTCCAAACCAGGTTCTAACCTGGCTTAGACAGACGAATTGACACCGGTTTTGGTGTAAGCAGATAAATATTAAACTCAAATGATAATCATATATGGGGGGGAGAGGGGGGGGGGGTTATATCACCTGTCGCTCCCCGGCTCTATACTTTCATGACTGATGTATTGGTATTCAGCAACATTTGTACCTTATTATTTAGCAGTTTCCCATTTTTGGGGGTTACATTTGAATCTAGATTTCAGTTACCTACCCAGACTGGACCTCCTCCCAGACATGGACACTTGTCTGGCCTGTAGACTGTGAATCATGCTGCTCTCGAAGGGTCCAGGTGGCCAGGCTGAAGTCATCTCTGGGCCGACATAGGTAGGATATGGGCTGGAATAAGATCCATTGACCGACCTGACCAGGGCATTGCCGTATTGTTCCCGGCCGCTAGCGCTGATGACCAAAGGGTTGCTGTACGCCGCCTCCCTCCCGGCACCGTGGCTCATGGGGGGGCTGTGCGAATAGGAGAAGGTGGTCGAAGGATGAGGACTGCTGGGGTTGAATCCGGAGCTCTCGGTACCTGGTTGCGGCCAGCCTGTGTGATTGCTCAGGTGATGACTCTGATGGGCCGATTCACAGTTTTGCAGGTACGGTATGCTGGGCAGCATAGAGGGGACCCGAGTCGTGGGCACGTACACAGGTGAGCCAGTTGAAGAATGCATGAAATTACTGGAAGCGTCGTGGGAATAGCTTGGTTGTCCATGGTTTGCCGCGAGTGCCAGACTTTGGTACATTTTCTAGTCGACGTGACGCCCCGGTGCGTTGCGAAACGAATGCACTCAGAAAGTTTGTGAGTTGGGAATATGCGCAGATTCGGGTTGATATCAGTTCATTGCTGATTCCAGAAGCAAGGCGATTCGATCAAAAAGGGGGCGATGGAAGATAACCTTTAATTCACGTCTGTACGCGATCGAATTTTTTTAGCAAGAAATTTACCTGAAACAAAACAATAGATTAGTTACAAATTATCCAACGGATGCTGACAATCCGTTTGATACAATCCACAAAATGAAATACCTGGTCGAGGAGACAATTTCCGCTCAACTTGCTAAAATCTTTTTGTGCAACCATTTCACTTTATTCCAACATTATAAATTTGATTGAGTTTTAGAAAAAAATGTTTTTGAATCTAAAGATTCGAACGCAGAAATTGACCTGAAATTGACGTGCGGAGCTGCAGATTTCACACCAACCTTTCTTAAAAGAGACATGTTTTGCCTTATAAAAAAATAGTTCAATGATTCCGAGCGTTATGAACATGTTTCCAATCCTGTTTTGATTAAAATGAATTTCTGGACAGACGCAGTATGATACCGTTTGCAATTTCATTATACCGCCCAAAAAAAGCCAAGGCACAGGTAAGTTGATGTTCGGCTCTGGAATATTCCTCGGGATAAATCGCACAGTAACTGAATCTCACTCGGATAACTCGTAGAGTTTACACCCATCTAATTAATATGAAAAGAATATATATCCAAGGCGAGTGAGGAACGCATATGGGGTGACCTGTGCCTTGAACTGAAGGCGCCCAATAAAACTTTCGAACTGGAATTTAGTTTGCTATTATCTATGATCACACAAATCACAAAACAATATCGATAACCGCGCTGCCCCAAAGTAATAGCGTTTTAGTTAAGGCTTTATATGTATCCTCTATCTTCAAGATAAGGTAACCTGACAGATAAGGACGCGCGGGGGGGAAATAAAGCTACGACCGACCGATTCAGTGACACTTTGGGCGAAATACTTACAATCGAATCCGGAGCGATCAGCTGCAGGGACCAGAGGAGAAAATATTTGGGAATAACTTTTTTTTGTTGAACACAAGTATCCAGAAGGATTGCACGGAGGAGATTGTAATTTGTCAGTGCGGTGTGCCCGGTGAAGGAACTGTTGCTCCGGGTGGTTTCTGATACGAACTGACCTGTCTCCTATCTTGATTGGTGACTTGTTTCAGAAAGCTGCCTGCGTTTTTCTCCGCTCTAACTCTGCCAATTCACTGAGCTAATTGTAGCCCCGAGACCACGTGACGCGGGCCCTCCTCCCACTCCTCCTCCGCCGTATTTACATAGCAGGACATTGTATTCTTAAAGAGACAGGGAGCCCATTTGTCGGCCTTCATAATCCAATTTGAGAAGTGTTAACAATGTGAAAGCAGGTAAACCCCGATTAGCCATGCCTTTCTCGCCCTTTCTGCAAAGCGCCACGCATCCTGAAAAATGGAAAATAAACAGTAAAACTTTAAAATGAATGGAACTATTCCTAAAATTAAGATTGACAATATTTCAGAATCCCTCCTGCTCGCCCTCTGCTATTAGGCTTACAGCACACGGCCTATAGAAATAAGATTAAACGTTTACCCAAAGGAAAACACATCAAGACAATGGCAGTTTTACTAGGTCAATGATTGTGAAAAGAGGTCTGGGTTTAACATCAATAAAAGCAACGAGTGTGGATCAAAATGCTAGCTGCAGATTCAAAGTCTGCTTATGAGGGGTGGGTTTAGTAACTAATAACTTTATGGACGATTCTGCACTATTGCATTTTTTCAGTAAGTCCAACGCGTTTCACTATAGGATGTCCTTGTAGCAGAACCTGGTACACTGGGCAGTCCATCCGCAACCTATTGACACGTGTCTGAAATTACTAGAAACAGACTTGTTTAAAACCCCTCAAATTTAAATCACTCCCTCCCCCCCCCCCCCCAGTTAACTTCAGATTTGATTTTTGGTCCGTTTAATTCAATCTTGGATTAAGTAAACAGAGAAAGTGTGTGCTTACAGAGACGGCGACTTAATCAAGCATTTCCTGTAAATGTTAATTACAGAATGGACGCGTTTACTAGTCCACCGAGCTGATATTCAAAAGCTCAGTCTGTTCACCGATTTAGAGCGTTCTGAATTGTTAAATTCGCTCTCATTTTAGTGAAGTGAGGGGTTTCATTCATTGTGCATACTTTGATTACATTATATAATAATGTGCATACATTTTAAATATAAATGTGTATATGTATGCAATTAAATGTGCAGCACACAACTCTCAAAGTGACTTTATTTTATATATACATTTATAAAACAAATATGACCAAAGTCATATCGAGAATATATATATAATTTGTAATATTTCAGAATTTGGGTTTAAAGGCGCTATAGGGCCATGCAATGAAATGTGACCCGCACATCGGTAGAAAAAACATTTACAATAGTTTTAATGTTAAACGTTTCTTGAATCTATAGCGCGTTCCAACTTTCTGACCTTAGAAAAAAAAGAGGAGAAATGTATCATTCCTTCTCATGCAGCTAACAGGATTGTGTTTGAATGATTTATCCACACTGACTATGGGAATAGAACAAATACCAGGATGAGCACATTACCACTTTACAATCAGAGGAGCTTTCTTGTGTTTCTAGAACAAGAACAGTTTGAAAACATTGCCTTAGATTCTGGCAAAATAAAAGGAGAATGGTCACTTCTGTGCAATAATTATAGCGCATGAATTGTAAATTTAGACCAGAAATAAAAAGTTGTCACTTTTACTTCGTTTGCAATACTTAATTTTCCTTTAATTTTTTTTGGTATAGTGTAATCATTATGTCTCACAAACCTGACAGATTGCAAAATCATTTTAAGGACTTCGGTTGCCATCAATGTATTTAATATCTGCTTATATTTTTATATATTTAATATGTCTTTGTAATATTCTCCACGGAGACTAATTGTCAAGCAGGGAACAGGAGTTGAAGCAAAGTTAAAATAACTGAGCTGCCCTAGGGTCAGACTGAGCCACTGCTATCATTCTTCCTTCATCATCCCCGACCCGGGCAAGAGCTTGAACCAAGCCATTTAACTCGATATCGGGTACCTTGTATGTTTTGCAATGTAATAATTGATAGAACAATCCGATATTAATAGCTTATTGCAGATAAGCAGGATAATCTGTGAACTATTTAACAAGCGGTATCCCATTGACCTAAAAGGAACATTGGGTTATTAAAAAAAATGTTTTATAGGCGTCTTTTTTAAAAAAAGGTTGAAACACTGACCAAATGCCATTCCCGGTCTTGCCAAGTGCTCCCCAATAAGGATTCCACATTTCAAAGACTGTTATAATCGACACAGAAACAATACAATCATTCTACGCCCGTGTCCTTTTATTCCCAGTGCTACTTTCTTGAAGTACACCCCGAAAATGCCCCCAGCAATTTCAAGAAAAATTTTAGATTTTTTTTATATATCTCTCTTTACATTTAACCCCTTGCCCATTTAAAAAAATGTTTCCATTGTAGATAAATGCACCTCAGTCAGTGCAGGAGGTTATCTTAAAAGGTACGTGTGGAGTGATTTTACTTTACTCAGAGGCCATACTCTGATAGCAACAGCGCGATTTTGCCTCAGTAAATTTAGAGCCTATCTTGTAATTTCTCCTTTTCATTGACGGACTTGCCAATGTCAGGTTAATTTAAGCAATGCAATGACGTGGTGACCAATCTTAATTTGTTTTACAGTCTGTTGAATGTTAAATAACTTCAGTTTTAAGTGAAATGGCCGGAGTCAAACGGGGACATCTCAGTTGATCTAGTCAGAGTTAAAATGTGACTAATTTTAATGCTGGTCTTTCGGAAACAAATCTTTTCTGCTGATGCCCTAAGGGATCATGATTAATAGACTGGGATATCACCACAAAACTGTTGAGATATAATTGTCTCTGAGATGAGGAGAAAATGAACGCATTGCATGGCGATTGGTTGTGGTGTTTGTTGTCTCTTGGTTAATAATAATTGGCTCCTGACAGCAGACGTAAATCCAATTATATCGAAACAGCAAACAGTAAAATCCTCCTTTACTGGATTATTTTAATATAATTTAGATCGACCCGATGATTACATTAGCCGCGTCTGCAGCGTTTCAGGGCAACAATGCCTTGTGGAGTTCGCTGACTTGTGACGTGAGGGGGAGGCTAGCAGGGAGGAGCAACCAAGTGAGGACAAAATGTCAGCCTATGCTGTTTGTCTTCGACTGATAATGTAAATAGCTTCTTAATTAAAGGAGACAGAGAAACTGTGTGTGTGTGTGTGAAAGAGAGTTGCTCGTTATTACAAGCGAAACGCAGCATTTATGTTTCGCAGTGTGTGTGTGTGTGAAACGCATGTGTTTGCAATGCTTGCGCACAAAGCTGCAAGGAAATTATATTAGGAATGTTTTCTAGATTCCGAAATAAAGTAAACATACATTTCTAAATTGAATAAATAAGCGAATGTAAAATCAGCAGTAATCGCAGACAGGAATAATTCTATTACTTTTAATGCACTAATCACATGATGCACATTCAAAGATGTGATGTCATTTATCTTAACTATAAGTATCAGTTTGTATAAGTTGAAAGCGCTGCGCGTATCTTTTGAAATTGACTTATTTTAGACCGTAACTGCGAATAACAGGTTTCAACTCATTTTGCTGATGTCACTGACTTACATAATCAACCACACAAAGGACTGACAATTTCAATTGTGAATGGATCACGCTCTGTTTTCAAGTAGCTTCATTTTACACAAGAATGCAATATTTATTTTCCTAAAGTTAATGTATATTCTGACGGGATCAACAGCAGTCAAAATATAAACTAGCGTTGTGATAAAGCCACATTTATAGTTAATCATAATATATCATTTATGTGTTCAGCCCCGTCGTCGTTGCGAAGCTGATTGACGTGACTTTTTTAACAGTAGTATATAATTGTGTATGTATATTTAATTATATAAAAAGTTCTTGAAATATAAATACCAGTTGATTTGTTGGAGGATGATAGATGTTATATTCGAAATCGTATTTATGGTTTAAATAGAAAAGACGCGTTTTATAGTGTGTTCTGTCATATTAAAATATTTAATTTGTTATACTTTTGCAATGTTTCTGTATATTTTTATTGAAGCTAACTTAATGTTTCTTTATTATTATAACACAACGATTACAAATAACCGATCTGTGTGTTGCGTCTGGTCAATGTGGCAAGGTACCAACTTTAGATAAAGTTACTGTCAAGAATCAAAACACGGGAAATGTAAATACTTGAGGAAAATAATATAAACCACATGGCTGCAGTATGTTTAATAGTAAATGTTCAAGCTGTGTATTTGTAGCTGAAATAAAATCTTGGTATGAACTTACTGTTAAAATAAGCAGAATGTCTACGCTATTAATCCCATAGTGTACATGATCTTTGTAAAATGATTCCTCTCCACAATGACTCACTGACGGCGTACTTCTCATTCTATTCCCTCACTCTCTGGATGAGCTCTCGGTCGGAGGGCCGCTTTCTGTTTAGGATATTAATCTCTACCAGAGAAACTGTTTTATTTTCTGCACTGGTCTTCTTGAGATTCTTCTCACTCTATATAAACAGGTCACAGATTACCACTTGAGGTCTTGCTCTCATAAGGTGTTTGTATGTTGAGTCAATCTGGGTGGGTAACACTGTAGAGAGGGTCTCTGGATGCTCAGGTTTCCGTATAGGAACTCTCTTGATAGTTGCACGGCCTTCACTCTAATTGTAAGGTTTTTGCATCATGTCTCACGCTCTACCTGGGTTCTCACTTTTTCTATTGGTTTCTATATGAGGTCACATTGTTGGACTCGCACATTACACTTCTCATTATTTATATAGGGTCTGCAGATTCACTCTGTGTTCCCTGAATGGGGTCACTCACTCCATATCACTGTCTTTATGTGGTCTCATTCTATGTACAGTCTGTATGGCGTCTCTCTTTATTGAAATCTGTATTGGGTCCCATTTTTTGTTGCTGGTATCATTAGGGGTCCTATTCTCAGTGCGTGGTCCCTTTCTCTGTATTAATTTCTCTATGCCCGAGATTCTTCGGGATTCTATCGGAAAGAGCGGGCGCCGGTAATATCGCGCAAGATAACCATTCATCCGGGAACTCGGAAAATCTCCCGGTTCATCATTTAGCCAGTCCGCCTTGTGAGTAAGGGCTTTATAACTGCATCCTTATCTTTATTGGATCTCTCTGTAATGGTGTCTGTATGGGGGCCTCACTCACTGTCCCGTTGTCTGTATGGAGTCCCAACATCTTCTGGTGACGTTATGGGGTCTGTCTTTATATTGGAATCTCTATAGGGTTCCACTCTCTGTCACTGTAGTGTGAATGGGGTCTCACTGTCCACTAGTTTCTATATAGGGTCTATTTCTCTCTCTGTATTGGTGTCTGTATGGGGTATTTTTTATTATTGTGTCTTTATGGGGATTCACTGCCATTGTGTCTGTATGGTCTTTCTCGGTATTATTGCCTGTAGGTTCAATCTCTCTATTGCTGTCTGTCAAGGGTCTCTCCATACAGAGTTTTGCATGGGGCCTGACTCTCTGTATTGGTGCCTGCATGCAGTCTGACTATCTATGTATGTATGATATCTCACTATTGTTGTCTGCAATTCGCTTTATTGGTGTCTGTTTGGGTCTTACTGTACTCGTGTCTGTATGGAGGTCTCTTTGGATCGTTGTCTGTATGTGATATCTCTTTCTGAATTGGTGGTTAGGGGTTGTCTGTAGTGGTATCTGTATGGGGTCACTCATTATTGGGATATGTATGCAATCTCTAAATTAGGTGCTGTATGGGGTCTTACTCTGTATTGGAGTCTTTACAGTGGCACAAGTCACTATAAGGGCTTTCCACTATATATTGCTGTCTGAATGGGGCTTAGCTCTCTTTATTTGTGCCTTATTAGTGTCTTTCTCGCTATATTGGTCACTATGTGAGGCCTCTTTCTGTATTGATGTTTGTATAGGGTCTTAATACTGCGGGTAGATGATCCTTGATTTATTGCTCATTTTGGGGTATATTTGTGGCAATAAATGGAGTAAAATTGGGCTGTAATGCTTCGTGCCTACTCCCTGAAGAATACTGCTCCAATATTGCACCAAATTAGCCTCACAAAAATTGCCAGTCCTCTTTAAGAACTGTTGGTTCACCTCCTGCATTTAAATGAGTTTCTGACCCATATTCTCCAACTTCTACCCCAAACTATTACTGTGATTATATAAGTGGTGAGAGGAGCACCAGTTTGCATACTATGTTGTTTACTGTTATTGGAGGTTGGTGTTACTCAGCAGCATATTGGAGGGTGGAGAACCACCACCTTTCCCACAGCATGAGATGGGTGCACAGGAAGGGGAGAAGGTGGACCAGGATTGCCAGCAACCAGAGGAAGGAGAATATAACTTATTGTGTAGTACATTCAAAGAATAAAGGTTGACACAGCAAGTAAAAGCACTTCACATCTATCCAGTTTCCTCCAACAACCTTTACACTGTCCCTTAGTGTCAAAGAATTCTGTCAGTTTCCTTCATAAGGCAGAAGTTCAAAGGAACCCATGGCATCATTGCACTCCAAACAATTGCAGTGATACACAGAAAGGAACTCAATGCAATGTGCTCAAGGCATATTTACTTTCCTTAAAACTGTGTCCACCATTATGCCATCTAATTTACTAGGTTAATCCCCTAATCCATTAGTTTTACTGGAGTGAGATGAGATTTGAGTGGCAGCTGGCTGGGCTGGTTCCCTTGGAACATAAGAACATAAGAAATAGGAGCAGGAGTAGGCCATATGGCCCCTCGAGCCTGCTCCACCATTTAATACGATCATGGCTGATCCGATCATGGACACAGGTCCACTTCCCTGCCCGCTCCCCATAACCCCTTAATCCCTTATTGGTTAAGAAACTGTCTATCTCTGTCTTAAATTTATTCAATGTCCCGGCTTCCACAGCTCTCTGAGGCAGCGAATTCCACAGATTTACAACCCACTGAGAGAAGAAATTCCTCCTCATCTCAGTTTTAAATGGGTGGCACCTTATACTAAGATTATGCCCCCTAGTTCTAGTCTCCCCTATCAGTGGAAACATCCTCTCTGCATCCACCTTATCAAGCCCCCTCATAATCTTATACATTTTGATAAGATCACCTCTCATTCTTCTGAATTCCAATGAGTAGAGGCCCAACCTCCTCGACTTTTCCTAATAAGTCAACCCCCTCATCTCCGGAATCAACCTAGTGAACCTTCTCTGAACTGCCTCCAAAGCAAGTATATCCTTTCGTAAATATGGAAACCAAAACTGCACTCAGTATTCCAGGTGTGGCCTCACCAATACCCTGTATAACTTCCCTACTTTTATACTCCATCCCCTTTGAAATAAAGGCCAAGAATCCATTGGCCTTCCTGATCACTTGCTGTACCTGCATACTAACCTTTTGTGTTTCATGCACAAGTACCCCCAGATCCCGCTGTACTGCAGCATTTTGCAATTTTTCTCCATTTAACTAATAACTTGCCCTTTGATTTTTCTGCCAAAGTGCATAACCTCACAATTTCCAACATTACATCTGCCAAATTTTTGCCCACTCACTTAGCCTGTCTATGTCCTTTTTCAGATTTTTTGTGTCCTCCTCACACATTGCTTTTCCTCCCATCTTTGTATTGTCAGCAAACTTGGCTACATTATACTCAGTCCTTTCTTCCAAGTTGTTAATATAGTTTGTAAATAGTTGGGGTTCCAGCACTGATCCCTGCGGCACCCCACTAGTTACTGATTGCCAACCCGAGAATGAACCGTTTATCCCGACTCTCTGTTTTCTGTTAGTTAGCCAATCCTCTATCCATGCTAATATATTACCCCCAACCCCATGAACTTTTAACTTGTGCAGTAACCTTTTATGTGGCACCTTGTCAAATACCTTCTAGAAGTCCAAATACACCACATCCACTGGTTCCCCTTTATCAACCCTGTTCATTACATCCTCAAAGAATTCCAACAAATTTGTCAAACATGACTTCCCCTTCTGCCTGACTAAATTATACTTTTCCAAATGTCCTGCTACTGCTTCTTTAATAATGGACTCCAACATTTTCCCAGATGTTGGGAGTCTTAGAGGTCTTTACATAGCCTGTATAAATGATGCTGGGCAAAGGCTTAGATATGTTATTGGTAGGTGTCATTACAGACAGAACTGTTTCAAGTCAGGTTTTGGAATCCCCGTGTAAATGTGGCATTCAGGCTGCCTTCAGAGTATCAGTAGAAGCAGTGGAAGTTGCCACTCCGGAAGCCACCAATGATTTACTAAATCCTCCTGATGCCTTGTTGCTCCAGAAATCGCCTTGGCTGTCACGCTCTCTGAGCTGTTTTGCAGCTCATGAGAAATTTCCTGAAATGGTTTGCTGATGTGGGTGGTGAACTCCTCCCACTTACTCACTTCTCAACCACATTAATGACTTGGATGAAGGGGCCGAGTGTAATGTAGCCAAGTTTGCTGACGATACAAAGATGGGTGGGAAAGCAAAATGTGAGGAGGTCACAAAAAATCTGCAAAGGGATATAAACAGGCTAAGTGAGTGGGCAACAATTTGGCAGATGGTGTATAATGTAGGAAAATGTGAGGTTATCCACTTAGGCAGAAAAAATGGAAAATCAAATTATAATTTAAATGGAGACAAATTGCAAAGTGCTGCAGTACAGACGGACCTGGGGGTCCTCGTGCATGAAACACACAAAGTTAGTATGCCGGTACAGCACATCAGGAAGGCAAATGGAATGTTCACCTTTATTGCAAGGAGGATAGAGTGTAAAAGCAGAGAAGTCCTGCTACAACTGTACAGGGTATTGGTGATGCCACACCTGGAGTACCGAATGCAGTTTTGGTCTCCGTATTTAAGGATGGATATACTTGCATTGGAGGCTGTTCAGAGAAGGTTCACTGGGTTGATTCTGGAAATGAGGGGGTTGACTTATGAAGATGGGTTGAGTGGTTTGGTACTATACTTATTGGAGATCAGAAGAATGAGAGGTGATCTTATCGAAACATATAAGATAATGAGAGGACTCAACAAGTTGGATGCAGAGAGTATATTTCCATTCATAGGGGAAACTAAAACTAGGGGGCATAGTCTCAGAATAAGTGCCCACCCAGTTAAAATTGAGATTATGAATTTCTTCTCTCAGAGGGTTGTAAATCTGTGGAATTCACTGCCCCAGAGAGCTGTGGAGGCTGGGTCATTGAATAGATTTAAGGCAGAGATAGTCAGATTTTTGAGCGATAAAGGAATGAAGGATTATGGGGAGTGGGCAGTGAAGTGAAACTGAGTCCATGATTAGATCAGCCATGATCTTATTAAATGGCTTACTCCTGTTCCTATTTCTTGTGTTCTTGTGTTCTTGTATGTGTAGAAACCATCTCTGCTGCCTTCACATGAGGCTGATGCTCCCTTATTGTAGCTCTTTTAAAGACTGGTCCTTTGAGATTTGGATCGCCAGGCTCCTCATCTAGGGAAGGTTGTCTCTCAACCTTCCATGGAGAAGTGACACTCTTCCTTTCTTCCACTTCCAGGTCTTCATTCTCATTGCTTCATTCAGTGAACAATTTCTAGCTCCCTAACTATTCCCTCCAGAGTGGCTGTCTCTGCTCTGATGTTGGAGTAAATAAGATGCCATGATGGAAGTGGTAATGAAGTGGCAGTAGTTAAAGATCTGCCCATGCTGGCAGATTCTTCTCTGGATATGCCCGGGTTGGCCTCTTCCTGCAGGCATCCCCAATGATGTGAGTCTGTTTAGCTGTGCTCACACTAGCATTCCTCTTTGAAGAAATAGTGGTTAGATATTAAGTCAATGCAACACTTTGAGTAAGCACATAAAACTACCTATGATGTGCATTTCTTAGCTTTTAACAACTTTCTGTTGCCACTTCACATCCAACCTCACCATCTTCTACAGCTTCTCCTGATTCCCAGCCTTTGATTTCCGGCATTCCCTGTTCATGCAAACTCAGTGCTTTCAGCAATGTGCTCTTCCTCCGATTCCATTTATCTGACACTGGTTATGGGCCACCTATTCCTTTGGAGGGAGGGAAAACAATGCTCAGCGTATATGAGTGGCATAGACACTACCCCATATGAGCATGTGCATCCATAATGATGCGAGGCAGAGGTGCATTGCCCTTTAAATGTACTTGAAGACTTGCAGAAGCCCTTGTGGCATGCACAGTGAGTTGCCAGAGTGATTTTGAGTAAAGATGGTGCTTGAGTGTGTTCAGAGGTTTCCTTTTGCATAAGTGAGTTTCTCTGACACCCAGTTGCTAACAGAGTCGAGGTGCATGAAGGCTGTATGAGTGGTAGAAGATGTGAATTGCAAAAATGCTTTGACTTCCCTTGGCTACCCTTGAGAGGTCACTGAACCTCTTCCTGCACTGTATAGTTCTTGGAGTGGTGGAGATTGCACTGACAGCTTCTGCCACCTCACTCCTTACAGCTTGAATGACCATGTTACATGGTTTCCTGCCTGTAATGCCCAAAAGTCTATCTCTTCTATCCTGACTTCAGTTAGCAACACATCTATGCATGAATGTGAAAATCTGGGAGCCATTTCTGCTGCTGACTCCAGCCCCCACACTCTTCCAAGGTTGCTGTTTATTGAGACAACTGGCATTCTGCTGCTGGAAAACTGATGACACCTTTAACTGGCTGGTAACCATATTAGGAGTAGTATTATCATTCCAAACCTGCTCTGCACAGAAAATGAGGGCCCTAGGAGGAATGTATAGTGGGCTAGCGATGGGGGCAGTAGTCTCGCTCAAACTGGAGGAGAATCCAGTCCCCAATGTCTGTATGGAGTCTTCCTCTCTGTACTCATTCTGCATGGAGTTTTACATGCTATACTAGCATCTGTATGAGCTCTTACTACCTGTTTTGATGTTTTTATAGGGCATCTCTCTTTCTTTGTCTCTCTGTATTGGTGTTTGTATAGGGCATCTCTCTCTCTGTATTGGTGTTTGTATAGGGCATCGCTCTCTCTCTCTGTCTTTGTATTGGTGTTTGTATAGGGCATTTCTCTCTCTGCCTCTCTGTATTGGTGTTTGTATGTGTTGTGTATGCATGCCTGTTTACCGTGTGATGTCTGTAACACTGTTATGCCACATTGAATGTATCCTTATACTGCACACACCTCACCGGTACACCAGAGGGTGCTGCTGCTGGAGACCTAGGGGTTGCCTGCACACGGCAGGTAACCCAGTATAAAAGGGAACTCACAGCTTGTTGTCGTCACTCAGGAGCTGCAAATAAAGGACTACAGGTCAACACAGTTTAAGTATCATACCCAGCCTCGTGGAGTCATTACTAAAGGTGCCTACATATGCTACAACTGATGACGGGAATACGAGGTCATGAACTACACGCTCAACAGGTCTAACCTCAGCAATTTACAGAGGGGAAAGATTGGGATGCTTTTGTGGAAAGATTGGAACACTTCTTTATAGCCAACGACCTGGATGGGGACACACTGGCTACACTACCGAACAAACGCAGGGCCATCCTGCTTAGCAGTTGTGGGCCCACCATCTATGGTCTCGTCAGGGACTTACTAGCCCCGGAGAAGACAACCACCAAGAGCTATGAGCAACTTGTAACAATCATACAGGAAAAACTAAAACTGAAAGAAAGCATCCTCACAGCCAGGCACCGGTTCTACATTTACCGGCGACCTGAGGGCCAAAAAATTGCCAAGTATGATGCACACTTAAGAAGACTAGCTGCACCGCGTGACTTTGGCGACCACCTTAATGAAGCACTAAGGGACATATTTGTCATCGGAATCGGCCACGAAGGCATCCTACACAATTGCTCTCGGCTAACATCACGGTCACCTTGCAGAAAGCAATTCAAATGAGCCAGGCCTACATGGTTTCGGCCAGCGACTCAACGAATACTGACCCAGGACTCTAAACTGGCGAGTGCAGTGCACCGTATGGATACTTCTAAAGGCAGAAATGCTGCCCCGAGTCTCGCAACCCTGAGTCCGCCACATGGGGCAAACCGGATGGCCCCGTGCTGGCGCCGTGGAGGAAACCACAGGGCCCACCAGTGCTGCCACAAAGACTATGCATGCAAAGGCTGCAAAGAGAAAGGGCACCTTCAGAGAATATGCAGAAAAGGCTGTACTCACTGTGTCTCTGATGAGTTGGCTGATCACCAGGACTCCGACACAAATGAAAATGAAGTTGCTCAAATCCTGGAAGAAGAGTATGGAATCTTTACCTGCTCCACCGGAAGTTCTCCGTGGATGATGGAAGTGGACATCGATGGGATCCCAGTCTCCATGGAGATCGACAACAGGGGCGAGCCAGTCTGTGATGAGCCAAATGACCTTTGAAAAAATTTGGATGAATCCTGCCACTCGACCAAAACTGTCTCCTGTCCAGGCAAAGCTGCTCACCTATACCAAAGGTAAAATACAAATTGTTGGCAGTGTATACGTCCAGGTCTCCCAGGGCGGTGTGTTGAACAAACGCCCCCTGTGGATTGTAGCCGGCGATGGTCCCACGTTGCTGGGCAGGAATTGGATGTACCAGGTCCACATCAGACGAAGTGGCCCTGTGGAAGAAAAGACCACCACACCCTACCTGCAGCAAGACCAGAAAATGGCTGCAGCACCACAAGCAGCAGAACCTGTAATCAAAATGGCCTCCGCCATGCCAAGAGTGAACATGGAGGAACATCATGTGACATCGAGCGGCCAATCGGATTTGAAGGCTCCCTTAAAGGAGACTGGTAACCAAAAAATTTAAAGGGGAAGTTTCAACTATTTGAGTACATGGACTTTAAATCTAAAGATGCAATTAAAGGGTGCAAGTATGAAAATGTATGCAATGTAACCATGAATTGTGATGCTGGTTTAACTAATGTGACTAATGAGATGAATGCAGGTGTCAGTAAGGTTAAGAACAAGTTTATTATGCTTAACAGTAATGATAGAGATTGTGAAATGCCTAATGTAACCATGTCTGTTGAAACCAGGACACCCAAAAGTGATGCAAATGCTAGAATGTATAATGCAGGCTCAACTATGTGTGATCAGAGCCAAGGTGTCATGTAGGACACTGCCAAATTGGGTCCTACAGGGACCATGCTGATGCCAATGGAATCCCCCTGTGGGAGACCCCCAGGTCCAGCAGGCTAACTGACCATGTAGCCTGGACCTTTGGAACGAATGTGATGCCCCTTGCAGGACACACACACACAGGCAGTGGGAGCAGACCCACTACAGAGACAGTGGTCAATAGGCAGCCCAGCCACCACCAATGGCAACCTGCACCAGACCAGCCCTACAGCCCCTGGCCACCAGGGCCAACATCAGGAGCATGAGGCCAATACCCTCCAGCTTCCCTGGCAAACCCTGGGATGACCTGACCCTCATCCCAATTGGTGGACAAAGAGCCCACCCAGTCTTGTAGCCCTACCCACTACCCCACAACTACCCTCATCACAGTGTATACACACCACCCACTGCTGCCGTGGCTACCTCCCCGAGGGATCCCACAACAGTGACACCCACTTGGTTTGTGTTTGAGGGAGGAGAAACGTACGAGGCCAGCCTCAAGCACAGGGGTCACACCTGGCAACCACACAACCCTCACCACAACCTCCCATAGCCCACCACTGATCACCTCCCCTGGTCATGACAATAAGGATATGAAAAATGCTCAGGGGGGCGTATTGTTGTGAATGCATGCCTGTTTACTGTATGATGTCTGTAACACTGTTATGCCACATTGAATGTACTCTTATACTGTACACACTTTACCGGTATATCAGAGGGTGCTGCTGCTGGAGACTTAGGGGTTGCCTGCACACGGCAGGTAACCCGGTATAAAAGGGAACTCACAGCTTGTTGTCGTCACTCAAGAGCTGCAAATAAAGGACTACAAGTTGACACAGTTTAAGTATCATACCCAGCCTCGTGGAGTCATTACTAAAGGTGCTTACATACGCTACAGTATGAAGTCTCACTCTCTGTCCTTGTGTCATTATGCAGTCTCTATCTCTGCCCCGGTGACTGGGTTTTTCTGCATTGGTGTCTATACAGGTATTGGGTGTCATTTTCTGTACTGCCACCGCTATGGAGTCTCTCTACATGTACTGATATCTGAATCTCACTGTCTGTACTAGTGTCTTTGTGAGGTCTTTCTAAGTATTGCTATTTCTAAGAGTTATCTCTTTATATACTGGTGCCAACATGGAGTATCTCTGTAGTTGTGTCTGTATGGACTCTCACTATCTATTGTACGAGGTCTCTACTCATCTGCAAATCTGGGGCCAAATTTGAATTGGTGACTCTGTTATATCTCTTTTTGTACTGATGTCTGTAGGTGGTCTATCTCTCTCTTTTGGTGTTTGTATGGAGACTCTCTGTGCTGGTGTCTGTTAGAAGTCTCTCTTTCTGTTTTAGTGTATGTATTGTTATTTCTCCATATTGATACCTCTGAGTTGACACTGTATTGGTATCTGAATATAACAACAAATCACATTTATATAGAGCATTTAACGTAGGAAAATGTCCCAAGATGCTTCATAGGAACATGATCAGACAAAATGTGACATCAAGCCAAAGAGGAAGATATTCAGATGAGTGACTAAAGGTTTGGTCAAATAGATAGGTTTTAAAGAGGGAGTAGGGCTTCATTTTTTGTTCTACTCACTGCCTGTATTGGTGTGTGCATGGAGTGTTACTCTCTGTACTGTATGTATGGAGCCTCATTGTACTGGTATTTCTATGGAGTGTTACTGTCTTTATTCTTTTTTTGGTATCTATATATATTGGTGTATCTGTGGGGTCAATCTCTCCTTGTATTGGTATCTATGGGACACTCTCAGTATTGATATCTGTATGGGGTTTCTCTGAGACCTCACTGTCCTACTGTTTGTATGGGGTCTCTCACTCTCTCTGTACTACTATCTGTAAGGATCTGTCTCACTATGTTAGTGCCTTTGTGAAGTTTCACTCTCTGTATCAACAGCGAGCCTTTGGCTTAGTGGTCATATTCCCACCTTTGAGCTAGAAAGTGCAGGGTTTAACCCCTGCTCAAACAGTCTTGATGAGTGGAGACTGGAGCTCCAACTCTGAATTCTGCATTGGCATCCACTAAGATGGTTACATCCATGGAAGGAACATTCATGTGCTGGTCTGCAGACTGTTAATCATTCTACAAATCCTCCAAGGAAAGAGTGTGAAGATATAACAACAACTCGCTGTATTGATGTCTCTCTGGAGTCTCCTCCTCTGTACTGACCCATGTATGGAATTTCTATATTACTCAGTCTCTGTACTGGTATCTGTATGATACAGTATTTCATTCTCTGTGCTATATCTTTACTCTCTTTATAGCCGGTTAATGGGATCTCCATATCTTCACACTGCATAGAAACATAGAAAATAGGTGCAGGAGTAGGCCATTCAGCCCTTCTAGCCTGCACCGCCATTCAATGAGTTCATGGCTGAACATGCAACTTCAGTACCCCCTTCCTGCTTTCTCGCCATACCCCTTGATCCCCCTAGTAGTAAGGACTACATCAAACTCCCTTTTGAATATATTTAGTGAATTGGCCTCAACTACTTTCTGTGGTAGAGAATTCCACAGGTTCACCACTCTCTGGGTGAAGAAGTTTCTCCTCATCTCGGTCCTAAATGGCTTACCCCTTATCCTTAGACTGTGACCCCTGGTTCTGGACTTCCCCAACATTGGGAACATTCTTCCTGCATCTAACCTGTCTAAACCCATCAGAATTTTAAACGTTTCTATCGGATCGGATAACTACCCCCATCTTTGCAGTGATATATAGTAATAAGGCCAGCTTTTGTCAAATGGAACGAAACCAAGCACTTTGGAGAAACCAAATA
Source organism: Pristiophorus japonicus (assembly GCF_044704955.1). Taxonomy (NCBI): domain Eukaryota; kingdom Metazoa; phylum Chordata; class Chondrichthyes; family Pristiophoridae; genus Pristiophorus; species Pristiophorus japonicus. The sequence goes on along the minus strand of NC_091988.1, from coordinate 185,559,343 downwards.
CATTTCAAAAGTGAAAGGCTTCTTTGGTGGCCTCAATCCGTTTGATTTCGAAGCTGTAAACTAACACATTTTAAGCAATTCAGATTCCAAGGACTGTTATATGTCTGTTATACCTCTCTGCCGGTGTTTGGATATAAAAGGAGTCAATTATCTTTGAAAAGGAAGAGATCTTACATTTTTTTTAATCTTATGTGTTTATGTTACTATCTATCTATTCCTTCAGATGTCCCGAGTAGACGACGAAGAGCCGAGTGCATCCTTAAAGGAGCAATCCTGTTGGACTTTACAGGCCATGTTTGGAAACATTTCAACCTCCCCACATTCGCTGGCCCGATACAGATATCTCCCAACCCCCAGAGTATCTCCAATTAAATTTCGAAGGGTTCCTTTGTCCTGCTGTTATGGAAGATGATTGTCTCTGTAAAAGTCATATCCACTTTCGCTTACCAAGAACAGATTCGCGTATCTTCAGCTGTACCATTCGATTTACTATTGGGTTCTGACCAAGAACAAATACAATTCTTTGGCGTTGTTTTAATTTTAGGATAAATACCTGATTTATTGTCTAATCTCCGATGTTGGCGACTTCAAACTGTTCGCCCTATTGATTTATATACCACAACCACACTATTTCTAGAAACCCACAGGACGAACCAGGACATTTAAATAGAGCGGCAGTTCTAGAAATAGCCAAGTTAACGCAAAACGACTCCGCAATATCGGCGCTGAATATTGTGTGTGTTCTATAGAATCCGTATTTAAATTGCGCGATCGTTTTTATTTGGAAGTGAAAGTTAGTAGCCAGGCGGCCGTTCGTTTTAACGGGTATATTTAGCGATCGTTTTATTCCTGGTGAAAGTGTAAAACACACGGCATCGAACTGCAATTCAAATGTTCAGATACAGGGACACGCCGCACAACGGGCGTCAGATTAAAAATTTAGCGTCAGACAACAAAATAATCCAAGCATGAATATCTGAGTGCAGGGAGATATTTGGATAAAAACGTTCCCTGCGATCCTGTACAATGGCGTTTCACAGGTAAGGAAGCGATCGGGTGAATGAGAGAGGACACACACAAAAAAAAGGGTTCAGAGCGCCCAGGCTAAATGTGCCTCTTTAAAAATGATGCGATGGTCCCATTTTAGGATGTACTAGTGACTGACAATTTCTTATGAAGTTTTATATATGCACATATAGTCATATATTAATATATCTTTCGGGACGTTTCACTACATTAAAGGCGCTATATAAATACAAGTTGTTGTGCACACATATGCACCGATTCGTACACATTTACACCAATAAATACACATAATCACATGCACAATATATATACTATAATATATAGATATTGATCTTGTTTTTCGCAAATATATTTAACCCAGCAGCAACTTTCTGGAAATGTCTTTTTGCAGTATGCAGTTTTCAGATACAGCACACTTTATTTTTTGATATCATTCACACACTCCCTTTATTGCCTGGCCGTTTGCTAACAAAGAATCTACACCCTTTTAATTTGAACTATGAATGTCGAAGCATTTCTGAAACCTTCATCGACGTCCCAGAAAGCCAGTGTTGATACTCAAATGAATAGATTTTTGTCATTTGCCGAATTCTTTTGCGCGATATTTTGTCAACTGTTGAGAAGGCGGAAAGGGAGCGTGCTACTGATTCATGGTCAGTATTTGTAGATGAGGTACTCGCAATGTATGTTGAACGAGGACAAGAAGAAACAGGAGCATTTGATCAGAAACAAAACGATAATCAGTCGGCCCAGCAATCTAGAGGCCTCATAGAAAATAAACCAGATTCAACAAATAAGCAAATGATTCAAGGTCCCCTCCTCCACAGATAACAAGAAAGCTCCAATTTGGTAGGTGTTTTTCGAACGGTGCGTGCAAACCATTGGCGCAAGTCTCATTTATGGCAACATTTCACATAAAACAAGGGCTCCGAATCAATTGCAACGCCAATCTCTGCCTGTTTGTTTCATAATTTTTAAATTGTATTTTAAGAATAAACTTTCCCCACGAGTGTCTCGTTGTCAAATTCTATTGCTTCAAAATATTTCCCCCGAATTTGTAGGATTCGGCTGACTTAGTATTATTTGATTGCAAAATCTGCCCCGAGTAAAGATGAGTTACTATATAACGAGACAAGGGGACAATGATTCTTTTTAAAAAAAATAAATATTCCTCAGCGTTGTCTTTGTCCTGGTTACAGACTTGGCGGCGCCCCCAGGACCTGATCTTGTACCATTCTCCCCCACCTCCTTTCATTTGTTCAGATATTGACTAATAAAAGCTACAGACGTGTGGGAGCTGAGACATTTGAGAGCTTGACACAGCAACTCGCCACTGAAAGCAGAGCTTACAGCCACCTTCTGAAAAGGGACGCGCCCGTCCCTGATAATCGATAAAATTACAATACAATGCTTTATTAGAGAATGCATTTATAATAGTCATTTAAATGCTATTCTAATAAATATCACATATAAAAGTAGGCGCCTTGGAGCAACAACCTTACGATCACACTGAACTACAATATTTCAGAAAATAAAGTGTGCGCGTAAGCAGATAACAATACGTTCACAATTCATGTTAAACGAAATCTGTAATCAATTCGAGTGAAACATGCCACATCTCCCCCGCTCGTGTTTGAACACAACTTTTCTGGATGTAAAATTGATTTTTCACTAAACAAAAAATGCATTTCTGGTAAAATTGGGATAAATAATATATTATTCTAAGAAAAAAAGACAAAGCGGAATTTGGAAAATTGTATTAGGGAGCCAAGTCGCAGATTCCTCCGTTTGCCAAGTGATGTAAGATAAAGGTTTGGGCTTAGAAGGCGCTACTGTTAGAGGAGGAAGTCATTTTCACATTTATCCTTTAAGGCAGGTTGGTGAAACGGGTTTCACATCACAGTTACCGAAACCTCCCACCTTAATAAGGGAATTTCGTTATAAAAGAAAAGTGCGGCAAAAAGACGAACGATTTGAACAGAACTTGTTATTGCACCGTCGCGACAGATTCGTCGACATTGTCCTCGTGTGGATCCAGTGTCAAACTGGAAAGGTAGCTCGTTTGAATGAGCAATACATCTGTTACATTTAGCGACCAGTGCTCCAATATACTGACAATACTTACTCATTTCGTTACAGCGGCATGGACATATTGGGGGTCAGCTTTGATAAGGGTCGCCGTGAGTCGTCGTGCCATTGCTCCCGCACTGCGATTCCCACAGGGGATGTTAAGGAAACACCTTTCTAGCCCCTTTATCAAAACGGCATCGTAAACTTACACAGATGTAACGAGATTCCCACCCAACAATCAATTCTGGTGATACCACTAGCAGCGAAAATTAAATATAATAATATCGAGCTGGAGTAAAACTGGGTACAAAGGTCACTCTTGGATTTCAGGGCTGTGTTGTCTCTTTCATTTAGCATAACATCTATTAATATTTATAACATGAATATTTTTTCAAATTCACTCTTATTTTGATTTCTATTAAAAGTTACTTTAATGTCGTTAAAGTAATAAAGTTATCGATAGATTCGAGGCTCCAGTTGATTTATGAAACTAACATGAAATTGACAAAACGAGTTATGACCAAAAGGTGCATCGTTGAGGCAATATATTCCGCGCGCATACATTTATATTTATTCACTTGTAATACATTTCGTGCACAAATTGATATTTTAAACCGTAACAAAAAGCTACAATTATTAAAATACTTTTTTTTGCCACTGTCTGGAAATGGACGCGGTTGTGTTGAAATAGAACGAGGCAGCAGGCTCCAGCAGTGTCGCCTGTAACTAATTTATTTCTCATGCAGGCGAAGACAATTTCGAAAACTTACTTAAATTGCATGCACATTTCTTTAATTGCGCCTCTGGGTGATATACAACAGACACAAATAACGACGCAACAATGGACTATTTAATATTTAATCTTTCTCGCTGTTGGGGAGAGTGCATATGCGTTGCATAGTTGTCTTTTTGAAATCAAAAATAGAGGCGATAGAAATACAAACACCTCTGTTAAATAGTTACTCAAATCCTAATAATCAGTTAAATGACAGCAACTCAGCACAAAGTAAACGATTGTCGAGTGGTCCCCACCCTCCAGTCCAAAGGCTGGGTGTCCTTGTTCTGAAACTAAAGCGAGGGGAACTTTCACAATAAATGTTTGTATTTAACGCCGATAAATAATAAATGGCGTTTCACCATCAAATATGAACAGAATTAGCAGTCATTCATTCAAATGCCAGGACTTGGGCGAAGAATATTTTGACAGTATCGAGGAACTATTGAATATCTATCTACATGGTCCAGGTTCACCGCTAACTTGCAAATCGATGGCCCGGATTTGTTTTTATTAATAAGGAATATGATCAAATAATCACCCGAAAACATTTTTATTAAAACTTGACAACAAATTCCACCGGGATTCCGTCCAATTCAACTTTCTTCAAAATGACTGAATCACCATAAACTGGTTTTGAATTCGAGAAAAATCGTTGTAAGGAGGCCGATAATGTTGCCAATATCCCCACAGGAACAAGGGAGCAATAAAATTGTGACGTTTCAAAAATTGTTGTGCCAATGATACATTAATAAATGCTAAGGGATGCGGTCGTCTTAAGGCCCATAGTTCTTATTTAATACCTCCCCGCCCTCACAGTCTTGTCGCCAAATATCGTGTGTAAACAATGTTCAGTTTCAGTCGGAAACGTGACAGTTTCATTCGGGGTCAGTTCATCTTAACACAGCAGGGCCCGCCAGGCTTCTGCGGCTGCAGAGATAGTTCCACGTTAGTTCAATGTGGTGTTTTTAGGTGCACTTAAAAGATGACAACGGTAGCACAGCTTGGGAGTTCAGTTGCAATCCGGCTCCAGAGTCCACTTAAAGCATGCACGCACATTTCTTGGTTGTCATGGGAGTTCAGTATGTGAGGCAAAGCCCTCGGTATAACTCAGGTCTGCCTGCTTGTGCACTATGCCGCCGGAAAGCTGTGGTATCACTTGAAGTGAGAGCGAATTGCTCTCCAGATTGGTGACAGTTTATTGGAGAGCTAATTCACACCGGGCCCTTCCACGCCACAGTTTCTCATGAAGCCAGTTTTAATCCCCGGGTATGTTCTGTTGGAATGATGTTAGAAGACTGCGAAAGGAAACATACGGTTGAAACCCAAACTGGCCAAGACCATGCTTCGGGACTTACAGGGTTTCATTTATCACAGTCCAACTGGGAATTAGATGGTTGATCTGACCCGGTGTTTGCACATTAACTTTAATGTCACAGCAGTCTATTGCAATGCTAAACCACCAAACATTCTCCCACAAGCCCTTTAGCTAAATAGAACAAAAGGTTCTATGCCACATCAATTAATTTGGAAAAGTATTTATCTTATTGTTCTGTTGCCAGACAGCGTTATATTAACTGATATTAACTGGTTCAAAAACAAAAGAGATTTTTTTTAAACTCCGATTTTAAAGAGAACTTTAAAATGTCTGATTCTGATTAGAGAATGATTTGGAGCTTCTTTACGTGAGGCTGTTGGCTGCTAATATAATGCAACACATTAATAAAATATTCTCAAGACCCAAACATTCAGGATAATATCGTTGTTCAAATGACTTAGCTAATAATTTGACTTCAAGCAGAGCATTTGGGCCAATTAGATTTAATTTCTCACATAGTTACAATATTTTTCAAGGGATTGTACACTGATATACTCACACATTCGCATCAATATAACATCAGTACTAAAGTGGCAGTATAAATTGGGCGTTCCCAAAGGATTAGGTAATAATTTTGGTTGCAGAAAAATTATCTAAATTGGTTTAAGTTCTTTCGAGTGTGGCAAAGGCAAATGGTGCTGAACCCATTACAAGCGGCTATCGGCAGTTAGAGTTTGCTCCAGTTGCAGTCTGACTTCAGTGTGCTAACACGCTACAATTTAAAAGCGCCAGAGTTCCATTGGAATCTCTGCGAATTTGTATAACGTCTATGGATTAAGAATGTGGCAGTATCAGCTGTCCTGCCCTAATGTAACATTCAAACCTAACAGTCATCACGCCCGGCAACCAAATTTTAATTTGATTTTACGTTTTTAAGTTTAATTTGTTTTAATTGCCGGTGCTTTTAGTGTCCCCCTTCCCTTTTATAGGGGGCACTGGGGGAAATTGTGATTTTAGTGCCCAAAAAAAAACCAAAAAAAGAAAAACACAAAAAAAAACAAAAAAAAGGGGGAAAAAAAAGGGCCTTGTAAATGTCTGGAGTGTCACCCAGGTCGGGTGGCACCGTTTAATGTTTTATGTTTTTGCAGGTGAACTCCAAAAAGAGTTTCAAACCTAACAGCTTGCATAGCGGTGTAGAAGCATGCATATGCAGAGGATCAGTGTTGCTGCACCTTGTTACTGGTCAGACAGTATAACATGGCTCTGATGATTGCATTGTGAAGCACACAAGCCTCTCATCAGCTGTATATTTAAAAAAAATGATGATGCAAATTTCAGTTTTCTGAACTGTTCTGTAAAATTTAGTTTTACTGTCTCCAATAGATAAGAGGCCATTTTGGAGTGAACTCAGGAAGTACTTTTTCACATAAAGAGTAGTAGATATCGGGAACTATCTTCCTCCTAAAGGCTTTGGATGCTGGGTCAATTGAAGCTTTCAAGACTGAGATCAATAGGCGAGATTTTCCCGAGAGCCCCTCACCGCCTAATTACCCGCCCAGAAAAAACGCTAATGTTTTGTAAGTAACGCTGGCAAAAATGTCCACTTTTAAGTTAAAAATAATTGCCCGGCGAGAATATGGATCGTGCACCATTATTCTTGGCGGTTATCTCAACGGTTACGGTGAAATTAAGAAAAACAGGCGTTTTTTAAAAAAATTTAGTCCGAGGCTGCAGGCCTAGGGAGGGGGGGAAACTTATTTTTTTCCCCCACACAAAACCATTCCCAAGACACTTTTACACCTAATGTCCGTTTTACAATTTAAAACAGATAAATAACGAACCTTTAACTTGACTTTCTTTGCAGAATACTCACTTACCGCCCTATTTAAGCTGCTTTCACAGGGCGGTTCCCTCGGCGATCTGGACGGGCTTGCGTTGAGGCCAAACTAACGCCCTGGCAGTTTTCTCGGCGGTGCATGTCGGCGGTTTGGGCTTGGTGGGCATTTTAAGATTATGGCGATACCATTGAAAAACTAAGGGGGAAACTTTCGCCAGGCGGAAAACCAGCTGCACTGCCAAGAAAACCTGCTGAAAATAAAAGGAAAGTTTAGCTAAGTAATGGTATCAAGGGATATGGAGCAAAAGTGAGTAAATGGGGTTGAGGTACAGATTACCCATGATCTAACTGAAGGGTGTAAATGGCTTGGAGGGGCTTAATGGGCTACTCCTGTTCAATGTTTCCTCTTACACTCACGCGCAGCCCGGGACCGGATTTTTCCAATGTTACATTTCGCTCATGAATGAAATTGTGGGCCGCGCAACCCAAAAAATTAGGGGGTCTATTGTTCCTGTTCCTATAAAATATGATTTATAAAATTATGGCACCAGTTTTCAGGGATCCTGAATTATTATTGGTATTGTGAAAGTTTTAAAAATAGCTTTCAGTGCTTTACTAAATATTTGTAGGCTGGATTATTCTGTACTCTTGGAACTCAAACCAAATTCTAACCAACCTCCTGTAGCTCAGGATTTCATTGCACTCAGTTGCCTTCCACCTTATACTGTTAATGCATGTCCAAAACTACTTTGCACCAATGCAAAAGTTGCTGCGTAAGTATCGGCTTAATGTGTAGTAAAAGGGTGCAGAAACAGTGGCATATAGTGACATCAGATGATGTTATTGGAATAGTTTGGTTGCTAGGGAAGGTTACCATGACTTATATTGACCAAACTGCATATTGATTTGTGTTTAATTCTTGCTATGCTTTATGATACAATATTAGTAATTATCAAAGTATGTGATTCATTAAAATGTGAAGATTCCAGCAGATTACAGGCTATGTGTGCACATATCACATTACAGTGCAAACAACAGATACTCAGTTAAATTTACGAACCATTTGCATTCTTAGTAGCATATTGGAGTATACAAAATATTTCAATCTATTCTAGTACACCTAATAGCTGCAAAAATAACAGTTATTCTGAGATGAGCCGAGAACTTGCAGTGATAAGATGCATTTTTTTGTGTCACAGAAATCAATTTGTGCTGAAAAGAATACATTATAAGGGAAATTCACTGTAGGAATAATTCAAATCAGCAAGTAAATTTTGCCAGATTTGTCATGTGCCCATATGTTTTTTTGAAATTTGATGCTCAATAACTTTCCTATTCATGCTGTCTGTACATGTATGTATGTCTGTGGGGGCCATGTGCTTTCTAATATTATATTGGCAAGCTTTTATACTTATCAAGGTGAGGGATGTCAGTTGTGGGGAATATAAGACTTCCCTCTGTTGGAGCCCCAAACCTTCCCGTGTGATAGGAGCAGTTGAGAAACCAGATGGGGCAGATGTCTCATAAAACTTCCCCAAAAATGTTCTTTAATTGCAACTTAAAAAAAAAGCATCCCATAGTGCACCACCGTGACTTTATCCTTTTCCCACACCACCCATTTTCAAGAGGTCTGGAAGCAAAATTATACATTTGCACTGAATTACAAGCCATTTGGTTTTGCCAATGAATGCTAATGGGAAACTGAGCTGATCCCACAAAAGTAATTTCTAGCAATATTCTTACGGTAAAGAAAGAGATCAAATAGAGAAAGTTCCACTCTGTCCATCTGGGAGGGATTAGAATCCATTCCCCTAATTTTCTACCTATTTTCTTGAAGGCGCTAATTCATGTAGGAAATAGTTCCATGGGGAACAACAGCCTTGCACTACCTGGTTCGAATGGCCAGTCTTCATATGTGAGCTGAGACAGTAAATTTGACTGGGCTGTTCGACCACAGGCCTGCCAACTGATCTTCACAGTGGAGAATAGCTAACTCAGCACAAAGCAAGAATCCTGGGGCCTTAGTGCTCCACTGGGCAAGCTTCCTGTGTGCTTCTTACATTAAATGTATTTTTTTGTATGTGCAGACTTTATTCTTAAGCAATCACACAATTTTTTTGTAAATATATTTATTTATTTTCTGAAGTTGAGCAAAAGTTAATTTATATATGTTTTTATTTTTTTAAATAAAAATTGGTTATTTTGTTGTTTAAATTAAATACTGAGTTAATAGTTTCAATGTTTATTCATGCAATGTTATTGAAAGTAGGGAAGTCTTGCTGCAGCTATATAAGGTATTGGTGAGGCCATACCTGGAATACTGTGTGCAGTTTTGGTTTCCATATTTACGAAAGGATATACTTGCTTTGGAGGCAGTTCAGAGAAGGTTCACAAGGTTGATTCTGGGAATGAGAGGGTTGACTTATTAGGAAAGGTTGAGTAGGTTGGGCCTCTACTCATTGGAATTCAGAAGAATGAGAGGTGATCTTATCGAAACATATAAGATTATGAGGGGGCTTGACAAGGTGGATGCAGAGAGGATGTTTCCACTGATGGGGGAGACTAGAACTAGAGGGCATGATCTTAGAATAAGGGGCAGCCCATTTAAAACAGAGATGAGGAGAAATTTCTTCTCTCAGAGGGTTGTAAATCTATGGAATTCGCTGCCTCAGAGAGCAGTGGAAGTTGGGACATTGAATAAATTTAAGACAGAAATAGACAGTTTCTTAAACGATAAGGGGATAAAGGGTTATGGGGAGCGGGCGGGGATATGGAGCTGAGTCCATGATCAGATCAGCCATGATCTTATTGAATGGCGGAGCAGGCTCGAGGGGCCATGTGGCCTACTCCTGCTCCTATTTCTTATGTTCTTATGTTCATAGTACTCTTTTTTATTATGTTCACACAAAACAAAATTGAAATTCTAAGAAAATGACATGTTTTACAATATCCAACAGGTCGTATTTCATCAGAGTGGGTTCAGTTCTTACAGTATAAAAATGGAACCAACATGCTATTGTAATTATTCTAAACATCGTGACACTAGAAATGAAACACAATGCAAGAATTGTATGAAGGAGCTTATGATAATATTATACTATGAGTACTGAATGTCTTTTGGAACTTGCACACCTGTTAACTGCCAAAAATGATTTTTCAATAGTTGATATCTGAGTATTTATCATTGCGCCAAGGAGTTTGTTATCTGAATATTGTGACTTACTACTTCAATAGTATTGCACTATGCAGGGCAGTTTGATGCACCAATAGCACTGTACCATGCTAATGATTTGTTTTCTATCTCGATAACTTTGCACTGTGCTGAGGATTTTGTTAGATTTGTATCATTGCAGTTTGCAGAGGAATTTAGTATCTCATATACTATGTTCAGAAGATGAATGTCCTATTCTAAATTAAAAAAAATATAATTATTCAGCCTGCAGAATAAAAAATTAGCAAGGATATGCTGAATATTTTCTTAATATAGAAACATAGAAAATAGGTGCAGGAATAGGCCATTCGGCCCTTCGAGCCTGCACCACCATTCAATAAGATCATGGCCGGTCATTCCCTCAGTACCCCTTTCCTGCTTTCTCTCCATATCCCTTGATCCCCTTAGCCATAAGGACCATATCTAACTCCCTCTTGAATATATCCAATGAACTTGCATCAACAACTCTCTGCGGCAGGGAATTCCACCGATTAACAACTCTCTGAGTGAAGACGTTTCTCCTCATCTCAGTCCTAAATGACCTACCCCTTATCCTAAGACTGTGTCCTCTGGTTCTGGACTTCCCCAACATCGGGAACATTCTTCCCGCATCTAACCTGTCCCGTCCCGTCAGAATCTTATATGTATCTATGAGATCCCCTCTCATCCTTCTAAACTCCAATGCATAAAGGCCCAGTTGATTCAGTCTCTCCTCATATGTCAGACCAGCCATCCCGGGAATCAGTCCGGTGAACCTTCACTGCACTCCCTCAATAGCAAGAACATCCTTCCTCAGATTAGGAGACCAAAACTGAACACAATATTCCAGGTAAGGCCTCACTGAGGCCCTGCACAACTGCAGGAAGACCTCCCTGCTCCAAACTCAAATCCCCTAGCTATGAAGGCCAACATACCATTTGCCGCCTTCACCACCTGCTGCACCAGTATGCCAACTTTCAATGACTGATGAACCATGACACCCAGGTCTCGTTGCACCTGCCCTTTTCCTAATCTGCCGCCATTCAGATAATATTCTGTCTTCGTGTTTTTGCCCCCAAAGTGGATAACCTCTTATTTATCCACATTATACTGCATCTGCCATGCATTTGCCCACTCATCTAACCTGTCCAAGTCACCCTGCAGCCTCTTAGCGTCCCCTTCACAGCTCACACTGCCACCCAGTTTAGTGTCATCTGCAAACTTGGAGATATTGCACTCAATTCCTTCGTTTAAATCATTGATGTATATTGTAAATAGCTGGGGTCTCAGCACTGAGCCCTGCGGCACTCCACTAGTCACTGCCTGCCATTCTGAAAAGGACCCGTTTATCTCGACTCTCTGCTTCCTGTCTGCCAACCAGTTCTCTATCCATGTCATTATATTACCCCCAATTTTGCACACCAATCTCTTGTGTGGGACCTTGTCAAAAGACTTTTGAAAGTCCAAATACACCACATCCACTGGTTCTTCCTTGTCCACTCTACTAGTTACATCCTCAAAATTTTCCAGAAGATTTGTCAAGCATGATTTCCCCTTCATAGATCCATGCTGACTTGGACCGATCCTGTCATTGCTTTCCAAATGCGCTGCTATTTCATCCTTAATAATTGATTCCAATATTTTCCCCACTACTGATGTCAGGCTAACTGGTCTATAATTACCCGCATTCTCTCTCCCTCCCTTTTAACTTCTGTTTTAGAATGTATTTTTAAAGGATAATTCAAATTATAATTTAATTCAAACAAGTCATTTAAAGCTACAATAGCATCTCATATTAGAGTCTACAAGAGATCATTCTACCCAGAGCTCTGGTTTCCAGTCGTCTTGGGTAATCCTTGCCATTGGACGAAGACCTAGCTCTGTCAAGCCCGTGTAGTGGCTGGTGTGCAACGGCCACCACATGTTAAAAAAATCATCGCGCAGGCATCTTCCACCCTTCAAGATGTAGTTCGGGATCCGGAATATTAGGTCCTTCGTTGAAACACCTGTGAACTCATCCATTTTCAGCATGGATGCATGGCATCCTCATTTTGAGGGACTGCCTATGATGATGACTTTGTTCTTAAAATACCGTAAAGATCAAATCGATATTTTCAGAAGATGTGGACATACACACCAGGTCGGTAAAAATAAAAACAGCTTAATATTTTGGGTATTAACCCCTTGTCAAAATAATTCTACTGAAGGGTCAATGCCTGAAACATTAATCTGCCTTTCTCTTTACAGAATACTAATGGGCCTTCTGTGCTTCTCCAGCATTTTCCATTTATTTCAGATTTCCAGCATTTGCAATTATTTTTATTTATGTTTTATTTGTGTTTAGTATTGTTTGACCCTTAAAGTTCTCATTGTTTTGCTGGCCATGACAGTGAAAAATAAAATCGCTAACTTTCCAGTGGGGTGAATTTATATGAGGTGTGCATTCTGTCAGTCTGCTGGCAGTCGCTAGACAACTCCCACTGATAAACTTGACAATTACTTAGTAACACAACTGAATAGTGAGACAAATTGAATGGAGATTGGGTTTGCAAACAGAGCACATGAAAAATTAACAGTGCAATGTGTGTGTACTGAGCTAACCCAGCACTGCCAGCTGCAGAACCAGCACTGAGAACATAGGGATCAGTTCAGGGAGTCCCTATTTAACTAATTCACTGCTATGTAGAATCAGCATTGGAATAAACCTCAGTATTCTGTAACAATGCAACTGAATAGGTTTTATAGTAAAGACATAAATAGGGCAAGATTTTCGACTTTCGGGGTTTTTCGGTGAAAATGTTAGTGATACATGAAACTTACCGTTTGCGCTGTCCTGCCATTTTTTGCCTGAACATTTGGCCTGTACGTCTGCGCCGGGGTGCATCGGTAAGGGGGGCATTGCACAAGCATTCATGGTGCAAAAACGCGAAATTTGCCAAATTTAGTCAGGGATCAGGAGCGCTGCGAGAGAGAGGTATTGGGAGGGGGGGGATAAAATTCCCCAAAACATTCCAAAAACATTTACAAGACCCTTATCTATCGAATCACTGAAAAAAAGTAAATAATAAAAACTTTAACTTACCTTTGTTGCAGGTTTTCATACTTACAATTGCTGGCAGGGCTGCTCCGACAGGTTTGACCTGTCGCTATTTTGGGCATGGCTCACGGGTCGGGAGAGAGCCGAAAGTCCGATGCAAACGCCAACCCGTGTTGTTGCACGTTGGCGCACCTCTCTCCGGCGGTACTTGGAAGTGCTGCCGTAAACAGGTACCTGAGGATCCCGCCTGGGCTTTGCAATCGGGTTTTCGCCGCAGAGGGTCAAATTGCAGCAAAAACCCGGTCGCAAACTTCTCGAAAATCCGGCCCACAAGCTTTTCAAAACATGATGTGTTCAAGCTGTATCACACAAATCAAAACATTGGATTATAATTTCAAATGGAACAAATATTAATCTGATATAATTGAATAATATTGTACATGCCAATTTTTCTTAATTTTGTTGTTAATATTGGAGGCTATAATGATCATTATTGGTCACTATTGTCCATGACAGTATTGTTACTAGGGAAGTGCACTAATATCATTTACAGTGATATATAAAAATAAACTCGAAAGAGTGCAATTTTGTGCACGCTACCGTTGTCTGCGTACACTGACAAGTTGTGAATCATCATATATTCTTGTGGTTGCAGAAATCGTTCAAATTTCTCTTTTTAAGTAGTATTGCATATTCCATTTTGAAATTCTGTTATCATTGGTTCATTTATCTGGATTTTGAATTTGACCAATCTGCACGTAGTTACTGGAGGGAGTGAAGGAATGCACGATTCATTTCGTTCTTTAAAACATTCCTAGTTGGAGTCTCTCGATGTTAACTAATCTGAAAGTCAGTGAATCATACTTCAACATTTAAAAAAAATCATTACTTAATAGAATAAAGGCCACAGGTACAACAATGAGAAAAAAATATAAAGATTCTAAAATGAGTAAGCTTCAAATATGTACCAACTATATCTTCGTTCCATACAGCTGATTCTAGGCTTGCCAGATAGAATAAATATTTTTCAATCCATGTTTTCTTTTTCTTAAACCTGACCTGAGAGTGTTTTATTGCTGAAATTGGATCTTAAAAGTAAAAAAAAATAAAATTTCCAATGCTGAAAGCAGTCACTTTACTTACTGTAAACAATTAAAATTATAAAAAGAAAAACAAAACTGGTTTAATATTGAATGTTAATTTTATTTGGAGAAAAGGCTGGCAGTTCAGTAGCTCAGGTATTCACTTCACTTTGCTAAACACCTGTTTTTGTGCAGTGGGTAGGTCAACATTACTTCAACGTTGATGTATTGCTGTGCATTAGAGCCCACTTCATGCTTCCACTTCAAGTCAGTTGACAAAAATGGCAGGAAGAGACGTGTGCAAGTGCAAGTGAAAGTGCCGTGGTAAAATTAGCTGCTAACATGCATTACAGAGATTGCAACAAATTGTCAGTAAGCAGGTATATATGTAAGCAGAAGTTGTACAAATAAAATCAGAATGATGTATATGCAGATACACTGCACACATTTTCTCACCCTATGAAGAGTACTGAATTGTAACTCCCTCTTACCTATGTTCTATTTTCTACAAGATGTGTTAGTTCTCAATTAAAGATGGCAGCAGCAGCCGTCTACCATTAGCAAAAACAAAGGACATTCTCTTAAGTGCACTTCAAAGAAGCACACTTTTTCTAAGCCCAAACCATGAAAAAACATTGGCCCAGATTTTGTGTTCGTAATGGTGGTGAAACTGTCAGTGTTTGCCGTCATTACCCCTCTGAAACTTAGGATTTAGTGCAAGCGCAGATAAACACGGAAATCCAGAAGTTGCGGTTAGTTATTCCCTGCTCCGCCACAAGTTGCACCATGGAACTCCCCAGAGCTGGCAATCAATTCAAATTACACCGAAAGATAAAAACTTCCCTTATTAGGCTGGAATATCACTGTTAATGCCCCCCACATCCAACCGCAAAAGTTAACACTTTTTGAAAGAGTTGTAACTGGGCTTTTAACGGCATATTGACTGCTGAACAACCGTTCTGGCCCTGAAAAACTAACTTGATATTTGTGGAATGTCAATTTTTTCCATTAGCATGATCAAAAATCACATGGTTTTAACAATAATATTTTCTTTATGTTTATTTATGATATTTCAGCTTGTACCTTAATCATATGTATATGTCCCAATCTTTATTTCACTCGCTGTAAAATTTATAAAAAGTAAATTAGAATCTGTGCATTTTACTTCCTGGTTTGCTGCCTGTGAGAATTCTTCAATGTGATTGGCTACTCAATCTGCTTGCTGGATGCTGCCAATTTGCTTGATTTGGTACCAGATTCAAACTAATGTCGGGAGAGCTGAAATTCATGCTACAGAGATTGCTAAATTTTTGCAGGCAGCTTTCTTCGTGGTCAGCGTCAAGCACCATCACTTCACCGCTGACCGCAAATTTCAGGCCATTAGCATTGCAAGCAATGGAGGAGTCTACATCCCAATTGTCTGCTGTCATGGCGGAAGACAAATTATATGGAGGTGGATAGTTGTGAAAGGCAGAAAGATATTTAAAACATTTTGCAGAATGGCAATGTTTTTAATAGGGACTCCTCAAAATATTAAATCTATTTAATGTGTAATTCTAAAGATTGATTAAAGAGAACTTTATAACAATATCATCTATCAGTGGAGCCTCCACTTTCAGCAACATGGGTATGAAGGGTTAATTTAGTTAATTTACACAAGATTGCTAGACTACTGGTTTGCTGCCAGGATTTCAGAGAATGTGGAGGTTTCCAGAGAAGGAGTCTGAATAATCTTTAACAGGGAGAGCTAGGCTCCCGTCTGCCCAGAGCATGTTTTTAATCTCTGTGCTTTGTTTTACCTTGTCAGACGCCTATCTCTGAATTTGGGCTGAGCTTCTGTATCCCAGTAGACCTCGCTTCACTAAATGAGACAAATTGGCTGGAGAAGCAAGAACAAATGTGCGGTAATTCCTGTGAAAAATATCCTTTGTAAATGACCTGTTCCAATAAGTGAATTGCTGGTAATATTTGTTTAAGTGAAATGGAAAGTTTTGCCTTTGGCTCACCCTGAGTTTCAGTGATACAAAGCTTTGAAAAGGGTTATGGGATTTCTGGAGGGAAATACAGGCCAATTGCAGGTCACAAGGCACGTCATATTTTTTTTTAATGGATTAAGAACTTACCTGATAAAAATCTGAAAAATCTTGAAGCTCAATATAAAGCTCCAATATTACCTGATGCAGATTGTAATGTTTCCCACATTAACGCATTTTTACTTTTGTTAAATCGTGTATTCAACTTCTTCTAAGAAAGACTTTTGCTCTACTTTTTTAATGCATTCACAGGATGTGGGCATCGCCAGCAAAGCCAGCATTTATTGCCCATCGCTAATTACCTTCGAGAAGGTGGTGGTGAGCCACCTTCTTGACTACAACTGAAAGGCTTGCTAGGCCATATCAGAGCGCAGTTAATGATCTGGAGTCACATATAGGCCAGGCCAGGTAGAGGCAGCAGATTTCCTTCCCTAAAGGACATTAGTGAACCAGATTTTTTTTTTAAATGACAATTTAGTAGTTTCACGGTCACCATTACTGATACTAGCTTTTTTATTCCAGATTTATTCAATTGAATTTAAATTCCCCAGCTGCCAGGGGTGGCATTTGAACTTATGTCCCTGAATTACTAGTCCAGTAACATAACCACTATTCTACCGTACCCAATAGGTTTTATTTTCTGTCTCTTTAGGCTTCCCTGCATCATGCACCACTCTTTGGTCAAAAGGGCAGGCTAGCTATTCACTGCCAGCTTTCCACCAATTTAGCTCTTGAGCCAGTCACAATGAAGTGCCCTTGCACCCCTATTGGGAATGGACTATCTTCAAGCTTGTACCGAAGTAAAATACGGCAGCCGCTGGAAATTGGAAGTAAAACCAGAAAATGTTGGAAAACGCTCAGCACGTCAGGCAGCAACTGTGGAGGGAAAGAAAGAGTTTACGTTTCAGGTCAATGACCTATCCTCAGAGCATCAGAGTTTCAAGCTTTGTAACCATGCAGCTAAGATCAGGAACCCCTCTTTGGAGAATTGAGGGTAAACTGCACCAGTTGACGCAATTTTAGGCTATATACTGCTCTCAAATTTAACATAACTTGTACAAATCATGTGACCAATTTATGTTTGCTTTTATATGTCATGATCCCAAATGTACATAATTTATTCAAAACAGATTTTATTACATAAAGTGTTGCATCAACAATGGTATGTGTGTCAGCTATGGGTCAGTGGGTAGCACACTCACCTCTAAGTCAGAAGGTCTCCAGGGACTTGAGCACAAAAATCTAGGCTGACACTCCAGTGCACTGCTGAGGGAGTGTTGCATTGTCAGCGATGCGGTCGTTTGGATGAGACGTTAAACTGAGGCCCTGCCTGCTCTCTCGGTTGGATGTAAAAGATCCCATGGTACTATTTCAAAAAGAGCAGGGGAGTTATCCCCGGTGTCCTGGCCAATATTTATCCCTCAATCAACATAACAAAAATAGATTATCTATTCATTACCACATTGCTGTTTGTGGGAACTTGCTGTGTACAAGTTGGCTGCTGCATTTTAACAGTGACTACACTCCAAAAGTACTTTATTGACTGTAAAGTGCTTTGAGACATCCGGTGGTTGTGAAAGGCACTATATAAATGCAAATCTTTCTTTCTTTCTGTTGTTAATGTAATTTATACCATTCAAAAACAAAATATTTATAAACTTGCTTGTGACTTTGTAACTCATGTATTATTAGATATTCCTCATTGTCATATGACATTCTATATTCCTCAGTTACCCACTGAAAATCTTCTGTCTAATACCAAAAAGAAGCTCCTCTATGGCTCAGTGAGTAAGTGATTTCAGTTGGCGCGCTCTGAGATTAAATCCCTGGCTAATGCTGAGTTATTGTGGGTCACAGCAAGAACATTTTCACACAAAAGATTATTAGAATATGGAATGCATTACCACGGGTGGCTATTGGAGTCATCAATCACAACATTTAAGAAGAAATTGAAGAAATTATTAAATTTTCTGGGGAGAGGGCAGCAAAATTGAATTAGAATAGACAGCTGCAGTATAGAGCTAGCACTGTCCAAGGATGGACTGAAGGTTCTATCGGGCTGAAGTTTCACCACCATTCTGTCCCCTTTTTTTGGCCTACGCTCTTTTTTTTGGAGCAGACTAAAATCTGCAAGTTTGCCAAAGTTTCTGCGCCATTCTAAAGTACTTATGTCCGATTTTTTTAAGTCGCCGATTTTTTGATGTCACTGGGGGCGGAATCTGCCAGGTGCGTCATTTCTGGCCATTTAAGCGAGTTTTACCAAGTAGAAGGTTTTCAAAAACGGCGCAGTGCACCGTTCTGAAAAACCTTATCTACATTTAAGTACATCGGCGCAAAGCAGGCGCTATTGTTTTAGTGGAGCTGAAGAGACGGCACCAAATTTTAGCCCATCAAATTTGTGCTCGTACTTTTATCCATATGAGGCACCTGGACTAATCCCACTCTTCTGCCACTCCTCATTCCTATTTTTTTCAAATTCCCTTTCAAAATAATTTATGGGGTCTTTCAAAAAAAGATTTTGGCAGGGAATTCCACATTCTAACCATCCTTTGTTTCAATTTTCTTACTAACCTCCTCCCTTAATTATTTTGATTATCTTAAATGCATGCCCTATCATTACTGTCTTGCTGACCAGTGAAAACAAGCTATCACTATTTACCCTATGGTAATCCTGCATAATCTTGAAGTTCTCAATCAGTTCACCCGTCAATGTTCTCAGCTCCAGTGAAAAAGCTTCAGTTTCTCAAGACTCTCCTCATCGCTGAATAGCTACTTGTGTGAGGTACTGAAGGGCGGTTGGCAGCCATGGAACCAGACAGACTAATCAGCACTTCAGCAAAGGAGAAAGCGGAAAAGAAAAAAAGGACCCATTAAATCTTGCTACCAGGACTACTTCCACTGTGTATTCATATTACAAATCTGCCGTTAACTTTCGAAACTAGCAGTAGTTTCATGCTGTAAGTAGACCAACATCAGTTACTGAAACCATTCCGAATCTCGCTGTACAGGTAAGGACATGGTTTTGTTTGATTTACCTGTCGGAAGCTTCCCCAGTGACTGGGAAGTTTTTGATACAAATTTAAAACTTTTTTTTATAAACAATTGTTCATTTGTAAGTGCATACCGTTCAAAATCTTTTTGAAACTATATTTATTTTACCTCACCAATTCCCTGTTTTATTCAGGTAAGAGACAAAAAAAAAGTGCTTTTCTTGATGTGCAGGAAAATAAAAGAGCTTTACGCACATTCTTGTATTTTTTTCCTTGTTTCCTTACTCCCCATGTTGCAAAGATGCCAGTTTTAATGGTAAAAGGGTTAAATTCTGAAATTACAAAACTACTTTTTGGAGTGGTTCTAAGGTAACAAAAGCCCTGTAGCACAAGCTATGCTATGACTCAATGGCTCCACAAACTAACTCTAACTGATAGCAGCAGCTGTACGATCTCTCACAGGCTCCACACACTGTCCCTAACTGACAAGAGCTTCAAATATAATCAAGAGCTCACAGTGTCTGCGCACTACATACAGCCTGGGCCCCACATACTAAAACGTCATGCATTAAAACTCCTTATGATAAGTGCCCACTGGAGTCACACGCAAATCTACTACAGTGACAGCAAGCAATTAAATTCAAATAAACTTACATGAACAGCCTATAATTAATTTGGACATGAATTACTATTTTACTATTCAACTATAAGTTGAATTTACAGACAAGCCAGCGAAAAATCTTAGCTATCTCAGTGAGACCCAGTTTCTGCTAACAGCGCAGGCCACGTAAACAAGGCATAAATTTCAAATGAATGAGGAAAAATTAGTCCCTATCCAGTAATACATATTACACAAAACGCTCTATTTTTAAAGTGATAAATTAAACTTTAGGCATTAAAGATGTGCCAATACAGAAGCTTGACACATTTTATCACAAAATAATACTCTGTGTGACATATTTCATTGACAACAAGATTGTTATCTTTTAACATCCTCTCTTTGCTATGAGAAAATGTTAGACAAACGAACATGAAGTAAAGCATATAAGGGCTAAAAACAAAATGCTGTAGACAACAACAACAACAACTTGTATTTATATAGCACGTAGTGAAATGTCCCAAGGCACGTCACAGGAGTATTATGAGACAAAAAATTTGACACCAAGCCACATAAGGAGAAAATAGAGCAGGAAAGCTTGGTCAAAGAAGTAGGTTTTAAGAAGCGTCTTGAAGGAGGAAAGAGAGGTAGAGAAGTAGAGAGCTTTAGGCAGGGAATTCCAGAGCGAGGGGCCTAGACAAACAAAATTATATCATGATGAAAAGACTTTACTATTCCAGCAACCTCAAGTATATATTTTCACATTCCTCAATCTACCCCATGGTTTATTCATGACATACGATTTAGAATGGTGGTAAAGTGAGTGAGGAGACAGGGTTACAACTATAATATTGGTGGCCGTGCATTCACTTTCCAAACCTGATGGCACAGAGTACTTGTAACATTGAGAGAAAGATTGAACCAAACTGAGAACTGGAGGCAACTCAAGGGACACTGAATGTGAAACCTCATCGCTTCCTCAGATCCCGGTGGATAATGTGGAAAATCCCGAGCGAATGAACAAACTCCATGCTTTTCCTAAATATTCCACTATGACGCTCCAAATATTCCAGACCTTTTAGGTATCAATACCTGCAGACCCATATGAGATCAAATATGGAATCGATTCCAGGCAATAGAATGAAACAAAAAAGCCCAACTATACAGAAAACAAAAAGATTCAGAACATCAACATAGTAATTAGAAAAAAATACTTAAAAGAAAGATCTATGACACCAATATCAGAAAATGGGAAAAATAACCAATCATTCAAAGCATTTTGTGCAGGAACTGAATAATTGCAAATCATATCATTTATATAACAGTGCAAAGTGTAAATTTCCACATGCAGACAAATGATGCACAAGAGGAGGAAATATCACAAATGCTTTAAAGAAACCTATCAAACAGCCAGCGATACCAGCTCATCAGTCAACAAGAGACTAAAATCATCAATTACATTTTTTTATTGTATACAGATATATGAGTTACAAGAATAAATCTAAAAATGTATCGCAAGTATAATAAAAGACAATGCTCACGGCAAGCAAAATAAACATAGATAATATTTAATTCCCACGGCTGATCGCGATACCTTAATCATCATTTTATTATTTGTAAGTTATGAAGTCAGATTCATGAGTGGAATAAAGGTACACAAAGCAAATACAGTGGTGCAGTATATTAATATTCCAACAAACCATATCATAAAGTGGTCGAATGAGGTTTATGCCTGTGACTCTCTGATTATGATCTTGGTATTACTGTCAGAATGGGGTCATTAATGGATGCAGTTCCTCACAGCAGCAGAAGGAGAGAAATGAACAGGTGAATTTCCTTCGTCCCATCTTGCACACCTTATCTGGATCAAAAAGGCCATTACATAGGATTACATAGGATGTACGACACAGAAATGGGCCATTCAGCCCAACCAGTCCATGCCGGTTTTTATGCTTCACTCGAGCCTCCGCCCATCTTTCCTCATCTAAATCTATCAGTGTAACTATCTATTCCCTTCTTCCTCATATGCTTATCTAGCCTCCCCTTAAATGCATCTATACTATTTGCTTCAACCACATAGCCCATTGGCAGCAGTAGTTTTTCTCTCCTGGCTAATTTTCTACCCCTGCCACCCCATCCTGAAAGTCTGGACTCCCCTGTTGGGCTATTGGTCCGCAGTTGAATAACTTGTTGTCACTTACTGTGTGGACTCACTCTTGAATAAGTGCCAATTTTAGCCCATTATTCAGGCATGAGTCTGCAAAGTAAGTGTCAGCAGGGTACTTAAGTGTGGGGAGCTCAATTCTGTTCTTAACTGATATCCACATGTACCCATTTCCAGCATCTATCACTGGATAACAATCAAGAGTGGGCACCGTTGCCAAATTTTCTGTCTTAGATGAGAGCTACTGGATTCAATTGTAACCCCCCCCCCCCCGTCCCACCCCTACTTCTGACTCATCTGCGATCTGCTAACAGCACAGATCATTTTTCTGTTCTGTATGGTTCAGCTACTCATTGTGTAAATCTGTTGAACCATCAGAGGAACATAACAGTATTTTGATGGTTTAACATAACATTATTAATGAATCATATGTGATATTGTGAAACCTAAACTACAGCAAGATTTTAAAGTAGGTGCAAACCACCCGCCTATTACCTTTAATACAACCGCTACACCAGCAAAGACAGGCCAATCCAGGCCGGTTTCAACGACCTACGACCAACCTGTCTCAAATCTAGAAGGCCATTCTGGACCGTCGCCGAAGCCCTTCAGCGATCTCCCCTCAGCCTTGATGAGGGATGGCAAAATGCTTGAAGAACTGTGACAGACGGAATGGATTCCTTATAGAGGAGCCCACAGTACACTTGAAGGATCAAACCTTCCTCGCAAACAGCGGACACCCATCAACCTCCTCAGAACCAGTCATGGTCGATGCTGCTGCCTTCTCCATTGTTGGAAGATTAAAGCCTCCCCATCATGCGACTGTGGAGACCCTGGAGCACATCATTGAGCACTGCCCTCAGGAAATTTGCAGGCAGCCTACAAGATCCACGCTGTTAGACCGGAAGCTTGGCCTAGATACCCAACTTGGATATTGACATTGATTTGCTTTGCTACTACCATACGAAAGAAAACGAAGGTGACCTTTATTTGTGTGATCTATTGAATGACCTGATTATTACAGTTTATTCGCAATTGTTAAAAATGATGCATTAGTAACAATTATACTCTGGGTCTATTTATACTAAAGATCATAAGTTTGAATTATATTAATGTCAATGAATGTTATTCTTTTACTGAGCTTCCCATTCATCATCACACCTGTGCTCACTGACCTAATGTGGCTCTCGATCCACCAATTTTAAAATTCTCATCCCCGTGTTCAAATCCTTGCGTAGCCCCTCCCTATCTCTGTAATCTCTTCCAGCGCTACAGCACTCCAAGAACTCTACAGCACTCCAAGAACTCTACAGCACTCCAAGAACTCTACAGCACTCCAAGAACTCTACAGCACTCCAAGAACTCTACGTTGGCCTCTTGTGCATCCCCCACTTCCTTCTCTCCACCACTAGCACCGTGACTTCAGCCATTTAGGCCCTAGGCTCTAGAATTCCCTCCCTGAAGTTCGCCTCTCCACCTCTCTCTCCTTTAAGACTCTGCTTAAAACCTACCTCTTTGACCACCTGCCTTAACGTCTCCTTCAGGTTTGGTGTCAATTTTTGTCTCTTTATTCTCCTGTGAAGTGCCTTGGGACATTTTACTACATTAAAGGTACTATATAAATGCAACTTGATGTTGTACAATACCTGCATATGTTCTCAACTCTAATGCAGAAGCGCCAATATTTTCTTTGAACTGTTTATTTTACAGCATCAGTGTCTGGTATTTAAAAGATTGATATGGTGACCACGTATGTGTGGAATACCAATTTCCTATGAAACAAAGTCCATCACTGTTTTATTTGCAACACAAAACAAATGTGGTTTAATTTCTCATTTATATTTCTCTTATCAGTGTAGAAATGCAAAAACTGTGCCTTGTAATACAGAACAGCAAACTGTCCCACCTGGTCAATGAAAAAGCTGACAACATGGGGTAGAAATTGGACCCTGTTGTGCCCAATTTCGCGGACCAATGTCCTGTGTTCCAAGGACACCTCAGAGAAATTGGACCGTAGTCAGCTGATAGCCTCCCTTATGAGATGTGCCTGCAGCTGTCTGGCAGCCGGCACATCTTGGATATTGTTCGTGAGGGAGGCTCCGGAGGTAATGGTGAGGGTCATGGTGAAAGAACCCATCTGCATCTACAGACAGGGAGGTGAGGCAAGGGCCTAAGGCCAACTACAGTGTCTGTTCAGCCGTGCATCCCTGCAGTAGGCATTCTGATCCCCCTCCATGTCCTCCTCAATGGAGAGGAATGGGAAAGGTCTAGGGGAGACCCAACTGGCTTCTGAAACTCAGTCCACAACTGTAAAACTTAAAAAAAAATGTAAAATGCTTTAGAAGTAACTTTATATAATTAAATGAAATTAAATAACAGTTTAAAAACCTTCAGGAAACTTCAAAAAAACTTTACATAAAATTAGAAATAACTAAAATCTACTTTAAATAATATGCTGTACCAGTAAAAACCTTACTAACCTGGCCCCTAAGGGTTTCAGCAATGGAGCACCTCTATCCCACCCTAAGCAAACCCTACTGCCTCTTCTTTCAGGACGCGAAGGTTGTGTCCGGTCAGGTTCAGCCTCAGACAGTGACCAGGGAACGAAGTTTGTGGCGGACTTTGGTCTTCCCAATATTTAGTTGGAGGAAATTTCTGCTTATCTGGAATGTAGGACAAGCAGAGTGACAGATCAAAGACAGTGGAGGTGGCCAAGAGAGGTGGTGGTAACTTGACCTAACAAGGTTTAGCATAAATGTTGTGTCTCTAAAGCACTATACGCAGCTTATGCCTAGGAGATAATCAATGATTGCATTTTCCCTTTCCCTTCACCAGACTGACAATGCACATGGATAAATATGTCTCTCCACCCACTAGGCTGCTAAAGAACATGGCAGAACCGACAAAAAAAATGTTTCTTCCAAAAGCTTTTAAAATTCTTTTGATTTGAAACCAAATGAGCTACCAGGTCGTCATCAGAGGGTTGTAAATCTCAGAGGGTTGTAAGTCTATGGAATTCTCTGCCCCAGAGAGCTGTGGATGCTGGGTCATTGAATATATTTAAGGCAGAGATCGACAGATTTTTGAGCGATAAGGGAGTAAAGAGTTATGGGGAGCGGGCAGGGAAGTGGAGCTGAGTCCATGATCAGATCAGCCATGATCTTATTAAATGGCGGAGCAAGCTCGATGGGCCAAATGGCTGAATCCTGCTCCTATTTCTTATGTTCTTATGTCATGTACACCCTCAAAGCCTCCTTGATAAAATGCAACATCCCTACCGACACTTGGGAGTCCCTGGCCAGAGACCACCCTAAGTGGAGGAAGAGCATCCGGGAGGGCGCTGGGCACCTCGAGTCTCATCGCCGAGAGCATGCAGAAAGCAAGCGCAGTCAGCGGAAGGAGTGTGCGACAAACCAGTCCCACCCACCCTTTCCTTCAACGGCTGTCTGTCCCACCTGTGACAGAGACTGTAATTCCCGTATTGGACTGTTCAGTCACCTAAGAACTCACTTTTAGAGTGGAAGCAAGTCTTCCTCGATTTTGAGGGACTGCCTATGATGATGATGATGTCATGGAAGAAGTTGTTTTTGTCAGAACTTGTAAATTAGCTGCTAAAGGAAGCAAATTGCTGGTTGACACATCCAATTCTAAATGCTCTAAATTTGATCCACATTTTCAACAGTTTGAATTTGGACTACTTTGGGTTTAGGTGTCAAGACCCATCCCAGCCAGTAAGAAATCATTTCAGATCAATGTCAAACATTCATCTTATCCTTTATCACGCCCCTCTAATCGCTTTCCTAATGCGATTACAATGTAAACTCCAGGTAAAATGAGAGATCTCCAACCTTTCTTGTCTTGGACGTTCTGAGAATGAGGCTCCATCAGAGAATTGAAGCACTAACTGTGGAAGAGTCTACTTCACCGATGGGAATACAATATCACTGGTTCATAAAAGCCAAGGGACGATTATCAAACAATATTTTATGGCACACAAACAAAAATACTGCGCATGCTGGGAATCTGAAGTAAAAAGAGAAAATGCTGGAAATACTCAGCGGGTCAGGCAGCATCTGTGGAGAGAGAAACAGAGTTAATGGTTCAGGTCAATGACCTGTCGTTAGAACTGGCTATAAATCCAGAGACTGACTATAAAATCCAGTAACTGAATATCTTCTCTCTTAGGCAGTCCCTCGGAGTTGAGGATGACCTAACTGAATATCAGTAAGTTTTTTTGATTTAATAAATCAGAAAACGTTGAATTGCGTTATATATATTAAGGAACAATTCAACTTTAACTAAAATATATGCAGATTTAAGACATATGTAGGTTGAAGAAAGGCACAGACTTGATTTAATTAAGGTTCTGTAAATACTTTTATTAATTTTCTATGATTTATTTTTAAAAAAAAAATCAGTAATGAAGAATATTTTTTTTCAACTCATTATAGCAAAATAGATATTTATGTTAAATCCAATTAACAAGCCAAAATTCCAATTTATTTTAGAAGAGGAAAGTTATTACATTGTTAGGGTATTTTTGGTGGGGCTAAGGAGAGGAAATTTGTGATGTGGGCAGTTCTGTGTCTCCTGCATCTATTGCATTCATCGGGTGCAGACTTGTGCCTCTTTCCCTATAGCAGAGCTTCTTATTGTGATTGAGAAATTCTCCCCGATACAATCCCTCCAACTGCTTGCTCTGTGACATTCAGGATCAGAATCCTTCCATCTCTTTAAAAAAAAACCCCATCTAAATTGGTTTGTTGTGGTCTGTGCATTGTACATTTGTCAATGGAGACGGTTGCATGAAGATTTACTGCTGTAAATGTCTGCAGCAAATAGATTGCTGATGTCAGATTTATGCAGCACAGAACTTGAATAAGTGTGAACTATTCAAGAGCAGGGGACAGGCATAAAGTATAGAAAAGATTTGTACTTGTCCAATCCTGAAGTGGTCTTTTTCAAAAGAACACAGAACTGTGCAGTGACAAGTGCAAAAATATCTTATGGAAAACAGACCTTTTCAGCAGATGCAGCATTTTGCAAATCTGCAAATCTGACTGAATTCCAGGGATTAGAGCAGCACTGCTTTAAACAGTATTCAGACTGGCCATTTGGCCAAAACATCACCCTAAAATCATTAGGATATAGTAAAATCGAAGAATTATCAATTCACTACTCAAAATGGTAATGAAGAAATCCAGAGATTGACTATAAAATCCAATAACTGAATATCAATAAGGTTTTACAGCTTTAATAAATGTTGAATTGAGCTATGCAATATATATTGATGAACAATTCAACTTTAAATAAAATATATGTAGGCTGCAGAAATGCGCAGACTTGATTTAATTAAGAGTCTTTAAAAAACATTTTTAATCGTTCACGGGATGTGGGCGTCGTTGCCAAGGCCAACATTTATTGCCCATCCCTAATTGCCTTTGAGACAACTGAGTGGTATGCTAAGCCATTTCAGAGGGGAGTTAAGAATAAACCACATTGTTGTGGGTCTCGAGTCACATGTAGGCCAGACCGGGTAAGGATGGCACATTTCCTTCCGTAAGTTCAGAAGGATGAGGGGTGATCTTATAGAAACATTTAAAATAATGAAGGGGATAGACAAGATAGAGGCAGAGAGGTTGTTTCCACTGGTCGGGGAGACTAGAACTAGGGGGCACAGCCTCAAAATACGGGTGAGCCAATTTAAAACCGAGTTGAGAAGGAATTTCTTCT
Source organism: Pristiophorus japonicus (assembly GCF_044704955.1). Taxonomy (NCBI): domain Eukaryota; kingdom Metazoa; phylum Chordata; class Chondrichthyes; family Pristiophoridae; genus Pristiophorus; species Pristiophorus japonicus. The sequence goes on along the minus strand of NC_091988.1, from coordinate 185,531,490 downwards.
CCCAGAGGGTTGTGAATCTGTGGAATTCTCTGTCCAAGGAAGCAGTTGAGGCTAGCTCATTGAATGTATTCAAGTCACAGATAGATAGATTTTTAACCAATAAGGGAATTAAGGGTTATGGGGAGCGGGCGGGTAAGTGGAGCTGAGTCCATGGCCAGATCAGCCATGATCTTGTTGAATGGCGGAGCAGGCTCGAGGGGCTAGATGGCCTACTCCTGTTCCTAATTCTTATGTTCTTATGTTCTTATGTAAAGGACATTAGTGAACAGATGGGTTTTTATGACAATCCAGTAGTTTCATGGTCACCATTACTGATACTAGCTTTTTATTCTAGATTTATTTAAGTAACTGAATTTTAATTCCCCAGCTGCCGTGATGAGATTTGAACTCACAACTCTGGTTCATTAGCCCAGGCCTCTGGATTTCTAGTCTAGTAACATAACTACAATGTTACCATACCAGATAAATAATGCTTATATTAATTTTCTATGATTTATTACATTTTCAGTATCTGCAAGTTGTACCACATTGCCATAAACCTGATTGATTTAGAGAGTGATACAACCATACAATTGAAACATGTTCTAGCTTTGAAGTTACTCTTGGTGTTATTATCACATGAAAACTTAATGTATTTGTATCACAATCTTCTGTCTGCTATTGTAATGGAAACACTTAAACCTATTGGGCTGGAATTTGGTCAAAAACCGTCAACACCGGATTACCACCAAAAAAACACGCTTTGATTATTTAATTAAGATTGGCGGAAAATTAATTAACAAATGATAAAAATCCGCCCGGCAGGAAAATTCGGTGTTCCATGTAGATTCTCGGCTGGTCAAATTCAGTCATATTGCAGTAGAATTTAATCCGAGGCTGTGAGTTTTGCGTAGGAGGGAGGAAAACACAAAAAATATTTTTCAAATAAACAAAAAATAAAACATTAGAAAACATTCACGGACCCTTTTCCACTGAATCGCTGCAAAAGAATTTAAAATAAAACTTTAACTTACCTTTTTTTTGCCGGATTTCAAACCTACCGCCGATCAAAGGGCTGCTCCGGCTGGTTCTCCTTTAGAAGGATGAAAGGGAATCTCATAGAAACATATAAAATTCTGACGGGACTGGACAGGTTAGATGCAGGAAGAATTTTCCCGATGTTGGGGAAGTCCAGAACTAGGGGACACAGTCTAAGGATAAGGGGTAGGCCATTTAGGACTGAGATGAGGAGAAACTTCTTTACTCAGAGAGTTGTTAGCCTGTGAAATTTTCTACCACAGAGAGTTGTTGATGCCAGTCCGTTAGGAGGGAGTTAGATATGGCCCTTATGGCTAAAGGGATCAAGTGGTATGGAGAGAAAGCAGGAATGGGGTACTGAGGGAATGATCAGCCATGATCTTATTGAATGGTGGTGCAGGCTTGAAGGGCCGAATGGCCTACTCCTGCACTTATTTTCTATGTTTCTATGTTTCTATATTTCTACTGCTGATCGAGGGGATGCTCTGGCTGGTTCTCTTGGGTGGTTTTTTTCTCCTCTACTACGGGTCATCGCTGTGCCAAAACTCGGGCGGAAGCGGTTTTTCTGGTGTTGCACGGTGGCGGTCTGCACCCCAGCAGTATTTCAAAACCGCTGTCGGAACATTTGGATCAAACTCACACCGGGTGGTTTTCCACCAGAAAGTACGAATACCGCCAAAAAACGCAGCGGAAATGCTGACCAAATTCCAGCCCATTATTATTTTTAAAATGTATTATTGCCTCAGTTAAAATAATGCACAGAAGAGTGTCATACGAATGTGTTATGCACTGATGCATTAATATTAACAATGGCAATTCTTAGGCTTCTGAGTTCCAAGTTTTATTGTTAATTGTTTCAGCTCATATTTCTTGCAACAGGGACATTTTGCATAATTTACAAGCTCTTTGTTCCACACAGAGGCCAAACTGAATTTTGGCCAGGAACTTCTGCTCATCCTTATTAAACATGAACAGCAAAAAGTAACGGCAGATACAAAGAACATGATCTCTTGTACGGAGGCCAGATTTGGTTTAATTTGAAGAAGCTTTATGAGGTTTGGCCAAACTGCAGCAGTCTGCGAACTTTCATTAGTGCTGAAATAGTGCAGGAATAGTCTGTAATCTCAGCAGCTGGTGTGAGACAACCTTTTTGAATTTGGAACAAAATATAAAAATTATATAGAGTCACCAATTAACCCAAAGTGAATTATGATTAAAAAATTTGCCAGCATCTATATAGTTATAAATTATTTCTACATCAGTGACTTGTGGTACAACAACCCCTAGTGTTATGTTACTGTGTAATAAAACAGCTTGACACTAATGAGAGACTGTGTGTGATGAATAGCTGTCACGGCCCAGATAAGGATTCTCAAACCTGCCCTTGAACTATATCTACCTAAGACTAGCGCTTTCAGGATACAGACCCCCCCCTCCCACCCACATATGTCACAAACAAAACCTCATAATGATTTTAATAACTGAGAATAGCGCACCAGCAATCACATCTTCATAGTTAAAGTCAATCAGGATAGGTTTTGACTTTGTGCAATTATACAAATTGGGTGATAGCGAGTCGGTAGCATGATTTTTATTTCCTCATCCAGCCCCATAAACCCTCTGAGATCTCTGTGCCCCTCTGATTTTGGCCTCTTGCGCATCCCTGATTTTCATCACTCCACCATTGGCGCCCATGCCTTCAGCTGCCGAGGCCCTGAGCTCTAGAATTCCCTCCCTAAACCTCTCCGCCTCTCTCCCCCACTCCCCTAGTTTAAGATGCTCATTAAAACCTACCTGTTTGATCACGTTTTTGATCGTCTGTCCTAATATCTCCTTATATGGCTTGGTGTCAAATGTTTGTTTGTTAACGCCCCTGTAAAGCGCCTCGGGACGTTTTACTACGTTAATATACATGCAAATTGTTGTTGCTGTTGTCGGTGATCAATACATTTGCACCTAAATAACATTTCAGAAAATCAGGGGTTAGATGGATAACATTGAAATAAATGTACAATAATACATTGAACCTTTCTCATAGTTCACCCACAACAAAAATAAAATCTAATGACAAAGCTCCAATTGAAATGGTAATTACTCTTGAAACAGAAGGACAGACACTCTGGAGCTGCAGAATATTAGCCTACTAATGCGATTTATCAATGAGTGCTAGAACGCACATGGGGTGAATTCAGAATTTTCCACAGGGTGGGGTGAAAACCAAAGAGTGAAGCACTCTGACATAAGCCCACTGGTGCTTCCCATTAGCACCCCTGGTGGCGCTAACTGGTAGCACCCCGTTCCTACCGGCAACACCACTGGCTGCTGAGCTGTCGATGACGACGTCATCATCGTGCGCAACGACTCGTTTTCACCCCGGTGCCAAAATTCGATAGCGCCCCATGAAGCTCCTGCAGGCCGCTCATGGGGCGAAAATCAAAGGGGAAGTGCGGCGCTGAAAATTTTTTAAATGGTCGACTTATTGGTTGTGGCCTTCTTCACTGCAGTTCGCAGGGTCCATGCTGTGATCTTGCAACCCCGGCATTCCACTTGTGTGTCAGGCTGCTGCCACGGCACCCTGCTCCCTGGTAGTCTAGCGATGACTCCTTTTCCCTCCGGCCGAGTTGGCGGCTTGGCCCTCCCCTTTAATGGAAGGAGAGGACCCTGTCTTCCCGCCTGCGCTATGCGACCCTCTGCGTAGCACTGGAAAATTCGCTTTGTTTTGCGTGAGATTTTGCGCTCCACTACCTCTCGGGGGCGGTAAGCCCAACATAGTTCGCGGGGCGGGGCTTCCGCGCAGGAACTCCAGCCTCGTGGCTGTTACCGTCCTCAAAAGGGGCTGTATCGAATTTTCAGTCCTTAGAATAGTATTAGTAGAGGACTGTAATACATTGCACTTGAAATTTTAAAAGAATAGTCTGGATTTTGTTTTTAATGTCTTTTTTCGGGCAGTTTGGAGGTGGTCTGGTGAGTAAAATGGGGCAGGGAGGCCCTCTGCCCCTAAATATAGCAATTTATTTTACTTGACCCCACGGTGACCGTGATCTACCTGTTGGAATTGCACCCTACTGCTTTAAAATGAAGTGGAGGATTGAATCAGCGTGACATTTTTCATATGGTCTCTCTAAGTTAAATTGCTAATTTATGGTAAACTTTGGAATAGTAGCTACTCAAAATTGATCGAAGCTACTTAAACCCAATTCTTATCGGACACTACTAGGCAACAGAGAGCAGAGACTTTAATTATATTTGATTGGGTTGGACTTAAACCCAGAGACTAGAACTGAAAGGAGAGTGTACTGACCACGGACCCATTTGGATATTTTTCATCTGGTACTTATTTCCTAGTTGTTTTGTGCTTCTAAGGATTTAAGATCTACTTTGCCAATGCATAATTATCATACGTTAATACTCAAGTAATACTTTCAGCATGCATTTAGTTCGCCGTACAAACACAGGTCTGTAATAAAATGCAAAGTCTGAAAATGTAATATATTACTGAACTAACTTCTGTGTGAACCGATATACACGTCCATGACCATATAATACCTGAACCACTTGTTGTCCAGTATATACTGCCAACAAGACATAAATGGCCCTGAATTCACGGTCGGCAGCGTAGCGAGGGAGTACGGCACCAACATCGCAAGGAAATCACACTTACATTGTGTGAACCCCGCTCCGAGAATTTGCTCTCGAACGCTGCAGAGCTGTGAGCAGCGTAGGGGCCCGCAGAGCCCAGGAGCACACTGTTGTGCGTATTCAAACCTGGGATCACGCGGGGCAGTGGTCCTATCACTTCCCAGGTCCAAAATTCAGCTTCCCAAAAAGGCCACTTGCCACCAGAAAGCGACGGCCAGGCAGTGGAGCCCAGCGGCCGCCGACTTCCGGTCCAATGGTCGCCGCCAGCGAAATATATCTCAGGGATTTTTCTGGCGGTCCCCAGTTCCGCCCTGCTGTTGCTGACCATCCTAAGTGCGTCATCAAAGGGCACGCCGCTGATCCCCCGCACCTCCAGCGCACCTCCCGTGAAATTTAGCTGCAAAAATCTTTAACCTGCCGCGCGGTGCCCCCGACAGCATTTTCTGTCGGTGCACCTTGCATTCTCTCTGTGAGCCATGGCAGTGCGACGGCCCTTCAAGGGCCATGTTTTTATTTTGCCCCCGGGTTCAGCCGGACCATCAACAGGCAGCCTGGCACCCCCTCTTGGGTGTTAAGGCAATTAGGGAGAGAGGATCGCGGCCAGCCCCCGGAGGATTGTGGCTGGCCTCAGCATCGTCATTGAGCTGGGGGGCAGAGGGGGGGGGGGAGCGGAGGGGGGGGGGGAGGGGTGGGGAGAGGCCTCATGGTGGGAATCGGAGGCCTGGGATGGTGATTGGAGGCCTCATGGTGGGGACTCCGATTGTGGGTGGCATTTACCCTACATGGCTACTGTTTGTACTATCACAAGGTGTGCCACCAGAGGGCACAGCAGTGGGAGACTTGTAGGTTACCTGTACAGGTGTGCCTGGCCTAGTATAAAAGGCAGGCCACCAGGTGTGACCCTCACTCTGGAGTAAACTAATAAAGGACTAAGGTCACTACAGTTCAAGTACAACACATTGCCTCGTGGAGTCATTATCAGAGCATCCAAGGACATAACAGTGGGGGGGTGGAGTAGGCAGGGACCCTGGATCCAGGAGGTATGTATAAAGCCACTTAGCTCCTGGATGCAGCAATCTCCGCCTCGGTTTAACAGCCCACTTTCACGAATTGTAAGAAACCCATCCACATGCAAATAAATTCAAAATGCAGGTTAAAAATGAGGCTTCCAGCCTCATTATAATATTTGAATTCACGTACCGCTCCCCCCCTGGGAGCAGGTTGGTTTCCCCCCCACCGCCCCCCCCCCCCCCAGCCCCGCTCCTGTCAAAACCAGAAATAGGCAGGTTGGAGACGGGATCAGGTCGAGAATCCTATTTTCAACAATTTAACCGCTCCAGACCCACTCTGTTATTTTAGGGGAAAATTCCAGCCTTTGTTTCAGACTTAGTGCACATGAATACTGCGAGTGATTCCCCTGATGCTAAAGCTAGAGCCAGGACTCGACCCAACTCTGGAGAGAAGCGAAATGAGACTCTCTGGAGGCAGTAGTCTCGCACTGCTTCAGTTTAACTTGGAGTGCAATTCTTGTGCAATATGAAACCCAGCTGACAAAAATGCTCACGGGGGGTCCAATTGATTTGCTGGACATTTATTAAAGCTACCTCTCATCAATTTAAAGGTTTGAAGCGTGGGTAACCTAGCTTCTCCATTCTCTAAACATGTCAGTCGTTAACTGTAGAAAGAGAGCTCTGCGCCTGTATAATTCCAGATATATGCAGAGCCCTTTCCTAAACAGCACAGTTAAAGTTCCAGCCAGACAGGAGCCAAACCCTGCTAACAGGGGTCTGACTGCCTGGAACCGCAACTGCATGGTAAATGCACTCTCCGATCGCACCAGCATTGGACATCCTGCAGACATATTGCTGAACATTGTTACCCAAGAACTGAATGGTCCAGTTCTTCCTTATTTTATGTGAATGAATGTGAGTGCAGGTTATAAAACTGGCAGAATCATTAAACATGGGTATGGTAGTGTAGTTGTTATGTCACTGGGCTAACAATCCATAGAGTGTGAGTTCAAATCTCATCATTGGTAGGTTAAAAATTTCAATTTAGTTTTTACAAAATCAGGAAATAAAAAGCTGGTATCAGTAAAAGCGACTACGAAGCTTTTGGATTGTCATAAACAAAAACCCGACTTGTTCACTAATGGGAATCAGGGGATAGTGTGGGAAGGTGGAGTTAAGGTAGAAGTTCAGCCATGATCTGATTGAATGGCGGAGCAGGCTCGAAGGGCTGAATGGCCTACTCCTGCTCCTATTTCTTATGTTCTTATGTCCTTTTGGGAAGGAAACCTGCCGTCCTTACCTGGTTCAGCTTATACATGACTCCAGTCCCAATGTGGTTGACTGTGAATGGCCTCTAAAGTGGCCTAGCAAGCCACTCAGTTTTATCAAACTGCTACCAGCAGTTCAAGAAGAAGGACCACCACTACCACCTTCTCAGGGCAACTAGGGATGGACAATAAATGTGGCCTTGTCAGTGATGCCCACCTCCTGAGATTGAATAAGTTCAAAAAAAGGGTGGCATCTGCTACTTTCTCCTCAGCACTCAACAAATTATGTTATACATGTTTAAACACTAGGGGGGAGCAATTGGCCTCTTTTGCGCCTTCTGTTTGTGCCTTCGGGGGGGGGGGGCTCGGCCGGCCGCTTGGGGAGCGGTAATTAAAGGCAGCGGTGGCCAGGTAGGCCCAATTTTTTTTTTCACCCACTGTGCTGCTTTTTGAATTTTTCCCCTGCCACGATTGATCAGCCCTGCACTCTGTTTGATGCTTGGGGCTGATCTTTGCGGATCGCAGGCACCATCGCCGACCAGTCGAAGCCTTACCTTCAAGTGACCTCAGCATTGGCCCTTCCCTGTAAGGGAGGGAAGTAGCCTATGGATCCAACAGCAACCACACATCTTGCTCCGTCTAGTGTTCCAAGGGAAGTGGTAGCATTTGATTTAACACTCACTTCCATCCTGGAGTGCTAAACCAGAAGTTCACGCCGGCTTCATTTGAGTAGCACCCGACGATACTTTTGCTCTCATGTAAACAGTATTGCCCCAAACAGGATGCCACGCAATTTCTAGCCCATCATAAGAGATCATTGAGAAAGGAAAGGTTATTCAACCCATTGTGTCAGTGTATTTCAACAGACCATGTTCAATCTGCACCCTTATGGATTGATTCTAAATTAATGTTCTGAGAGAGGGGGGATAACTACATCAAGTATAGAAATCTTATCGAATCATAGGGCCTGAAATTGGTGGACTTACCGTCTGCTGCCGCCGAGTTTTTTCGGCGGTCTCGCTGGTTTCTGGGCGCTCGCCCCTCCGAGCGAGTTTGGTGGAGTCCTCCCGCCGGCGGGGAGAGAAGACCGCTGGGTACCATCCGCTGGCGTGCAATGCCCACAAGTGTCCTCCCGCCTGCTGCGTTCCCAGTTTGGTCTGGGCGGTCCTCCGCTGTAGCCGGGGAAAAGACCGCCGCACGGAGGCAGGTCTTACCTCAACAGTAAGTATGAAGACCTGCAAAAAAAGGTTAGTCCACTTCTTTTCTTTATTTCTTTTGCAGGGATTTAGGTGGATGGGGTCACCTGAAGGATTTCTGGTAGTTTTTTTTCTTTTGAAAATCTTTTATTTTATCAGTTCCCGTCTTCCTGAGCCTGACTCTATCCACGGCAGTACTTTGCCGAGGATCGCATTTGCCGCCCAGAATGGGAGCTACCGCCCAGAATCGGCGTGCAAGGCTCATTTTTGCCGCCGGGTGGTCTTTCCCACATTTTTTCAAGAAACTTCCGCCAAATTACTGCCAGGATCTCAGTGATCCTTTGGACGGTACCTGGGCGGACGTATTTACTGAGGCGTATGAAAGCACGGGCCTTATGCTAAACATCCGTAAGACAAAGGTCCTCCACCAGCCTGTCCTCACCGCACAGCACTGCCCCCCTAGTTATCAAGATCTACGGCGCGGCCCTGGACACCGTGGACCACTTCCCATATCTCGGGAGCCTCCTATCAACAAGAGCAGGCATCGATGACGAGATCGAACACTGTCTCCAGTGCGCCAGTGCAGCCTTCGGCCGCCTGAGGAAAAGAGTGTCTGAAGACCAGGCCCTCCAAACTGCCACCAAGCTCATGGTCTACAGGTTTGTAGTAATACCCACCCTCTTGTATGGTTCAAAGACATGGACCATGTACAGTGGACACCTCAATTCGCTGGAGAAATACCACCAACGATGTCTCCGCGAGATCCTACAAATCCCCTGGAAGGACAGGCGCTCCAACATCAGTGTCCTCGTCCAGGCCAACATCCCCAGCATTGAAGCATTGACCACACTCGATCAGCTCTGTTGGGCAGGCCACATAGTTCGCATGCCAGACATGAGACTCCCAAAGCAAGTGCTCTACTTGGAGCTCCTTCACGGCAAATGAGCCAAAGGTGGGCAGCAGAAACATTACAAGGACACCCTCAAAGCCTCCCTGATAAAGTGCGACATCCCCACTGACACTTGTGAGTCCCCGGCCCAAGAATGCCCTAAGTGGAAGAAGTGCATCCGAGAGGGCGCTGAGCACCTCGAGAACGCCGAGAGCATGAAGAAATCAAGCGCAGGCAGCGGAAAGTGCATGTGGCAAACCAGTTCCACCCACCCTTTCCTTCATCAACTATCTGTCCCACCTGTGACGGAGTCTGTGGCTCTCATATTGGACTGTTCAGGCACCAAAGAACTTACTCCAGGATTGGAAGCAAGTCTTCCTCGATTCCAAGGGACTGCCTATGATGATGATGACTTGTGTGGAACTTAGCTTTCACCAAACTCGGGCCCATAGAAATTTACTGCACAGAAGGAGGACATTCAGTATAGAGATGTCTCTGTGAGTCTCAAAGGTAACTAAGCAAAAACTCAGAGATATCAATCCAGTATTACGGCCCACATTATTTAACCAGGAATTAACTGCATTCTACAGCTGGTATTCCCATGGTCCCAGTGGTATTAGAACACATAGTGCTCCATACCGTGTTCAATCATTATGTCTGTTTTATAACCTACAGCCCTGTGCTTAACTAGTTCTTTTTTAATGGAGTCAATTGCCATAACGTTATCTTGCTTTTGATGAAAATCTATTCCACATATCTATCATTCTGTGGGAAAAAATACTTCTCTAATCTTTTGTTCTTCCTTGAGGCTTGGACTCTGATATCACAGTTTGAGTTGAATAACTTGGCATTGTTATTCACCTGATTCCTCATTTTAAAGATCGGCATAATGTTCCAGCTGAATACTCCAGTGGTAGAATTAGTTTTTTTGCAATCGATTCACAAATGGTTTATAAAAATACAGATGACTGCATTATTAAACTAAAAGCATCATGGGACAACTTAACTGCTTGACATCCTGATTCTAAAATGGTAGCCCCAGAAATAATGGAGAGAAAGCACATTAATAAAATATATATATATATTTTTAAAGAATTACTGCAAGTAAAACACATTTTAACACACATTGCTCAGCCTGAATGAGGACATTAAATCATTTTAACTCCTTAAATATATGATGTAACTTAAATTTTCAGTCACTATATCAAAATAATTGCATAAAATTGAAATGTTAAATGATTTAAAGGTGTGCTGTTTGATTTAGAAATAGAAATGACTCTGGCAGTTTCACCCTTGTACAGTTGACTGTTATTTGTACTAACACTGAGTTTTGAGCCCAGTTGGGCTATTTACTTGCAAGGAGGAAGATCACCACAAACAGCGTTATATATTGCCACTACTGTCATAAGTACTTTTATGAACAGGATGAGGCCCAACAACTCTGTCCTGTCAGAAAATCAACTCCGCCCACCTGCTTTGCATCACACACTTTTCTTGCCAGAAGGACCCAGGGTATCATTTTCCAAGAATGAGTTGCCCACAGTATTTTGTGCACAATGGGTGGAAAATTGAGGGCAGTATGCCCATGATTTTCCAATTTGTAATGGCTGCGGGCAAGGTTCTGCACTGCCACTGCAAGCTTGCAAAGTACCCAAAATACTGTTGTGCTGTGAGTGTCAGTTCCCTTATCGGACTTGGAGGCCTAATGTGCAATGCAAGCAGAATGCATATAGAGAAGTAGGATTTTGTGCATGGCTCATCAAGGTTTCATTTGCAATGCAAATGAGGCTCGCTCTCCATAATGTGGCTGCTGTGTCTAAGAAACGCACATTGTATTTTTGTAATTTCCGTGTATGTTTTACCTTGTGGCTCAAAAAGGCAATTTTGCTTGTTAGCTCCCCCCCAAAAAATCTCATTACCTTGCATGCACCAACAATTGTTTAAGTGTACACCAACCAGATGTTTATGTCTGCACCAACCAGATGTTTATGTCTGCACCAACCAGATGTTTATGTGTGCATCATCATCATAGGCAGCCCCTCGAAATCGAGGAAGACTTGCTTCCACTCTAAAAGTCAGTTCTCAGGTGACTGAACAGTCCAATACGGGAATTATAGTCTCTGTCACAGGTGGGACAGACAGTTGTTGAAGGAAAGGGTGGGTGGGACAGGTTTGTCGCACACTCCTTCCGCTGCCTGCGCTTGCTTTCTGCATGCTCTCGGCGATGAGACTCGAGGTGCTCAGTGCCCTCCCGGATGCTCTTCCTCCACTTAGGGCGGTCTTGGGCCAGGGATACCCAGGTGTTGATGGGGATGTTGCACTTTATCACTTTATCACTCGACCAGCTCCGTTATGTATGCACCAACCAGCTGTTGGTGTATACATAAATCTCTGGAGACCCCAAGGATCTATCTTTGACCCATTCCTATTTCTCATCTACCTCATGTCCCTCGGTAACATCATCCGAAAACACAACATCAGGTTCGAAATGTACACTGACAATGCCCAGCTTTACCACAACATCACCTCTTTCGACCCCTCCACTGTCTCTAACATGTCAGACTACATCACACTGGATGAACTGCAATTTCCTCCAACTAAATATTGGGAAGTGCAAAGCCATTGTCTTCGGTCACCGTCACAAACTGCATTCCCTAGCCACTGACTCCATACCTCTCCCTGGAAACTATCTGAGGCTGAACCAGAGTGTTCACAACCTTGGCATCGTATTTGACCTCAAGATCAGCTGTCGACCACATATCCGCGCCATCACCTAATTCCACCTCCATAACATTGCCCGACTTTGGCTCTGCCTCAACTCATCTGCAACTGAAACCCTCATCCATGCCTTTGTTACCTCCGGACTTGAGTATTCCAAATCTCTCCTGGCTGAGCTCTCAAATTCTACCCTACGTAAACTAGAGATCATCCAAACTCTGCTGTCCATATCCTAACTCACCTGTGTCCTAACTCGCACCAAGTCCTGTTCACCCATCACCCCTGAGCTCGTTGACCTACATTGGCTCCTGGTTAAGCAACACCTCGATTTCAAAATTCTCATCCTTTGTTTGAAAATTCCTCCCTGGCTTTACCTCTCCCTATCTCTGTAACTTCCTCGAGCCCTACAACCCTCCGAGCTATCTGCGCTCCTCAAATTCTGGTCTCTTGCACATCCCCGATTTTAATCGCTCCATTATTGGCAGCCGTGCTTTCAGCTGCCAAGGCTCAAATCTTTGGGATTCCCACCTTAAACCTCTCCACCTCTCTTTCTTCCTTAAAACCTACTGTTATGTATTGTCCAGGTACATTAAATGTATGGTTACAATGGTGTGCCACAGAGGGCGCTGTGGTAGGAGACCTGAAAGTACCTGCAAGACAGAGTATAAAAGGCTGCCCACCACCCCTGAGAGGCACTCTGGAGTTACACAAATAAGGTCACAGCAGTTACTACAACACCAGACTATGTGGAGTCAGTGATTTGAGTGCTACATACATCACAAATTGGTGACGAGGACACAGACGAACTTCACGCAACCATGGCTACTCTGGGCTTGCTAAAGGATTTTACAGAGGGTAATGATTGGGAGGCCTTTACGGAAAGGCTCGAGTACTACTTTATAGCAAACGACCTGACAGGGGACATGAACGCACTGAGAGAGAAGCGTAAGGTGATATTGCTGTCCAGTTGTGGCGATGAGGTTTACTGTCTCGTCAGGGATTTGCTGGCACCCGCAAGCGCCAAGGATAAGTCATATGAGGAGCTGATTGAACTCATTCGTGACCAACTAAAATCGAAGGAGAGCATCCTCACGACCAGGCACAAATTCTACCACCACTGCAGACCTGAGGGCCAGGATGTCACCAAATATGCTGCGGACATCAGGAGATTCGCGGCGCGTGCGATTTTGGCACACATCTTGACGAGGCATTGCGAGACATTTTTGTTATGGGGATTGGCCATGAGGGTCTCCTTCAAAGGCTGCTAGCCACTGAACCTACAGTCAGCCTGCAGCAAGTCATCACCATCAGCCGGGCATTTATGACCTCGACTTGCAGCACCAAGCAGATGATCCACACAGTCGCGAATCCGGCAGGCACTGTCCACAGGATAGCGCCCGTCACGGACAAAACTGCAGAACGTGGCTCTGCCCAGGGCAGAGAGCATGGACCTCGGGGTCCTGGAACTCAGAGTCTGCCGAGGGGGGCTAATCGAGTAGTACCATGCTGGCGCTGCGGAGGAAGCCATGGGACTAACCGGTGCAGGTTTGCGGAGTATACGTGCAATACCTGCCTTCTGAAAGGCCACCTTCAGCGTATGTGCAAAAGAAACCTGACTCACCGTGTGGCTGAGGAGATGGTAGATGATCTACTATCCAGCGAGGAGCAGGTAGAAGAAGATGAGGCGTTTGGACTGTATACTTGTACCGACGATTCGGCCCCAGTAGTTTTGGAAGTCAAGATTAACGGAGTCCCAGTGAGTATGGAAGTGGACACGGGGTCGGGTCAGTCGCTGATGAGTCAGGAAACTTTTGATAAACTGTGGATCAACCCAGCTGCATGACCCAAGCTGGTCCCGGTCATGGCGAAGCTGCGTACCTACACCAAGGAACTGATACCTGTTCTTGGCAGAGCGGATGTGCAGGTATCTCACGGGGGCGCGACGCACGGTTTACCTTTGTGGATCATTGCAGGCGATGGGCCGACGCTACTCGGCAGGAGGTGGATGGGGAAGGTCCGAGTGAGCTGGGAAGACTTCATTCCTCCACAGACTGCTGTCCCCCGTGTTCACAAAGAGCAGCGCCGACCGAGCTGGAGGAGAAAGAAGGACTTCGACGGGCTGCTCCAGCAGGCACAGTCGGCCCGCAGGCAGAGGCCGGCTCTGGAGGATGCGGCGGTGTGGGGCCGGTGTGGTGGATCCCGAGAGAGAGTCGAGAGCGAACTGTTAGGCAGCAGCAGGTTGGAGTTCATCAGTGAAAGCACCCAGCAAACCAACCTCACAAAAGGGTCGGGAGAAGGAAAGCTGTTCATCAAGGACACCCTGGAAGAAGTGCTCTCCAAGTACGGGCAGATCTCCGAGGTGCGAGTGATCAAGGACACCCAAGCGTCCCGTGGTTTCGGCTTCAGCACAGCGAGCTCAAGATGGTGGCGAGCCTCGTGGCAGCAGAGTTCTGCAGAGAAAGGCAAGCAGAGCACCTACAATGGCAGCGCCCAGTGGAAGCCTCGTGGGAAAAACAAGATGGCGTCTTAAAAGGGAAATGTTCCCGGGAGTCTTAAAAGGGCCTTACACCATTGGCAGTCCCCACAAAGAGACTTTTGTAAGGCAAGAGCGTGTCTAAATGAGTAATGTGATTCGTATGTTGACGTGATTTATGACAAGAGTTAATATTTTGATGCTGAAATGATTACTGTGTTTAAAATGATGGATATGATTTACAAAAAGAGTTAATACCATGAGGTACAAGTAAAAGGGTTAATGGATCTGTGACTAACATGACTAATGGATTCATGCAATTTCTGATTTTATGTGATTCATGCAATGGTTCAGCGGCTGCAGATGAGCCGCTAAGGTGACTATTTTCTGAGAACAGAAGCAACGCACTAGTTGCGATACCCTGTTTCAGCGCAGCCCATTACCTCAGGGAAGCCGCCACCATACCTCACCCAGTGGAGCTGGGATTAAATAACTGTCAGTGTACCGGCAACTTTTTGATATAATTCTTCAATGCATCTATATGTACCATACAAATGTACTGTCTATGTATACCTGCTTTCTGTTGGAGGTTATGCTTGTGTACTTCATCACCCATGTAAGGACTGCAAATATCACATGCTTGCACCGGATCGCAAGCATAATCCCTACATGGGGGAGAAGAGGGAAATGGATGGTCAGGGACTCACAGTCACAAATCAACCAGGACGAACAAGGCCGAGGTTACCGGCAATGGCTTTTGGAATTGGAACTGTGGGGGCGGGGGGGGGGTGAGTGAGATGTTATGTATTGTCCAGGTACATTAAATGTATGGTTACAATGATGCGCCACAGAGAGCGCTGTGGTGGGAGACCTGAAAGTACCTGCAAGACAGAGTATAAAAGGCTGCCCACCACACGCTAAGGTCACAGCAGTTACTACAACACCAGACTGTGTGGAGTCAGTGATTTGAGTGCTACATACGTCACACCTACCTCTTTGACACAACCTTTGGCCTTCTGCCCTAATATCTCCTTATGTGGCTCGGTGTCAAATTTTGTTTGATAACACTCCTGTGAAACGCCTCGAGCCATTTTACCATGTTAAAGGCGCTATATAAATGCATGTTGTTGTTGTTTATGTATGCACCAACAGCTGTTTATATGTTTTTCTACACTGGCTCAGGAAATCCTAGCTTCATGATTTTGGTGCTCATTATGAGTAATGCATTGGCAGTGACATTAACCTAATCCAATGAATTGACCTTATATTCTGGTGCTAGGTTCACACATTTGTGCGCCAGTGCGCGCAGCATCTAAGAAGCAACGATGCCAGTGATATTGCATTGGGACGGTGTTATCGACCCACAAGTTTTTTCCACGAGACTTCTTACTCCTTCTCACTTCTAACTTCTAAACTTTTTAACTTTTGCGCCTGATATATGAATCACTTAACTTAACAAACAATTTGCCTCAATCAATTTTCTCCAGTTAACTCATGATCTTGAAAACTTCACCTTAATTAGAAGAAAGGAAAGATTACTTCTAAGTAACTTCTACTCTTTAATACAATAAATTCTGTTGAAGGCTCTTATAATACAGAGCCAATGAACTTTAGATATGTGTTATCTTGTAAACCAACCACAACAGCCCTTTTGAAGTGTGATGTATATTGGTAATTTACACATATATTTTTATCTAGAATGATCAGCTCAATGGGCACTTTAGAAACTAAGCCCTCAATTCAGGACATCCTTTTGATGGAAGTTACTCAGTGTAGCGTGACCCAAATGGTTAAGGGATCAAAGGTACCAACCAAACACAAGGAAGGCTATGTTATTGCCTGAATCTGCACATATCTGAATTGATATTTCATGTTAAAATAATTTTAGCATGAATATCACACCTTATTGCCAACCATATAATTTAATTAAAACATTCAGGCGCCGAAATTCGGTAGTGCCCCATTTGGGGCGGTAACTTTTCATTTTTAGAAAATTTAGCAGCTGCCAAGATGCATTGCCAAATTGTGTGAAATTCGACGTTTTCGCCCCAGCAATGAAGGGGGCGGTAATTGAGGCGCTAATGGCCTCAGCTGGGTGCTGCAGGGGCGCTATTCACAGACAGTTACCCAATTTCAGCTGAGTTGCATTCAGCAATCAGCCTTCAATCCTCGACTCCTGCTCGATCTGGCTCTTAAAGGGAAAGTCATTTGAACCTGCTGCTGTTCATTTTCAGCCTTGCTGCACTTGAGTCAGTGATCTGTGCATCTCAGGAACTCAGAGACCTTTTCTGAAATGGCTGCTCCAAATCCCCCTTCAAGGGAGAGGGCCACACGTTGTAATGATGTGGCGCTGGAGACATTGGTGGGGGCAGTGGAGTGAAGGAGGGAGTCGCTGTTCCCTCCATCTGGAAGGAGGCCACCTCCACAGGTGTTCATGTGGCGTGAGGTGGCCTGGGAGCTGTCGGCCAGCACTGTGATGCAGAGAAGCCTCACCCAGTGCAGAAAACAATTCAGCCACCTCTGTCGGATGGTGAAGGTGAGTTTGACAAGCTTCCACATCTCCTACATACCAGCCTCTCAACCTCTGTCTGTGACACTGTGCAAACCATCACTTCCCCACCACTCAACCACCAAACATCTGCAGATACTCACACTCACATCCTCATCTCACGCCTCGCCTACATTCGCAGCTATTCAACCATGGTAGACATATCTTCCACATACATGGATGGGGGTAGAAATTGCCCAGCCACCCGAGGCGGGGCACTCCCACCCCATTTAGATGGTTCTTACCGCAGCTGCGGTTCAGGTCGACTCTTTCGTGAAATTCCACTCTTTGTTTATTTTTTGTTTTGATCCGGAAGTCGGTGTAAATGGGGGCGGTGACAGCAACGGAGGGGAAGTAGGGGTCGATGCCAAGTCACCGCCGCAATGACGTCATCATGGCGCTGCGTCACCAAGGCTCTCCCCTTCACTTAAAGGGGAGAGCCTTCGCGATTTTTAAACTTCGGCCCACTGGGCCACCAGGGAGGGTTTTGGCCGGGTCAGCAGCCTGGCACCCAAGAGTGGGTGCCTGGCACCCTGTTGGCGGCCCGGCTGAACCCGGGGGCATAATTGTCGGGCCAACATAGTAATCGGCCGACAAAAAAAAAAAATGGCGGCAGCAGCAGTGAGCCCTCCCCTTTAAGGAAGCCACACTGCCACTGCAGAGGGCCACAGCCTCACTGGACCACCAGGGAAAAAGCTTGTTTTGGCACCGCCGGACGTTTTCCGAGGGGAATGTCACGTCGGCAAATTAGATTGGCGGTGCGAACAGTGTTAACGCACTTAACACCGATCGGCAGCAGCGGAGCGGTAAGGGGCACTGCCGGGAAAACTCGGAAGGGCAATTGGGCTGGCAGCGTCCATTCCGCCAAAAGTTGGCAGCCACTTCACTCTGCAGCATGGCCGCCGATTTGCGGTGGTAACAAGCTTTAAAGAAAGGGTCAATTTCGGTCCCCTGGACTTCTACCCACACGAGTTCCTTTCTTTTGCAGGCCAAGTTGGCACAAAACAGAAGGGAGCTGCGGATGACTGGAGGAGGGGAACCTGAACTGCTGCCATTGAGTGACTTTGGGGAGTGAGTGCTAGGGCTCATTGGGCCGCAGGTGGTGGGCGCCATAGCCGGCGGAGGTGTTGTGCCATGTGGCGGCAACAACGGTATCTTTATCCCTCTCATTTTCTCATACCACCTGCCCCCCACACCAGAAGACTTGATCACTTTCCAGCTCCTGATACTGTCTGCATTCCGTGCTCCATTCCTGCTCCACTACCCTCACCTTAATGTGAGTCTTGTGTCATTTATGCTTTCAGATAACCAGCCAGCAGCTGTAGAGCCTGCACCTGAGTCCCCCAGAAGACATTCTGGAGGGAGAGGAAGAGGAGGAAAAGCAGGAGGAGCCCAGCACTGCATCGTTGCTTCTCTCACCCGCAGGCACCAGCTCAGATACTGGCACTATGGGTTCATTAAGATTAGTAGTGGTGATATGTCCTTACTATACAGTGTAAATGCACACGAGGCCCATACTTGAGAAAAGGTCACTCTGTGACCAGTTACCTTTATTACCAAGACCTCAAGTGATCAAGGTGGGTGGAGCTTCCCCTTTTATACCTGAAAGTCCAGGTTAGGAGTGTCTCCCACAAGTTCACCCCTTGTAGTCAGTGTTTTCAAGGTGTACAACTTAGGTCAGCTTATACATGGGTTACAATGATAGTTGAATACATGATAAGTGGGGTCTGCACTGGCTGATGCACTGGGGGCCTAGCAGGCTGCAGCAAGGCCAAGGGGAAAGGGAACCTCAAGAGCCATCTCCCCGGAGAGCGAGTTCGTGCGCAAGTTCCGCTCCACAGGATTCAGATGAGTAACTTGATGGGGCGGTATACACACAAAAGGAGATAGCCATGCATTCTGACACCATAGGTTCAATGGCAAGGATGCCCGAGAGCCTCTCGGCAGTGGTACAGAGTGTGGAGGCATCCGCCTACAACATTGCACAGAGCTCTGCGCACACCATGGAGCCCACCAAACTGATTCCCAGGATGGCGGGACTGACATATCAAGAAAGATTGGATCAACTGGGCTTGTATTCACTGGAGTTCAGATTATTTGAGAGGGGATCTCATAGAAACGTTTAAAATTCTGACGGGTTTAGACAGGTTAGATGCAGGAAGAATGGTCCCAATGTTGGGGTAGTCCAGAACCAGGGGTCATAGTCTAAGGGTAAGGGGTAAACAATTTAGGACCGAGATGAGGAGAAACTTCTTCACCCAGAGAGTGGTGAACCTGTGGAATTCTCTACCACAGAAAATTGTTGAGGCCAATTCACTAAATATATTCAAGAAGGAGTTAGATATAGTCCTTACTACTAGGGGGATCAAGGGGTATGGCGAGAAAGCAGGAATGGGGTACTGAAGTTGCATGTTCAGCCATGAACTCATTGAATGGCGGTGCAGGCTTGAAGGGCCAAATGGCCTACTCCTGCACCTATTTTCTATGTTTCTATGTTTCTATTGCCAGTCTGCATACGATGGTGGACTCCCAGAGAGACGGTGCGGATCCAGACCTCGTGATGCGTGCCATGGGCGATGTGGCAGCTTCCATTGCAGCACAGGCAAAAGCAACGTAACGTCTTAGTGCTGTAATGCAGAGAATGGTTGGTGGCATGGAAACTAAGACTGCTCTCATGCAGCCTCAGATTGATGCCACACAATGTCTTTGTCCTGTCCTGCAGTCAAATGATTGCTCGCATCGCGTCTCAGCCTGCTCTCACACAGTCTCAGCTGGATGCCACGTATGTTTTGACTGCTGCCATCGCTGCTGGGTCCAGCAAAGTCCACCGGAGATCTCATGATGTTGCAGCAGCCTACCAAACTGTGCTCCAGCAGATTGGTGGGGATGCTGAGGTGCTGCCCCGGGGGAGTGGCACTGGGTCAGTTGAGCAGGAACCTACTGTCCGCTGTCCTCTCTCAGGATGACAGCATTCCTGAGCCCACCACTGTCACGTCGCCATTGCACTTGTCACTGCCTGTCATCCAGCCAGCCCACATTGCTGCCGGCCAGCCTGAGGCGGTGCAGACTACAGCTGGGCCTTCCAGGCCCAGAGCTGGTCGAGGGCATCCTGCAAGACCACCTGTAATCTGTGGCCCTGACACACGGCAGCTTTCTATCGGGTGTGCTGCAGCCACAGGGGACACACTGCGGAGGAGCACGAGAATAGTTAAAGCAAAGAGGGGATATAAGGAAATGCACAAGGGTGATTATGAAATACATTATGAAACAGTTTATTTTGCAATAATTTGCCCACCACTGAGGTTAGACTGACTGGCTTGTAATTATTCAGTCTGTCCCGTTCTCCTCTTTTTAAACAATGGTACAATGTTAGTAATCCTCCATTCCTCCGGCACCACAGCTGTAACCAGAGAGGATTGGAAAATGATGGTCAGAGCCTCTGCTATTTCCTCCCTTGCTTCTCTTAGCAGCCTGGGATATACTTCATCCGGGCCTGGTGATTTATCTACTTTCAAAGATGCTAAACCCATTAATATTGTCTCTTTCACTATGTTTATCTCATCTAATATTTCACATTTCTCCTCCTTAACTACAATGTCTGCATCCTCCCTCTCTTTTGCGAAGACAGACGCAAAGTATTCATTAAGAACCATACCTATTTCTTCCGCCTCCACATGAAGGTTACTTTTTGGTCTCTAATAGGCCCCACTCTTTCTTTAGTTATCCTCTTGCTCTTTATGCATTTATAAAACATCTTTGAGTTTTTCTTGACTTTACTTGCCAATATTTTTTCATGCACTTTCTTTGCTTTCCTAATT
This sequence comes from Pristiophorus japonicus, assembly GCF_044704955.1. Taxonomy (NCBI): domain Eukaryota; kingdom Metazoa; phylum Chordata; class Chondrichthyes; family Pristiophoridae; genus Pristiophorus; species Pristiophorus japonicus. The sequence goes on along the minus strand of NC_091988.1, from coordinate 185,510,914 downwards.
TCCTTTTTAATTTCACCCCTGCACTTTCTATACACCTCTAGGCTTTCTGTAGTATTTAGCTCTCGGTATCTGACACAAGCTTCCGTTTTTTCCATTTTCCTACCCTGTGTGCCCCTTGACATCCAGGCGGTTCTAGATTTGGGAGTCCCACCCTTTTTCTTTGTGGTAACATATTTGCTCTGAAGCCTCAATATCTCCTCCTTGAATGCCTCCCACTGCTCTGACACTGATTTACCTTCAAGTAGCGGTTTCCAGTCCACTTTTGCTAAATTGCACCTCAGCTTAGGAAAATTGGTCTTTCATCCATTGAGAACTTTTATTCCAGGTCCATCTTTGTTCTTTTCCATAACTACACTAAATCTAACTAAATTTAATTATAAAAAGAAAGACTTGCATTTATATAGCGCCTATTATGACCATCACAGGTCTCAAAACACTTTACAGCCAATTAAGTACTATTTTGGAGTGCAGTCACTGTTGTAATGTAGGAATTGCGACAGCCAATTTGCACACAGCAAGATCCCACAAACAGCAATATGACAATGACCAGGTAATCTGTTTTTGTTATGTTGATTGAGGGATAAATATTGGCCAGGACACCAAGGATAACTCTCCTGCTATTCTTTGAAATAGTGCCATGGAATCTTTTACATCCACCTGAGCAGGCAGACAGGGCCTCAGTTTAACATCTCATCTGAGCAACGGCACCTCCAACAGTACAGCACTCCTTCAGCACTGCGCTGGAGTGTCAGTCTAGATTTTTTGTGCTCAAGTGGGACTTGAGCCCACAACCTTCTGACTCAGAGGCAAGAGAGTGTAACCAACTGAGCAACTGCCTGACACTTAAGATCACTACCACCAAAATGCTCTCCCACTGATACCCCTTCCACTTGCCTAGCTTCATTCCTTAAAACTAAGTCCAGAACCACCCCCTCTTTTGTTGGGCTTGCTACGTACTGGCTAAAAAAGTTCTCCTGAATGCATTTGAAGAATTTTTCACCTTTTGATCACAAGTTACTATCAAAAAATTCAGACATCTACGTACCTTTCTATCTCCTTTTCTTCAACCCCTTAAAAGACCATGTGCATTTGTTTGAAAATGTTTTTAGGCAGGTTTAGCTGCTGGAACTGCCTGATTCAGAAGTCTGAAAGTTTGTGCTACGATAGATACAATGGGCCCAAGTTTCCACACGAAAAACAACGGGCGCCCCTCCGAGCTGGGCGCCTGTTTCTCACGCCTAAAACGGCGCCTAAAAAAAACGCGCTACTCTCGAGCGCCCTGCAGCTCCTTGTCTGCCCAGGGGGGCGGAGCCTACACTCGCGGCGATTTTGTAAGTGGGAGGGGGCGGGTACTATTTAAATTAGTTTTTTCCTGCCGGCAACGCTGCGCGTGCGCGTTGGAGCATTCACGCACGCGCAGTGTGAAGGAAACATTGGCACTCGGCCATTTTTGTAGTTCTTTGTAGTTGTTTAATTTTTGACCATTTTTTAATAAAAGCACATTGCCATCAGCACATCAGCACTGAGGCTTCCTGCAGCAGTGAGAAAGCCTCAGAAAGTTGAGGCAGCCGTTTCCCTCCCCACCCCTGCCCGCCATTGTGAACGCACTGAACGGCTCTCCCTCCCCCCTCCCGCCCCGGCGGGAACGCACTGAACAGCCCTCCCGCCCCGGCGGGAACGCACTGAACGGCTCTCCCTCCCCCCTCCCGCCCCGGCGGGAACACACTGAACGGCTCTCCCCCCCCCCTCCCGCCCCGGCGGGAACGCACTGAACGGCTCTCCCCCCCCCGCCCCCTCCCGCCCCGGCAGGAACGCACGGAACGGCTCTCGCCCCCGCGGGAACGAACGATGGCTGAAGCACTTTCACACAGGTAGGAAGATGGTTTATTTAATCTTTTCTTTGCTTATAAATGTTTATTCAGGTTGGATTTATTTGTATAATATTTGTAGAAGTATAAATAAGAATTTATTGTAGAATTTAATGACTTCCCTCCCCCCCCCTCCCCCCCCACTTCGTTCTGGACGCCTAATTTGTAACCTGCGCCTGATTTTTTAATGTGTAGAACAGGTTTTTTCAGTTCAACAAAAATCTTCACTTGCTCCATTCTACTTTAGTTTGGAGTACGTTTTCACTGTGGAAACTTTGAAATCAGGCGTCAGTGGCCGGACACGCCCCCTTTTGAAGAAAAAACTGTTCTACCTCACTAGAACTGCAGAAAAAAAAATGTGGAGAATTGCGATTTCTAAGATAATTCGTTCTCCACTAGTTGCTCCTAAAAATCAGGCGCAAATCATGTGGAAACTTGGGCCCAATATCTGCTGCAGCACGAACTTCTGTGACATGTTGGTTACATGTATGTTCATATTTCTGCTTAGAAACCAACCAGAGAACATGGAAATCACTCCAGGAATATGGTGGTATGTCTTTAATTCAACACTCATTTTCCGTTAACCCAAAATCAGCCCATTTATCTCTATTAGAAAATCCCCAGGCCATAACCAATTATAGTTATGATTCATAAATTATAGAATGCTCCTTATTCATGGTCACGTTTTGAAATAAGAGAAATTAATTGTCTGCAGCCACTTAGAATTAATTGCCATTTTGTTACATTTTATTGATTTAAACTTGTTACATTCAGCGTTGTCAAACTTAGTTCCAAGTCACAAGTTTGGCTAAACCAAATTTGTTTTTTTTACTTGTCCTTGCTCTTTGGAATTGATTACTCGTGAATAATACCAATTTAACATGTCCAAAGTTCAGTTCTGGCAATTACAGAAATAAATGGAATTTGTCTTATGGAAAACAGTGATAAAGGTTTATTGGCATTTAATAAACCTGATCTAACAATTAAAATGATCACAATGGCAAAGATTATCCTGTTTGTGTAATTATAAATGGGACAGTGATATGGCTCCAGTACAGATAATATAACCTAAAGCCCTGTCATGGGACTGTTATTGTAGTCATTAGGGGCCATCCATATTTTGCATCTTCCGAACAGAATTAAACAAGTGAAGTAGTTCGTTATCATTCCTACTCTTTGTACTTTGTGAAAATGACAATTGTGAATGTTCCCTTCAAGGGAAGTTTATTCATCTGATTTGTTGGAGGAATCTAAATATCGCAATGGAAGATATTTATACCTTGATTGATGGTATCTTGCTACAATTGTACAGGGTTCTGGTGAGACCACACCTGGAGTACTGTGCACAGTTTGGAGGGAGAGAGAAAACAGGTAATTATAGACCCTTTAGCCTGACATCAGCAGTGGGGAAAATGTTGCAATCAATTATTAAAGATGAAATAGCAGCGCATTTGGAAAGCAGTGACAGGATCGGTCCAAGTCAGCATGGATTTATGAAAGGGAAATCATGCTTGACAAATCTTCTAGAATTTTTTGAGGATGTAACTAGTAGAGTGGACATGGGAGAACCAGTAGATGTGGTCTATTTGGACGTTCAAAAGGCTTTTGACAAGGTCCCACACAAGAGTGCAAAATTAAATCACATGGTATTGGGGGTAATGTACTGATGTGGATAGAGAACTGGTTGGCAGACAGGAAGCAGAGAGTTGGGATAAACGGGTCCTTTTCAGAATGGCAGGCAGTGATTAGTGGGGTGCCGCAGGGCTCAGTGCTGGGACCCCAGCTCTTTACAATATACATCAATGATTTAGATAAAGGAATTGAGTGTAATATCTCCAAGTTAGCAGATGACACTACGCTGGGTGGCGGTGTGAGCTGTGAGGAGGATGCTAAGAGGCTGCAAGGTGACTTGGACAGGTTAGGTGAGTGGGCAAATGCATGGCAGATGCATTATAAGAACATAAGAACATAAGAATTAGGAACAGGAGTAGGCCATCTAGCCCCTCGAGCCTGCTCCACCATTCAACAAGATCATGGCTGATCTGGCCGGGGACTCAGCTCCACTTACCCGTCCGCTCCCCATAACCCTTAATTCCCTTATTGGTTAAAAATCTATCTATCTGTGATTTGAATACATTCAATGAGCTAGCCTCAACTGCTTCCTTGGGCAGAGAATTTCACAGATTCACAACCCTCTGGGAGAAGAAATTCCTTCTCAACTTGGTTTTAAATTGGCTCCCCCGTATTTTGAGGCTGTGCCCCCTAGTTCTAGTCTCCCCGACCAGTGGAAACAACCTCTCTGCCTCTATCTTGTCTATCCCTTTCATTATTTTAAATGTTTCTATAAGATCACCCCTCATCCTTCTGAACTCCAATGAGTAAAGACCCAGTCTACTCAATCTATCATCATAAGGTAACCCCCTCATCTCTGGAATCAGCCTAGTGAATCGTCTCTGTACCCCCTCCAAAGCTAGTATATCCTTCCTTAAGTAAGGTGACCAAAACTGCACGCAGTACTCCAGGTGCGGCCTCACCAATACCCTATACAGTTGCAGCAGGACCTCCCTGCTTTTGTACTCCATCCTTCTCGCAATGAAGGCCAACATTCCATTCGCCTTCCTGATAACCTGCTGCACCTGCAAACTAACTTTTTGGGATTCATGCACAAGGACCCCCAGGTCCCTCTGCACCGCAGCATGATGTAATTTCTCCCCATTCAAATAATATATCCTTTTACGGTTTTTTTTCCAAGGTGGATGACCTCACATTTTCCGACATTGTATTCCATCTGCCAAACCTTAGTCCATTCGCTTAACCTATCTAAATCTCTTTGCAGCCTTTCTGTGTCCCCCACACAACCCGCTTTCCCACTAATCTTTGTGTCATCTGCAAATTTTGTTACACTACACTCTGTCCCCTCTTCCAGGTCATCTATGTATATTGTAAACAGTTGTGGTCCCAGCACCGATCCCTGTGGCACACCGATTTCCAATCCGAAAAGGACCCATTTATCCCGACTCTCTGCTTTCTGTTAGCCAGCCAATTATAATGTGGATAAATGTGAGGTTATCCACTTTGGTGGCAAAAACACAAAGGCAGAATATTATCTGAATGGCGGCAGATTAGGAAAAGGGGAGGTCGGAACGAGACCTGGGTGTTATGGTACATCAGTCTTTGAAAGTTGGCATGCAGGTACAGCAGGCGGTGAGGAAGGCAAATGCTATGCTGGGCTTCATAGCTAGGGGATTTGAGTATAGGAGCAGGGAGGTCTTACTACAGTTGTACAGGGCCTTGGTGAGGCCTCACCTCGAATATTGTGTTAGTTTTGCTCTCCTAATCTGCGGAAGGATGTTCTTGTTATTGAGGGAGTGCAGCGAAGGTTCACCAGACTGATTCTCGGGATGGCAGGACTGACATATGAGGAGAGACTGGATCGACTGGGCCTCTATTCACTGGAGTTTAGAAGGATGAGAGGGGATCTCATAGAAATATATAAAATTCTGATGGGACTGGACAGGTTAAATGCAGGAAGAATGTTCCTGATGTTGGAGAAGTCCAGAACCAGGGGGACACAGTCTAAGGATAAGGGGTAGGCCATTTAGCACTGAGATGAGGAGAAACTTAGAGAGTTGTTAAACTGTGGAATTCTCTACCACAGAGAGTTGTTGATGCCAGTTCATTGGATATATTCAAGACGGAGTTAGATATGGCCCTTATGGCTAAAGGGATCAAGGGGTAAAGCAGGAAAGGGGTACTGAGGTGAATGATCAGCCATGATCTTATTGAATGGTGGTGCAGGCTCGAAGGGCTGAATGGCCTACTGCTGCACCTATTTTCTATGTTTCCATGTTTCTATGTTATCTAAGGAAGGATATACTGGCCTTAGTGGCGGTGCAATGAGGGTTCACTAGATTAACCCCTAGAATGAGACGGTTGTCCTATCGGGAGAGATTAAGTAGATTGGGCCGACGCTCTCTGGAGTTTAGAAGAATGAGACGTGATCTCATTGAACCATACACGATTCTGAGAGCGTTTGATAGGATAAATGCTGAGAGATTGTTTCCCCTGGCTGGAGCGTCTAGAACGAGAAGACATAGTCTCAGCATAAGGGGGCCGGCCTTTTTAAGACTGAGATGAGGAGGAATTTCTTCACTCAGAGGGTTGTGAATCTTTGGAATTCTCTTCCCAAATGAGCTGTGGATGCTGAGTCGTTGAGTATATTTAGGGCTGAGATAGATAGATTTTTGGACTCTAGGGGAAGCAAGGGTTATGGGTATCATGCAGAAAAGTGGAATTGAGGCCGAAGATAAGCCATGGTTCTATTGATTGGCGGAGCAGGCTTGAGGGGCTGTATGGCCTACTCCTGCTCCTAATTCTAAAGTTTTTATTTTCTTATTATCTCCATGTTCCTTTGTTCTTGTTTTGAAATTTCTGATCAGTGGTAGGAGCAAATTCTTTTTGCACAATCCCACTATGCTGCAATTCCAAATGTCCATTCTAAAAAAAGAAAGACTTGCATTTCTGTAGCGCCTTTCATGACCACCGGATGTCTCAAAGTGCTTTACAGCCAATGAAGAACTTTTGAAGTGTAGTCACTGTTGTAATGGGGAGGAAACGCGGCAGCCAATGTGCGCACAGCAAGCTCCCACAAACAGCAATGTGATAATGACCAGATAATCTGTTTTAGTGATGTTGATTGAGGGATAAATATTTGCCAGGATACCCGGCATAACTCCCCTGCTCTTCTTCGAAATAGTGCCATGGGATATTTTACGTCCACCTCGAGGACAGATGGGGCCTCAGTTTAACATCTCATCTGAAAGACAGCACCTCCGACAGTGCAACACTCCCTCAGCACTGCACTGGAGTGTCAGCCTAGATTTATGTGTTCAAATTCCTGGAGTGGGATTTGAACCCTTTTGTCCACTACCATTCTAGTATTTTGAGTTGGGAATGCTATATATGCCATGCCATTTCCTTAACCCAGACTTCCCACAACAAGTAGTTTTAAAATAGGAGACATAGAGGCAACGGGAGAATGATATACCAATATGGGCGCAGATACATTTCTTCATAACATTGTAGTTTATATGGCAATTCATACAAGTACACTTCCCCTTTAACCGTGCGATATCTTACAGTGATTGATAGATAATGGCTGTCCTAATCGTATATTTTTATGTGATTAGATAGTATTATTGTTGTCCCTAGTGATGATTGGTGAGGATCAAAGTGATGGAACATCAAGTGATGGGTAGCTTGGGAACAGAGAGGCCTTCGTTCGTCACCTCTACAAAAGGCAAATTGGAAATATGAGTGTACATTGCTCACAATTTTCCAACCATTAAAATGAAGGCTCCCTGCTGGCATCACAAACTCGTAACATTATCCCTGAATCTCTGTTTCTGACTGATACAATTAAATAAAGAGGAGAAATCATATCTGCCTGTGGGGAAAGGGAGAAAGCTAGACCCAAACTAAAAACAGGATCCAGTAACGAAGGAAATATCTATTATTTTGCCTTTAGGTCCATATCTAAGGGATCAATAACAATAACAAATAATGGGCTGGATTTTCCGGTCCTGTCCACCGCTATTCTCACCCCAGAGGGGCAGCAATGGCGGCAGTGAGCTCTTCTGGGCGGGCGGCCATCTTCCAGCGTCCCACCGGGGTTTTCGGGGTCGGTTTCGGCGGGATACGGAGCATTACCGCCCGGAAGAGGCGAGTCATAACAACATAAGAACATAAGAATTAGGAACAGGAGTAGGCCATCTAGCCCCTCGAGCCTGCTCTGCCATTCAATAAGATCATGGCTGATCTGCCGTGGACTCAGCTCCACTTACCCGCCCGCTCCCCATAACCCTTAATTCCCTTATTGGTTAAAAATCTATCTATCTGTGATTTGAATACAATGAGCTAGCCTCAACTGCTTCCTTGGGCAGAGAATTCCACAGATTCACAACCCTCTGGGAGAAGAAATTCCTTCTCAACTCAGTTATAAATTGGCTCCCCCGTATTTTGAGGCTGTGCCCCCTAGTTCTAATCTCCCCAACCAGTGGAAACAACCTCTCTGCCTCTATCTTGTCTATCCCTTTCATTATTTTAAATGTTTCTTTAAGATCACCCCTCATCCTTCTGAACTCCAACGAGTAAAGACCCCGTCTACTCAATCTATCATCATAAGGTAACCTCATCTCCGGAATCAGCCTAGTGAATCATCTCTGTACCACCTCCAAAGCTAGTATATCCTTCCTTAAGTAAGGTGGCCAAAACTGCACGCAGTACTTCAGGTGCAGCCTCACCAATACCCTGTACAGTTGCAGCAGGACCTTCCTGCTTTTGTAGTCCATCCCTCTCGCAATGAAGGCCAACATTCCATTCGCCTTCCTGATTACCTGCTGCACCTGCAAACTAACTTTTTGGGATTCATGCACAAGGACCCCCAGGTCCCACTGCACCGCAGCATGTTGTAATTTCTCCCCATTCAAATAATATTCCCTTTTACTGTTTTTTTCCCCAAGGTGGATGACCTCACATTTTCCGACATTGTATTCCATCTGCCAAACCTTAGCCCCTTCGCTTAACCTATCTAAATCTCTTTGCAGCCTCTCTGTGTCCTCTACACAACCCGCTTTCCCACTAATCTTTGTGTCATCTGCAAATTTTGTTACACTACACTCTGTCCCCTCTTCCAGGTCATCTATGTATATTGTAAACAGTTGTGGTCCCAGCACCAATCCCTGTGGCACACCACTAACCACCGATTTCCAATCCGAAAAGGACCCATTTATCCAGACTCTCTGCTTTCTGTTAGCCAGCCAATTCTCGATCCATGCTAATACATTTCCTCTGACTCCGCGTACCTTTATCTTCTGCAGTAACCTTTTGTGTGGCACCTCGGTGTGCATTGCCCCAGGTTGCGACACCGGCTCGTTTTTTGAGTCCCACCCGACCTGTAGCACCACGTAGCGCGCCCTGCTGGGACCGTCTGTGAAAGCTGGCGGTCTGACCTATACCGGCCGCAGTGAGGTAAGTAATGTCCACCTCAGGTAAGTGTGGATGTTTTCTCTGTTTTTTTGCGATTTATGTTGTGGTGGGCATGGGCTATGTATTGGGAATGATTTTGGTGGGTTTTTTCAGGTTTTTTTTTCTCCCCAGGCCTCTCTCAGCGCGCTCCCTGGCCGGCTGTTTAGCTCAGGATTTTTGCTTGCTCAGCCGGCCTAGTGCCTTAAGATAGGTGTGCAACGTTTCTCTTAATGTTCCACCCCACACTCGGGGCCCAGCGGCCCAATTTTTCTGACTGAGGCACAAACTAGTCCTGGGCGCAAACTTTACCGCCCCACCGCCATTACTACCCCGAAATTAACATTGGGCTGGATTTTCGGCTTTGCTCATTTCGGGGCGGTAATGGCGAACACCCTCTACATAGAGACACTGGACAATGAGGAGGAGGGATGGAGTAGTGACTGAGGGTATGATTGAAAAGGTAATTTTTGAGGAGGTTTTTGAAAGTGGGGTGGAATGTAGCCAAGCAGAGGGCTTTAGAAAGATAGCACTATAAAGGAATGGTCTACTATTGATGGTGGAACGGAAGAAGGGAACCACAGAGATTAGGGTTGAAGGAATGGAGGGTGTGACTAGATTGTAGGGCAGATGAAAGTTGCACATATAAGGTGAAGTAGAGCTGGAAATGGGCAATATTCTAGAGGTAGAAATAGGTGCTCCTGGTGATCTAAGGTTTATCTTACGTAGAGGCAATACAACAATCCAGTACAAGAGTTCAAAGTAGCAGCCTGCACCTCTGTCAGAATTTACAGCAGTGTTACTTCAGACCATTCACTTCTGATGCTCTCTGCCTAAGAAAGACAGTGTTAGTTCAGCTTGGGGGCAAACATGAACCGAGGTTGTGCATCTGTCGCATTCAGTCTGAGGAAGTAGCTGAGAAAAAGATAACGGAATCAGGGACTAACTGCAGAGTTTCTGTTGAGACTCAAAAAAGAATTGCATCAGTTTTTGCATTGTTTATTTGGGGAAAAAAAGGAAAGACTTGCATTTATATAGCGCCTTTCATGACCACCCGACGTCCCAAAGCGCCTTACAGCCAATGAAGTACTTTTGAAGTGTAGTCACTGTTGTAATGTAGGAGATTCAGAGGAGGTTCTGGCTCATCCATGACTTGATGTCAGAGATGCAGTTAACAGAAGCCATGGAATTGAACACAGGAGCTCTGCACAGGCAATTGCATGCAGCTTATGAGTTTTATACAATACATTTCATACATTTATCCCTAGACATTGCCATTTTGTGCTGACAAGACAGGAATCTTTGAGATGCTTCGACAAGCTGACCTTTGTATGTGTGTACTTCAGTCAATTATATTACATTGCTTTGTTGTTTACCCAATAAGCATTAGCATGTTAAAGATAGCTAACACAAAAGATAGATATCACTCCACCTGAAACAAATAATCTTGCGATTTATTTCATTGCTGTGTGTGGGACCTTGCTGTGTAGAAATTGGCTGTTGCATTTCCTAAATTGCAACAGTGACTACACTTCAAAAATATTTCATTGGATGTAAAGTGTTTTGGGATGTTCTGAGGCCATGAAAGGCATAAATGCAAATTTTTCTTATCCTGAATGCCAGAACAGTATCATCACTAAATCCCAAATGTTCCCTTACTTCTACTTTGCTTATTGTTCCCTCCTCATTTGTTAGAACAAAATTCAATATGACATTACTCAAGACCTTTGTAAGAAAATGGATGTTCTGAATTGTGAAATGCGGTGCATCAAAATTGGGTGTGCAAACCTTTGTACCCAATCCTCTGATCAATGCTCCTAACCAGTCAGGTACCGTACAGGGAGCAAAGCCTATAAAACGTATACTATAATGCCAAAGATGTGGCTGATTTATGGATTGCGATTTGTTGCTAGTTATTCCGCAAGAGGATCGGAGACAGTTTTCAGAAAACCAGCGATGAGGAGACTGATACAGTACAAGAATTAGGATTGGATGTGAGAAAAAGAGATTAGCTGAATCACCAGGATGATTGGTAGGCCGATTGATGAGTTGTTCGAGGCCATTCAGGATAGCAAAGGGCTCAGCATTTGTGTCAACCGAGAAGAGGAGGCAGTCACCCACAGCAAACATTAAAGTTACTCTGAGCTCAAGTTTCTTCCCCCCAGCAAAAACAGCGCACATCCGTGTGGTGCGCCGAGTTTCTGGGAGAAAAAGTGCGCAGAAAAATTAACTCACGATTCTGGCCGATCCTCGGGTGTTGTTTACCCGCAGCATGGCGCAGCACAATGAGAGGGGGGCGGAACTAGGGCCGTGCTGGCTAAACAGAGCTGGCAGGGGGGGTGAGGCTAGGGTCCAGCGTCTGTTTCAGTGCCAGCAGCATTGCACATGCGCGATGGAGCGGTCGTGCATGCGCAATGGTGTATTAACATTGGCAATTGGCCATTTTTAAAGGGAAAGCCTTGAGAGTGATTTTTGGTGCCTGATTGTCTTTTGGAGCCTGAAGGAGCGTGAAGGTAAGACACCCAAAGATCTTTTGTTCTCTCCCCTTCCCCCCTTCAGTCATGTGACTTTTCTCTCCCTCCTCGTCACCCCCGCCCCCCAGCCTGCCAAGTTCAGCCTACTCCCCCCCCCACCTTAAAATGCCACATTTGGCACCCACCATCCCCAGCTCCCCCTCAGCCTGCCGCATTGAGCGTTCTCCCTTCCTCCCCCCCGCCCCCAAGATACCGCGTTCTCCCGCATCTACCCCAGGCCGAAGGGACTTCCGCATGGACAACCGCTGCCAACTTTAGTTCAAGGTAGGATTTACTTCAGTTCTTTACTTGTTAATTTAATTACTTACTTCAGTTCTTTATTTTTTATTGAATGCTTATTACTTTTTGTGCTTTGTTTGGTGCTTGCTGGTACTTTAAATGTAGTTACTTGCGCCGATTCCTTAAGGGATAGACACTGGCCTAAGTTAGTTTGGAGCAACTATTTGCTGGCCAAACTCGCTTAAATGGCCAAAACAGGCGTAAGAGGCTGGGAATGTCCCCTTTTGAATAAAAAATTTAACTAAAAAAAAACTAACTAACTCACCTACACTGATGCAAATTAAATGGCCAGAATGGCAACTAAAAAGATACTCTAGAAAAATCAAGTTGCTCCAAAAACAAATTTCCCCAGGAGTTTTCCCCAGTAACTCCTGGGGAAATTTGTGTCGTAAATTCAGCAGAGGAGGCGTTAGAGTTGATAGATTTTCCTCGTCAAAAAGCTGAAAAATTCACGAGTTACTAAGATTAGGAGAGCGATAGAGACAGTTGTTGAATTTAGTGAGGTGAGGGAGAGATCATTTGAGAGGCAAGAGATCAAAGTCAGATGATTCAGAAGAATGATGATGAGCAGCAAGATCTTCGGAACAGACGAATATACATGCATTTGGACGGATAGTTAAAGTAAAAAGTATAAGAGAGAAATTGGAAAAGGGAAAAGTCTAAATAAATTAAAACTCAGGAATTGTTGAGAAACAAAAATTGAGAGTGGGCTGACTGATGGTGGAAATGGACAGAATCTGAGGAGCTGCCATGAATATTGCAAAACATTGGCGGAGCAGGAAAAGAAACATATAGATGTGACAGGTATGATTTTGCGTGCCTGAGGCTGCAGTAATTTACAAATCTTTTGAGTGCACTCGCATATTGCTCATGGCGGTCATTGAAGAAAAGATAAGCAAAAATATGGTGCCATCACTGCTGTAAGAGAAGGGACCAGCAGATCCCACAGTGTTGCCATGTAGTCTATCATGAGAACATAAGAATTAGGAGCAGGAGTAGGCCATTTGGCCCTTAGAGCTTGCACTGCCATTCATCAAGCTGATCTTCTACTTCAACTCTACTTTCCTGCACTATCCCCACATCCCTTGATTCCCTTAATATCAAAACATCTAGCAATCTCTGTCTTGAATAAGCTCAACAACAGCCCTCTGGGGTAGAGAATTCCAAAGATTTACGACCCTCTGAGAGAAGAAATTCCTCATCTCAGTCCTATTCTAAGACTGTGACCCCTGGCTCTAGACTCCTCAGCCAGAGGAAACATCTTCCCTGCATCTACCCTGTCAAGCCCTGTAAGAATCAATGGCTTCTGGATGTCGTTTCATGTTGAAAACACCCACCCATTTTCAATTGGCAGTCCACTTATGCCAGAACCAATGTTTCCTCTAATTTTTCTCCCTGCACGGTCCCTTTAAATTTGCTGCCGGCCGTGCACGTGCTGTATCCATTCCAACTTGTGAGCGGCCTGCGTGGGACCTCCGGATTGATGTGCGGACGTGTGCCCGCACAGCTTGGGGGCAACGTTGGCCAGCTGATGGGGCAGCTCCTGAAAACTTTACTTCTATTGAGTGGAGCTGTGGTGGACTGTAGTACTTTCCAATAGCTGCAGCCCTAATAAAACCTAGAGCAGTGAAGGAGGAGACTGGGTAAAATAGCAGGGGCAACAAAATGGATGAAGAGCAAAGCAACCAAAAAATGATGTGGAGGGGTGGAGAGTGCAGCAGAAGGAGTCAAGAAAGGTTCATGACTGTGGTTTTAAAAGTGAGACAAGGGAATGGCGGGTGGGTTGAGGGAGAGATAGTTTACAAAAAAGGGTCTGGTACCCTCCCAAAGACAATGGAAGATCCTCGTGGGAATTAGGGTCTATGAAGGTGGCAGTTGTGCAAGCAACAAGATCTACACCCTATTAAATAAACCACAAGTGGAGCTCGCCCTTAAATCATGTTACTGATCTGGAAGAATGTCGCTCCTTTATAATTTATACACACTGGAAGATTGATTACCGCCTTTAGTATTTCTGTGGTGCAGACAAGGCTGTTAGTGTTCAGGTTTGAAGAAAAGTGTCATTTTTAAATGTATACCAGGCATGCACATGATTGGTGATATTTCACTGCTCATATAATTCTCAAGGAATTATCACTACATCTGTAGACGAAGAGCTTATTATTTTGCTGTAAATGCACATGTTCAAAGCCTGAAATTTATCGGGACAAAAGAAATGAAAAATCACCACATTTAATGCGCACATTTTATAAGGTGTGTAGTCCGGCAGTAAAAGATAATTAATTACCACAAATAAATGCTTCGTTTTTGAAAAAAATATCAATTCGCTTGCATTTATTTGGAAGGGGCGGACAGTCTGTTGATTATCTATCATGTCCCTACAGCTTGTGGGCCACAAAAATACATTGGGAACTTCTTAAATGACTTTGCACCATGTTTTAATGCTGCTTATAAAGCTGATGTCAGAAAAATGATGTGACAGCATATTAATGACTGCTTTGTCGCAATGTCAGCATTTTGATATAGTCTTTCCTGATATTGATCTGTAATGCTGTATAGGGTAGAAATTTAAAACAATTGAAATTGATCAGGGTAAATTTGACTTCAGCAAATTTAAAATTTGACCTTTTTTTTGGAAAATCTGTTCCAAATGTTCTGTAATGGATCTGTACACATGCTGCGTTGACAGAACGCAGTCCACGAGATCTCTGTGAAGGACAAATGATCACTTGTAAAATGTGATGGAGCCTGTAATGCCTTGTCTTTAGTTACAAATTGCAGCTGAATTAATTAAAGTAACGTCCGTTGATTCTGGTCACGATTATAAATACTGTCAATTTAGTCCATTTGGATTAAATGGAAGGTGATCAGCCGTGGAGTTCTGACTAATTTGGCAAGTTCTACATGTGAGGTTCTGACACTGATGGGCTGCCACCAAGTCTGCTGATTACTTAACCTGAGTCAGGTCCTGCTTATTGTGGAACAAAGCTGAAAGAGTGATGAGTCAGCTCTTGACTTTTTACGATAGTGTAAAATGTGTGATAGCGAGTCGAAACCCCAATTTTTATTGTCAATGGAAATAAAATGATTAATGTAGAGATTTTTCAGATCCAGGCTACTAACACGATCACATTAATATATCATCAGTGCAGATTATTATACTATCGACGCAGAACACTGTAATCACTATTTCTGTGTTTTTACAATAAATAATCCCACATCTTCAGAACTTTGTCTGGGCTCTGTTGAATTTATGTTTGTATCACCTGTCCATATTAATACTGTCAGATATTTCTGCTTCTTATAGATGTATTTTATATGAAATTTCACAGAGCTTGAACGATTTATCAAAAGTCTAATTCCTTATTTTTGGTTTCAGAATGAATTCCCAAATAATTTTTTAGGTGGGTCTGTGTAAGGGAGAGCGTGGGTCATTTTGGAACTATTTATTCTCCTTGTCAGCTGCGGTTCAGTGGGTAGCACTCTCATAAAACATAAGAAATAGAAACATGAGTAGGGCATTTGGCCGCTCGAGCCTGCTCTGCCATTCAATAAGATCATGGCTGATCTGATCATGGACTCAGCTCCACTTACCTGCCTGTTCCCCATAACCCTTTACTCCCTTATCGCACAAAAATCTGTCTATCTCGCCTTAAATATATTCAATGACCCAGCCTCCACAGCTCTCTGGGGCAGAGAAATCCATAGATTTACAATCCTCTGAGAGAAGAAATTCCTTATCTCAGTTTTAAATGGGCGACCCCTTGTTCTGAAACAATGCCCCCTAGTTCAATAATCCCTCATGAGTGGAAACATCCTCTCGGCATCTACCTTGTCGAACCCCCTCATTATGTTATGTTTTTCAATAAGATCACCTCGCATTCTTCTAAACTCCAATGAGTATAGGCCCAACCTACTCGACCTTTCTTCATAAGTCAAACCCTTCAACTCAGGAATCAACCTAGTGAACCTTCTCTGAACTGCCTCCAATGCAAGTATAACCCTCTTTAAATAAGGAGAGCAAAACTATATGCAGTACTCTAGGTGTGGCCTCACCAATACCCTGTACAGTTGTAGCAGGACTTCTCTGCTTTTATACTGTATCCCCCTTGCATTAAAGGCCAACATTCCATTTGCCTTCCTGATTATTTGCTGTACCTGCATACTCACATTTTGTGTTTTATGCACAAGGACCCAAAGGTCCCTCTGTACTGCAGCATTTTGTAATTTTTCTCCATTTAAATAATAATTTTCTTTTTAATTTTTCCTGCCAAAGTAGATAACCTCACACTTTCCCACATTATACTCCATCTGCCAATTTTTTGCCCACTCACTTAGCCTGTCTATATCCCTTTACAGATTTTTTCTGTTCTCCTCACAACTTGATTTCCCACCCATCTTTGTATCATCAGCAAACTTGGCTACATTACACTCAGTCCCTTCATCCAAATCATTAATATAGATTGTAAATAGTTGAGGCCCCAGCACTGATCCCTGTAGCACCTCACGTGTTACTGTCTGCCAACCGGAAAATAACCCATATATCCCAACTCTCTGTTTTCTGTTACTTAGCCAATCCTCTATCCATGCTAATATATTACCCCCAACCCCGTGAACTTTTATCTTGTCCAGTAACCTTTTATGTGGCATCTTATCGAATGCCTTCTGGAAATCCAAATACACCACATCCACTGGTTCCTCCTTATCCACCCTGCTCGTTACATCTTCAAAGAACTCCAGCAAATTTGTCAAACATGATTTCCCTTTCATAAAACCGTGCTGACTCTGCTTGCCTGAATTATGCTTTTCCAAATGTCCCGTACTGCTTTCATGAATAATGGATTCCAGCATTTTCCCAAGGACAGATGTTAGGCTAACTGGTCTATAGTTTCCTGCTTTCTGTCTGCCTCCTTTTTTAAATAGTGGCGTTACATTTGTGGTTTTCCAATCCACTGGGACCTCCCTAGAATCCAGGGAATTTTGGTAGATTACAACCAATGCATCCACTATCTCTGCAGCCACTTCTTTTAGGTCCCTAGGATGCAAGCCATCAGGTCCAGGGGACTTGTCCACCTTTAGTCCCATTATTTTACCGACTACTTCTTTTTTAGTGATAGTGATTGTTTTAAGTTTCTCCCTCCCTATAGCCCCTTGATTATCCACTATTGGGATGTTTTTAGTGTCTTCTACCATGAAGGCCAATACAAAATATTTGTTAAAAGTCTCTGCCATTTCCCTGTTCCCCATTATTAATTCCCCAGTCTCATCCTCTAAGGGACTAACGTTTACTTTAGCCATTCTCTTCCTTTTTATATACCTTTTTGTAGCAACTCTTACTATTTATTTTTATGGGCCCACGTTTCCACAGGAGTTGCTCCTATCTTTTTTGAGCAACTAGATTTTTTTGGACTATCCTAAAAATTGCAATCCTTCCCATTTAGTTTGCTCCGGTTTCAGTGAATTAGTTCAGATTCTTTTTAGTTCATTTTTTTTTTCAAAAGGAGGCGCCACCAGTCACTTACGCCTGTTTTGGCCATTTAAGCAAGGTTAGACAGCGAAAAGTTACTCCAAACTAACTTAGGCCAGCATATGTGCCCACTTTTGTACGCTCAGAAAAACCTTGTGGACACTTTAGAAATCAGGCGCAGGTAGCCAGAGATAGGGGGGAAGGGAAGTTAGAGGATTTTCCAAAGCATTAAACACTACACTTTTAACAATAAAGAACTATCATCAATATGACAGTGTTATGATAGGAATACTAGTTTTTTTCAAAATCCCAAGCAGAGAGACTGGATAGGGTGTAGATGCTATCAGTCTAATTAAACTGAGTATATTTTTCGTAAAGATAGCTAGATATTAAAGTACTGGAAAATCTCTGAAGATTCTTTTCTTCCCCCCCCCATCCCCCCACCCCGCCGGATCAAAACTCTTGCCTCCACCCCCGCCGGATCAAAACTCTCCAACCCCCCCCCCCCCAATCAAAACTCTTCCTCCCCCTGCCGGATCAAAACTCTTCCCCCCACCATCCTGTCTCTTGTAGCCCTCTGTGCGGGAAGGCAGCGGCCGGCCTGTGCGGCAGGCCACTCGGCCCGAGATAGGGATTGTGTGCTTTGGGCCCCTCCCACACAGCCTGCAGAGCATCACAGAGATTCAGGCTGCCAGGAGCTACTGCGCATGTGCGCACTTTCTAGCGCGCATGTGCAGAGGTCCCTGCACTGTTTTCAGCGCCGGGACCTGGCTCCGCCTCCCACCCCTTGTGCTGTGCTGCGCCGAGCCCAAAGACGTCCCGAGAAGCGTGGAAAATTACAAGGTAAGTTTTCGGCGCCCTTTTTATTCTAGAAAATTGCCGCACCTCTCTAAGGGTCGGTGGAAACTTGCGCCCTAATTTCTTGCTAGTTTACTTTCATAATCTATCTTCCCTCTTTTTATTAATTTTTTAGTCGTTCTTTGTTGGTTTTTAACTCGCCTCTGAGTCAGAAGGTTGTGGGTTCAAGTCCTCACTCGAGGGACTTGAGCACAAAAGAAAACTAAGCTACCCCTCCAGTGCAGTGCTGAGGGAGTGCTGCACTGTTGGAGGTGCCATCTTTCAGATGAGATCTTAAATTGAGGCCCCTCTGCTCTCTCAAGTGGACTTAAAGGACCCCAAGGCACTATTTCGAAGAAGAGCAGGAGAGTTATAGCCGGTGTCCTGGCCAATATTTATCCCTTAATCAACATAACAAAAACACAGATTATCTCGTCATTAACACATCGCTGTTTGTGGGAGTTTGCTGTGCGCAAATTGGCTGCCACATTTCCTACATTACAACAGTAACTACACTCCAAAAGTACTTAATTAGCTGTAAAGCGCTTTGAGATGTCCGGTGGTCGTGAAAGGCGCTATATAAATGCACATCTTTCTTTTTTTTTCTTTTAAGCCCTTATAATTATTCTGAAAAAACATCCAAAGTGAGAGACTCAAAAGCAACATATTTTTAATTTGTGGTCAGTTCGAGGCCATTAACTCCTCTTTATATCCTGCTGTTCAATCACAAGAAATATAGTCGGAAACTTGGCGCTTCCACTGATTGGAGCACCAGGCCCACATGTTCTCAGGCACACACTGTTCCCCTGCGATCTGTGAGCCATTACGTAGCGGCAGAAAGCAAGTTTGCGAAGGAGGGTCCCCATCAGGTAAATCCGTATTCTATTCGGGTGCCAGTGGCATTCTCCGTAGGTACTCCACTGACCGCAAATCTGCCCCATTATATGGCAATAGTTATATCATACGGAAGAGAAGACTGCATCGTTTCTCAAAATCATTGATATCCCACCTGTGGTCATGGGCAAGAATTTATATCAATTTGATTACGTCCTAATCTAAAAATAATACTATCAGCATTTAATTGTTTTGTCGTACCAAGCAAATGCATCATGATAACAGAATTACTGACTTAGGTGTAATGGTACGTGGAGAAGTGATTCAGCTTGAGGCATTGGGAAGCACATAATCTACTTGTCCCTTGGATTCATTGGTTTGTCATTAAATTATTTTGCCTATCCGGAAACTCTCCATTGATAATTCTGTCCTTTGCATGATTAGGAAACAGAATCTGGTCAATATGCACTGGGGCCCGTTTTGGAGATTTACAGAAGGGATTAGAACATCAGAATGTTTTCTGAATATGGTTTATTACAACACAATTCAAAATTGATATAAAGCATTACATTAGTTGGAATTCAATCCAGAGCTTATTGCGATGGAGTAAAATATCTCTGTGTTGGGAAAGTAATAGTCACACGGACAAAGTAAACTGGTTTATGCATAATAGTAGGAACTGAATCCGTTCCTGAAGTAAAATTCTAATAATTTTACGAAGATATCTGAATAATGCTCACTGTGAAATAGGGAATTAGAGTAAAACTCTTTTAGCTGGAAAATAAAGTTACCTATATCTGAACCTTCAAGTAAGTAAATGAGGCAATGTAGCTTAGGCTAAATGTATTAAAATGAAATCATAAAAAATTATTGTTAAATTTTCATATCATAGTTTTATGTTTATTTTTGCAGCATGTAAATCCATGATAGAATAACAATAAGAACAAAAACAACGTATTTATATAGCATCTTTAAAATAGTAAAACATCCCAAGAAGCTTCACAGGAGCGTTATCAAATAAAAATTTGACACCGAGCCACATAAGGAGATATTAGAACAGGTGACCATTCTTGGTCAAAGAGGTAGGTCTTAAGGAGCCTCTTAAAGGAGGAGAGAGGGGTAGAGAGGTTTAAGGAGGGAATTCCAGGGCTTAGGGTCTAGACAGCTGAAGACTCGCTCAAGGCACGCTCAAGAATCTAGAACTGGAGGAGTGCAGATATCTCAGAGGGTTGTTGGGCTGGAGGAGGTTACAGAGATAGGGAGGAGCAAGGCCATGGAGCGATTTTAAAACAAGAATGAAAATTTTAAAATCAAAGCTTTGCCGGACCAGGATCCAATGTAGGTCAGCGAGGGCAGGGGGGGATGGGTGAATGGGATTTGGTATGAGTTAGGATATGGGCAGGATTAGGAGTTTTAGCTCGAGTTTATGGAGGATGGAAGATTGGAGGCCAGCCAGGAGAACATTGTAATAGTCAAGTCTAGAAGTAACAAAGGCATGAATGAGGGTTTCGGCAGCAGATGAGCTGAGGCAGGGGTGGAAATGGGTGATGTTATGGAGATGGATGTAAGGGGTCTTGGTGATGGAGCAGATATGTGGTTGGCTCACCTCAGGATCGAATAAACATCATGGTTGAAAACGGTCTGGTTCAGCCTCAGACAGTTGCCAGGATGGAGTCAATGGCTAGGGAACAGAATTTGTGGCAGGCATCAGTCTTCAATCTTCCTAATATTTATTTGGAGAAAATTTATGCTCATCCCGCAATGGATTGTATTGGAGGCAGTTCAGAGAAGGTTCACTGGGTTGATTTCTGAGATGAGGGGGTTGACTTATGAAGAAAGGTTGAGCAAGTTGGGCCTATACTCATTGGAGTTTTGAAGAATGAGAGGTGATCTTATTGAAACATATAAGATATTGGGGCCAAGTTTCGGCCTGAGTTGCTCCTTTTTTTTTGGAGCAACTGGTTTAGAATGGAGTATCTTAGAAATTTGAATTCTCGGCATTTAGTTTGCTCCAGTTCTAGTCAGTTAGAACAGTTTCACTTTGGAACAGAATTTTCTTTTCAAAAGGGGGCGTGTCGGGCCACTCACGCCTGTTTTCAAAGTTTAGGCAGTGAAAACTTACTCCAAACTAACTTAGAATGGAGAAAGTGAAGATTTTTGTACGTTCGAAAAAACCTTGTCTACACTTTAGAAAATCAGGCGTAGGTTACAAATTAGGCATAGGGAATGGGGGGGGTGGGTGTTTAAAGGGAAATTTACAAACATTAAATGCTTCAGTTTTACAAATAAAGAACCATCATCAATAATAAATGATGGGGGAGGAGGGGGGTGGGGGGAGGTGGAGGAGGAGAGGAGGTGGGTGGGGGAGGAGGAGGAGGAGAGGAGGGGCGAGGAGAAGGGGGAGAAGGGGAGAGGGGAGAGGGGGAGAGGGGGAGAAGGAGGGGAGGAGGGGAGAGGGGGAGAGGAGGGGGAGAGAGGAGGGGGAGAAAGGAGGGGGAGAGAGGAGGGAGGGAAGGAGAGAGGAGGGAGGGAAGGAGGGAAGGAAAGAGGAGGAAGGAGAGAGGAGGGAGGGAGGGAGGGAAGGAGAGGGGGGTGAAGGGAGAGAAGGAGGCTGAACGGCCGGGCCCAAGACTTCGGGCTGGATTTACAGGTAGGTGGCGTCGGGTCTCGGGGGGGGGGGGGGGGGGAGGGTCGCGGAGGACCGGGGTGGTGGGGGGGGGGAGTGCAGAGGTCCGGTCGGGTGGGAGGAGCCTTATCCACGCAGCCCCAGTGAGACCATTCAGCCAGGGCTTAGGGGCTGCTTGCTTCTGGCCCCTCCCACAGTTTTGGGCGCCTGGAGCTACTGCACATGCGCGCCCACTGTAGCACGCATGTGCAGAGGTCCCGGCACTGTTTTCAGCGCAGGGACCTGGCTCCGCCCCCTACAGCTCGTGCTGCGCCGCGCCCAGCTCCAGAGGGCCTGCAGGGAGCCGGAGAATAGGTAAGTTTTTTTTAGGTGCACTTTCTGGCGTGAAAAACGGGCGTCCAGGTCTGGACTGCGCCGTTTTAGGCGCGGCCCGAAATTTGGGCCCATTGAGGGGGCTCAACAAGGTAGATGCAGAGAGGATGTTTCCCTTCATGTGGGATTCTAGAACTAGACATAAGGGCATAGTTTAAGAATAAGGGGTCACCCATTTAGAACTGAGATGAGGAGGAATTTCTTCTTAGAGGGTTGTAAATCTGTAGAATTCTCTGTCCCAGCGAGCTGAGGAGGCTGGGTCATTGAATATATTTAAGGTGCAGATAGACAAATTTCTGAGTGATAAGGGAGTGAAGGATTATGGGGAGTGGGCAGGGAAGTCGAGCTGAGCCCAAGATCAGATCAGCCATGATCTTATTAAATGGCGGAGCAAGGTCGAGGGGCCAAATGGGGCCAAATGGTCCTATTTCTTATGTTCTTATGTTTTTATGTTGGGCAAGCAGTGTGACAAATCAGAGGCAACGGAGGGGTTGAGAGAGGTGATGGAGACGTAGAACTGGGTGTTGTCAGTGTATTTATGGAACCTGAATAGCATAACTTGCATGGATTACATTTGAAGGTGTAGGTCTCAAACAGCGTTAACCTAATAACTACACACTAATCTTATTTATTTTGCACATGACAAAACATTGTATTGAGAGAGGCACTAAACAGTCTCAGAGTGCTAGAGAAATAAGAAAGAGGACTTTCGGACCTATGACATACAGATACAAAAGTGGATCTCTGCTAATAATTGAATTACACACAAACACATTTTTAGTTTATAGGTCATTCACCTAAACCAAAGACAACCTCATGAGTGTAAAAAAAACATTAAGTAAAAATGTTACCATCATCACATTGCTGTACATTTTAACTGCAGCATTTTGGGAAAAAATGATGTGATTTATATTGATGCCATTAGAAATCCAAAAGTGTACTTTCACATTCCGCGGACAAAATCGTTGCATTCAGTGGTGCAATGCAGAGTGTGTGGCACTGCGTTAATATTCATTGCCTAATTTAAATGAGTTTCTGGTGTGCCTTCAGATTTCATTTCTGCAGTGGCATCTTTGTTGAGGAAATGTCCTCACATGAACCAGGAAGTTTAAAGGGCTAATTTTTACCTTGGTCCTGGGACCAGAATTTATTTTTGACACTACAGGCACTTGGGAATTCATTACACATTAGGCTATGTCTGATGTAACGCCCCCCCAAAATTAACTAAATTACACTTCTCGTGCCTAAAATCTCGTGAACTAAATTAACATGCCTTGTGTTGCCTAGAAACTCCCTGCTTAAACCTCTCCACCTCTCTACCTCTCTTTCCTTCTTCAAGACGCTTCTTACAACCTTCCTCTTTGAGTAAGCTTTTGGTCACCTGCCCTAATTTCTGCTTTGCGGCTCGGTGTCAAATTTTTTGTCTCATGACGCACCTGTGAAGCTCCTTGGGACGTTTTACTACGTTAAAGGTGCTATATAAATACAAGTTGTTATTGTTGTTGTTGTTCATGCATCAATACTGCTTCTACCTTGTCCATAATGATTTAGTGGAATACATAAGCATTATTATCCATGAAGAGGGAATGGTGTATGAGTTATGCATCTCAAAATAAGATTAGTTGCTATTTGGGAGCAGCACAAAGACAATAAAATCTCGTCCATGATTTATGAACACCAAGATAATATAGCACAGTTAGTTTGCCATTTTCAAACTACTCTTGTTCAACAGTGGAACTTTGCATAGCCTGGGTGTATATGGCTGCAGTATGCAGACACTGCAATGTGCAATGCTCTATTAAGTAATTTACCTCAAAGAAAGATAAGCAACAGCATCATTCCATACAGTTCCTGGGCACTACCTCACTTCAGTTATCGCAATCTTGCTAATTATTCCACTGCTCCTCCCTATCTTGTTGTCAATCTCTAATTCCTACAATCAAGTTGCTAAAATGTGTTTTTGTACATTCAGTGTTTGTTTAACTAAACTCTCATCATTAAAGCTATACAAGAGCTAGTGCCAGCATCAGCTGGATATCGACTATGTTGTTAATCTTTGCCCCTACAGGTAGGCCAAAACATATCATTGCATGTGATAAAGTTCTAGGCTTTCTTGAAACAGGTCAAGATTCTGACTAATGGTTCAAACAGAGAACTGCATTAATTTTATTTAAGAATGCGAACTGGACGCATCTTTTGTATAAAAGCCTTAAAGACTTTCAGTAAAGCATTTGGATAACTTGAGTTTATAAATAGAGGAATAGAATATAAAAGCAAAGAGATCATTCTAGATTGGTTAGACCTCAGCTGGATATTGTGGACAATTCTTGGCGCCAAACTTCATGACAGATGTAAAGGCCTCAGTAAAGGTTCGGAGGAGGTTTACAAGGATGTTACCAGGAACGAGGAACTTCAGTTATGAGGAGAGGCTGGAAAAATTGGGACTCTTCTCCTTGGAACAGAGAAGGTTAAGAGGTGATCTAATAGAGGTTTTCAAGATAATGAGAGGTTTTGATAGGGTGGAGAGAGAAAAATTATTCCCTCTGCTGAGTGGGTCAATAGCCAAAGGTCATAAGATTTTAAATCATTGGCAAAAGATCTAGACGGGAGATCATGAGAAATATTTTCACTCAGAGAGCTATCGGGATCTGGACTGCTTTACCTGAAAAGGTGGTGGAAGATAATACCTTAAATAATTTTAAAGGGAGTGGGACAGGTACTTGAGGATGAGGAAATTAAAAGTTATTGCCCAAATAGGGGATGAGAGACTAAGCATGACCGCTCTTTCAAGGAGCCAGCACAGGCACGACGGGTCGAATGGCCTCCTTCTGTGCTGTAAGTTTCTATGGGCCCAAACCTGGTGGAAGCCAAGGCCCACCCAAGTGCTGCCCAAACGACAGCCGATGGCCGCCGAGAGACCGGGTGGTACTTTGCCAGGAAGATCCCTCTAAAAGAGATGGCAGTACTGCCTGGTGGCAAAAAAACGGCTTATGCCATCAATCTGGGTGGCAGCGGGCAGGAGCTCCCAATCTCGGCGGCAAATGTGTTCCTCGTCAAAGTGCCGCTGAGGTTTGAGTCGGGCCCAGGGAGAGGGGGTGGGGGGGCGTGGGGGGAACACTGAAAAATAAAAATATTCACCAAATAAAAAAAAAACACCATAACACCTTCAGGGGACCCCATAACAGGTAAAACCCTGAAAGAAATCAAATTATAAAATGTTCACCAACCTTTTTTTTGCTAGTCTTCTTAATTACCATCGGGGTTAGACCTGCCTCCACGCAGCGGTCCTTCCCCCTGCTGCCGCCGACTCCCGCCCACACCAATATGCCAGCTCGGCGGGCGGGAGGTCACTTACATGACTTGGCTGCCAGAGGCCTTCAGTGGGCATCAGTAGGCGGTTCCCGGTGGTACTCCCCTCCCGCCGGGTGCAGATCTGGAGGAATCTATCACCGAGGGGAGAGTGGAGAAAAAACTCGGCGGCAGTGAGTGGCAATTTCGGGCCCTTAGATTCTATGAAAAGCAGATGCGAACATAGTAATGAGAGTTAAGTCAGTTGATGTTGGTTCCAATGTTTTGTTTAGTAAAGTACTAATTACCAAAATTAATCTTGTAGGCTGAGACAATTAGGAATTGGATTGTAATGTGTCTGTGCACTGAACTCTAATACTTGTTTCACATCCATTTTGTGTGTCAACTAGCAGACCTTGTTGGAAATTATGGTTTCAGTGTTTTTAATGGAATCTTTGTCTACCTGTGTATATGGTTATGCTTTAAGAGTACAGTAGAAACATAGATACACAGTACTTCCATGACATTGACTCTAAATGCTCCTAAAATCCTATTGGACAGGTCACTTCCATTTTTATGAAGTTGATGTGGCCTGCCTTAAAGTGACAAATATTGCACTAGTATCAGCTTGGTTCAGTGGTAGCACAGTTAGCTTTGATTGAAAGATTGTGGGTTCAAGACTCACTTGAAGACTAGAGCACAAACAAATCCAGGCTGACACTCCAGTGCAGTGTTGAGGGAGTGCAATGCTGAGGGAGTGCTGCACTGTTGGAGGTACTGACTTTTGGATGAGACATTAAATCGAGACCCCGTTGGCCCTCACAAGCAGGTGTAACAGATCCTATGGTACTATTTTGAAGAAGAGCGGGGGAGCTATCCCCGGTGTCCTGGCCAATATTTATCCCTCAAGTAGCATAACAAAAAACACATTATCTGGTCATTATCAGATTGCTGTTTGTGGGAGCTTGCTGTGTGCAAATTGGCTGCCACATTTCCTACAACAGTGACTGCACTTCAAAATAAAAAGTACTTAATTGGCTGTAAAACACTTTGAGACGTTTGGTCGTCATGAATGGCGCTATATAAATCCAAGTCTTTCTTATTAGATTGCCATTTCAGTGAAGTATTTAGGGGAGAATGCTGCTCTGTGTGTAAGTTGTTAAACCAAAGCATCATTTGTCTGTCCAGGTGGAAGAAAAAGATCCATCACACTATATTAAGAACAGCAGAGAGCTCTTCCATTGCCTTGGGCAGCAATAATCCCTCAACCAACATCACCCAAGACAGATTAACTGATCATTTATCTAATCACTGTTTATAGGACAAATTGACTACATCACAACAGTGACTAAACTTTAAAAGTAATACATTTTTAGTGGGGTGCTTTGGGATGGCCTTAGGATATGAAAGGAGCTTATATAAATGCAAGTTCAGTCCTAATGAAAATAAATTGATTGACAGGCTGGCTGCCTGTCAAGTGAGAAAGCCTGCAACAGAAGGCCGCAACCGAGCTGGGCTGAGAGCAGGTGGGGATAACGGGGGGGGGCTGCAGTGGGAAAGATCGTTGGGGGGGTGGTGGTCGGTGGGGTAAAATCTTAGGGGGTGCAAGCAGACGGTGGTTCGGTGGGGGGTGGTCCGATCGCGGGGGGGAGGGGGGAGCAAAGAGATCCTGGGGGGGGGGGAAAGGGGGGGTTTACTGGGTAGCTTGATGGGCTTGGAGTAATCTCCTAATCCTCCTGGCCCACAAGCAGTGCTGTAAAGGCACTTACCTCATGGATTCAGCCCTTCTCACCTCCTATTACCTGCCGGGTTTCCTGAGTCCTGGGAAACCCGTCCGACTGTGGCTAAAATTGGAATCACTGTTAAAATGAAGGCATGCAGCCTCATTCAAATATTTAAAGGACCAACCCGTCTCCTGTGAGCTGATTGATCACCCACCCCTCGTCCCGCCTCCGTTAATACCGGATGTGGACGGGTTTGAGTTGGGTTGGGTTCCTGTTTCAGATTTTTAGCTTATTAACCTTACACCCGTTGTGTTTGACCGAGCAGAATCTGAGACATTCACCAACCTGAGGAAAGTGGAAGTGAGTAGGTAGCCTTTGACATCCTGTGTTGTACCTTGTCAATAGTTGCAAA
Organism: Pristiophorus japonicus; assembly: GCF_044704955.1. Classification (NCBI taxonomy): domain Eukaryota; kingdom Metazoa; phylum Chordata; class Chondrichthyes; family Pristiophoridae; genus Pristiophorus; species Pristiophorus japonicus. Next base: position 185,483,650 of record NC_091988.1, on the reverse strand, counting down.
ACATACTGCCTCATAGAGACTTCAGGAAAAATATACGAGTGATTCGGTGTCACAAGGATATGCATGAAAAATACATGAAAATAACAGTCCTAGGGGCTGAAATTCATTAGCGTAGTATTTGAGGCACAAAGTTTCAAAACATTGATCATTTAGTGCCCGGTGAGATAGCCTGAAAAAATGGGGAAAGTTGGACACTTTTCCCTCAGAAATGCAACGAGGCAGTATCGGAGGCGCTAATGGCCTCAGTGGGGCAGTGCAGGGCGCTATTACCAGGGCTGTACCCAATTTCAGCCGACTTTCATTCACTGATAATGAGGCTGGTGTTCATTCCAGTTCTTAAAGGGGGCGTGGTTTCAGTCAAGAGCTGGTCATTCTCATCGTTTCCTCAGTTGACTGAGCTGCAAGGAAGGTGAGCAATGGCTGCTACAAGACCTTATGCAAGGGCCATTCGGTTCAGCGACCTGGCATTGGAGACATTGGTGAGGGCAGTCGAAGGAAGGAGGGAGGTAGTGTTCCCTCCATCTGGGAAAAAGCCAACTCCACAGGTGTCTAGGGCCATGTGGACAGAGGTGGCTGCAGATGTGTTGAGCAGCATGGTCATGGAGAGAACCCCGACATAGTGTGGCAAAAAATTCAACGACCTCACTCGGCTGGTCAAGGTGAGTCCATGTTTCCACAACTCTTACATAACAGCCTCTGAGCCTCTGTGCACACTCTGCAAACCAGCACTTAACCATCTGCACCTACTCACAGTCACAGCCTCATTTCATGCCTTGCCTATATTCACAGCTATTTAACCATTGCAGGCATATCTTCCACATACATAACTGGACTCTTACTCACACAGCTTCCTTTCTTTTGCAGGCCAAGCTGGCACACAACAGCTTCAGACTGGAGGGAAGGAAGCTGAACTGCGCCAGCTATCCGACCTGGAGGAACAAGTAATGCGACTCATTGGGCCACAGGTGATGGACCCCGTGGCCGCCGGAGACAATGAGCCCGCTGGGGGCAACAATGGTATCTTTATTCCCTCTTCTCATCCCACTTCTCCATTAAACCAAAAGGCTTATCACTTTCCATCTCCTCATTATGCCTGCCTTCCTTGCTCCATCCCTGCCTCTCTGCACTCACATTAATGTGACTCTTGTGCCAATAATGCTTTCAGATAATGAACCAGCAGATCAGCAGCCAGTGCCTGTGCCCCCCCAAAGCCAGTCACGAGGGAGAAGAGGGGGAGGAGGATGAGGAGGGGACAAGGAGGAGTAGCCAAGTACTGCATCACTGCTTCTCTCACCCGTAGGCACCAGCTCAGATACTGACACTACATGGTCATTAGAGGTGAGTTTAGGACATGGGTATGCACCGGGGCCCAACAGACTGCAATAGGGTTAAGGGGAAAGGAAAGTTTGGGCGCCATCTCCCCAGAGGGCAAGTTCGCACACGAGTTCTGCTGCGCAGGACTCAGATAAGGACCTCGATGGGGAGGAGCTCACACTCTGACATGATAGGTGCAATGCCAAGGGTGCCCGAGCCTTTTGCAAGTGGGAAGGAGCATGGAGGAATCCGCTTCCCGCATTGTAGACAGCTCTGCGCACACCATGGAGCCCATCATTACCAGTGTGCGTATGATAGTGGACTCCCAAACAGATCATGCAGATCCAGATTTCATGAAACATGTCATGGGCGATGTGGCAGCATCCATTGCAGCACCGGCGGAAGTAACGTAATGTCTTGGTGCTGCAATAGAGTCAATGGTTGTTCTCATGCAGTCTCAGCTTGATGCCACGCAACGTGTTGGTGATGCCATGCAGTCTCAGCTTGATGCCACGCAACGTGTTGGTGATGCCATGCAATCTCAGCTTGATGCCACGCAATGTGTTGGTGATGCCATGCAGTCTCAGCTGCATGCCACGCAAGCCCTGATTGCTGCCATCGCCACTGGGTTGACCGGGGATCACATGGTGTCACAGCAGCCCACCCAACTGTGCTCAATCAGATTGCTGGGAATGCTGAGATGCTGCCTCGGGGGAGTGGCAGTGGGTCAGTGGAGCAGGAAGCTGCTGTCCTCTCTCAGGATGACAGCATTCCTGATCCCACCACTGCCACTCCACCATTGCACTTGTCGCTGCCTGTCACCCAGCCAGCCCAGACTGCCGCTACCCAGCATGAGGTGCTGCAGTCTGCAGCCGGGCCTTCCAGGCCCAGAGCTGGTCGAGGGTGTCCGACAAGGGTCATCTATAGTCCCTGGCCCTGACACACAGTGTTGAGTCCTTAGACACTACTATGAATTCACATTAGGCACATTCTGCAGACAAGGTCACTCTGTGACCCTAACCTTTATTCACAGGACCAAGAAGTGATGACCCTGCGTGGGACCTCCCTTTATATACCTGGATGACCAGGTGAGGAGTGTCTCCCACAAGTTCACCCCCTGTGGTCAAGGTGTGCATTTCTTAGGTGTATACAGTATGCAGTGTTGTTACATGAAGGTTACAGTTACATGAAGGTAACAAATATGACATCACCTCCCCCCCCCAAAGTTTTTTGGGGTCAAAGATTAAGTCTTTCGAGCGGTCGACGCTCTCTCGTGGAGCGCCGCAGTTGGGGCTCTGGTTGTTGAGCCTTGGCATGCGTCTCTGTCCTCTGTGGTGATTCTGGCTCATCCGGGCTAGCCGCAGGGACTGTGCATGCTGCTGAAAGTTCTTGTTGCTCGTTCATTGGTGTGGCCAGCATCTCATGATCTTCCTCAGGTTCCTCAGTGTCCATGCTGAACCTTTTTTTTACTTGGTCCAGATGCTTGCGGCATATCTGTCCATTGTTAAGTCTGACCACTGTGACCCTATTCCCCTCTTTGCCAATTATGGTACCCTCAAGCCATTTGGGCCCCAAAGCGTGATTAAGAACAAATACAGGGTCATTGATTTCTATACATCTCCCCTTTGAGTTACGGTCATGGCACTCATTTTGGGATTGGCGCTTACCCTCGACAATATCTGACAGGACTGGATGAATGAGGGACAGCCAAGTTTTAAGTGTACGTTTCATGAGTAGTTCTGCGGGCGGGACTCGCGTGAGCGAATGCGGTCGGGATCTATAGGCCAGCAGGAGGCGCGATAGGGGGCATTGAAGGGAGGCTCCTTAAATCTGGAGCATGCCTTGTTTTATGATTTGGACCACACGTTCCGCCTGGCCATTGGAAGCCGGCTTGAACGGTGCTGTCCTGACATGTTTGATGCCATTACCCGATATGAACTCCCGGAATTCATAGCTAGCGAAGCACGGGCCATTGTCACTAAGCAGGATGTCCGGCAAGCCATGGGTCGCAAAGACCGCACGCAGACTCTCCACAGTGGTGGATGCCGTGCATGAATTCAATATGATGCACTCGATCCATTTCGCATACGCATCAACAACAATGAGGAACATTTTTCCCATGAACGGGCCCGTGTAGTCTATGTGAATACGTGACCATGGCTTGGTGGGCCAGGGCCACGGGTTGAGTGGGGCCTCCCTGGGGGCATTGCCCAGCTGGGCACACGTTGTGCACCTGCAAACACAGTGTTCCAGGTCTGAGTCAATTCCCAGCCACCATACATGTGACCGGGCAATGGCCTTCACTAGCACAATGCCTGGGTGCTCGCTGTGGGGTTCCCTGATGAATGCTTCCCTTCCCTTCTGGGACATGACTACCCGGCTGCAATGTAGGCAGTCGGCTTGGATGGAGAGCTCATCCATCCGTCTGTGAAACGGTCTGACTTCCTCAGGGCATGCTCCATGTGCGGGCGCCCAATCCCCAGTCAGGACACATTTCTTAATCAAAGATAGGAGGGGATCTCTGTTGGTCCAGATTTTGATCTGGCGGGCTGTGATGGGGAAGCCTGTGCTGTCAAAAGCATCGACAGCCATGACCATCTCAGCACTTTGCTCCGCTGCCCCCTCAGTGGTGGCCAGTGGAAGCTTGCTGAGCGCGTCAGTGCAATTTTCGGTGCCTGGCCGGTGCCATATGGTGTAGTCATATGCAGCCAGCGTGAGAGCCCATCGCTGTATGTGAGCTGACGCATTGGCATTGACAGCTTTGCTGTCTGACAACAGGGATGTTAACGGCTTGTGGTCAGTTTCTAACTCGAACCTTCTGCTAAAAAGGTACTGGTACATCTTTTTCACCCGTAGACACATGCGAGTGCTTCCTTTTCAACCATCCCATACCCCCTTTCTGTTTGGGAGAGCGACCTGGAGACATAAGCCACAGGTTGGAATTGGCCCTCATCATTACTCTGCTGTAACACGCACCCAACCCCTGAGGATGATGCATCACATGTAAAAACCAATTTCTTACAGGGGTTGTACATGGTCAACAGCTTATTAGAACAAAGCAGGTTCCGTGCCCGACTGAAAGTCCCCCCAAAACCAATCACAACCCTTTTGCAGGAGCACGTGTAGCGGCTCCAACAATGTGCTTAAGTTCAGCAGCAAGGGCCTCTCTTTATATACCTGGATGACCAGGTGAGGAGTGTCTCCCACAAGTTCACCCCCTGTGGTCAAGGTGTGCATTTCTTAGGTGTATATAGTATGCATGTGTTGTTACATGAAGGTTATAGTTACATGAAGGTTACAAACATGACACACAGCAACCTTCCACTAGCCGTGCTGCAGCCACAGAGGACACACTGCGGAGAAGTTGTAGAATAGGTGAACGAAAAAGGGGCTATAAGGAAATGCACAAGGGTGATAATTAAATATACAGTTATAGATTTTATTATTGTTTCATAAATGGTGATTGGAATGTTTAATATTTGCTGTGGTCTCTCATTTCAGTGTTGGGGCTTTATGGACAAATTAATGTGGTGATTGGAACATCCACAGGAACCGGGAAGTGGGATGGAAATCAGTGGAAACGAACTCTGATGAGATGGTCACGGACCTCGCTTGCAGGATCGCGATGGACTTGCTGCCTCCTCTGTCACGGTTGTTCCTCATTCACCTGCTCTTGCTCCTCCTCCTGCTCCTTCTAGTCTTCCTCCTGGTTCTCTTCCTCCTTCTGAGGTGGTACAGCTATGCCTGGTGGCAATGGCTGTGCCTTCATGATGGCCAGGTTGTGCAGCATGCAACAGACAACGACAAATAGGGATATCCGCTCAGGCGAGTACTACAGGACTCCTCCCGACCGGTCAAGGCAGCGGAACCATTGCTTCAGCACTCTGATGGTCTGCTCAATGATATTCCTGGTGGTGGCATGGCTCTCATTGTACTAGTGCTGGGCAGGAGTGGTGGGGTTGTGGAGCGGAGGCATGAGCCAGGTGACTAGCGGATAGCACTCGTCTCCGAGCAGCCAGCGATGAAGGCTTCGTGGCTGCTGCCAGGATAGCGGGCATTGACGGTCATTGTTCTGCATTTGTGGTTGCACACCAACTGTACATTCAGTGAGTGGTAGCCTTTGCAGTTACGGAAAATCTCAGGATTGTGCTGCGGTACCTTCAAAGCAAAGTGGGTGCAGTCAATGGCACCCTGCACCATGGGGAATCCGCTATCCTGGCAAAGCCACATGCACACTCATGCTGCTTCTCTCTGTTCGGGGAAGGAGATATAGTCCCTCCTCCTTCTGTACAGAGCATCTGTAACCTCGCAGGTGGAGCAATGGACGGCAAACTGGGAGATGTTAGAGATGCCTCCTGTTGCTCCCTGGAAGGATCCATTGGCGTAGACATTGAGAGCGACGGCGACCTTGACTGCCACTGAGAGAGCAGTCCTCACCCTGGTCTGAGGCTCGAGGTCTGGTTGCAGTAGATGGCAGGGCTCTGTGACCACGTCCTTCCTGAAACGCAGCCTTCGCACACACTGCTCCTCAGTGAAATTGATGTAGGAGAACTGCTGACGGAATACCCTGGGAGAGTAGGGCCTTCTGTTGCCACCCCTGTGGCACCTTCTTCCTCTGGCAACATCTTCATGTGCTTCTCGCTGTGCTGCTGGATGTGGCTCTCTGTGCCTGTCCCTTTCTATCTCCCTGTCCCTCTCTCTCTCCCTCTCCCTTTACATGTGCCTCTCCCTGTGCCTCTCCTTGTGGCATGCTCCTTGAGCCACTCCATGGGCTTCTCCCTGTGGTACTCCCTCTCTTAGTCGTAGGCTTTCTCTCTCCCTCTCTCGATGCCTTTCCCTCTGCAATTGGCAGTGACGTTGTCTTCAGTGAAGCATCCTCTGACGGTGAAGTCAGAGCAGGTGATCGACTGCCAGCACAGAGCCCATGAAGCGACAGAAATGGTACAACGTCGAAAGTGCCGTGAGTGATACAGGGGAAAAGGTAGGAGGCAGAACAATGGTTGAGCAAAAAATCACTGCTATCAGTCCACCAGCCACACTGACTAACTGTTGCAAACCAGAAATAAGTACTGGCCGACAAAAAAAAACTTTGTAAGATGGTGCCTTTAGATAGCGCTGGTGCATCCGGTTCCCAACTGCAACTCGACAGTTCAAGCTGTTGTTGTCATAGCCAGGCGTTGAGGTTGCGTGGGGCAATTTCACTTCCGGGGCAGTAAGGGGGCGATGCGCACAATGATTACGTCTTCATCACCGTGCGCCGCTGAGCTGGGTGTTTGCGCCAGGAGTAGGAAGTTACCTTGTAGCGCCTCCGCATAACCACTGTCCAATTCCACGCCGGCCGATTTTCTCGCCGTGCCCGGCTGAAGTGTATTTTGTGCCCGGTCAGCGCCCCCCAGGGGCGCTAACAGCCATCGCTAAAAGGGGCAATTTCAGCCCCTGATTTTCTGCTGACTTTCCATCAGATTACAGGTGGACCTGGGGGAGAAGGCTAAATAGGAAGTTAGGTAGAGGGTTGAGACTTTCCTTATTGGAGTCAAGTTTTGGTCATGTGGAAAAGTTGGATTTTGTTTTAGTATCCATCCTTCATCCTCACAATAGGCATTGTAGCAAGCCTTTGAGTTTCAGCAGAGTAATGCCTGGTGAAATAAGCAAGCAAGGTAACGTTCATTTGGAATATGCTTCAATGGAGATTATTTTATTTGTATATCACAATCCAAGATCAGCAGCAAAGCGTTTTCTTTTTGCTATTTCTCTGATTCTTGGAGGTGACTGCCGATTGACCCCACGTACACTACAGAATGTAACGAGTTGGCACCAGATAAACATGTCGAAGTGTAATTCTGATCTGACCTGATAATTGCTGTGCACCTAATTGCTTTTCAGCCATTAAAATAAAAATAAAAAATTGCTGAAAATACACAGCCGGTCAGTCAACATCCGTAAAGAGAAAAGACTGATTAATGTTTCAGGGATGAGGGACTTCAGTAACGTGGATAAACTGGAGAAGCTGGGGCTGTTCTTCTTAGAGCAGAGATGGTTAAGAAGAGATTTCATGCAGGGGTCAATAACCAGAGGGCACAGATTTAAGGTGATTGGCAAAAGAACCAGAGGCGACATGAGGAAACACTTTTTTATGCAATGAGTTGTGATCTGGAAATACTTCAAAGGAATTTTTTTTACAGGGCTAGGGGAATGAGAAGACTGAGGGGTGACCTAATAAAGGATTTGACAGAGAGTGTTTCCACTTGTGGGGAAGAACAAAACTAGAGGCGATCAGTATAAGATAGTCACCAAGAAATCCAACCGGGTATTCAGAAGCAACTTCTTTACCCAGAGGGCAGTGAGAATGTGGAACTCGCTACCACAGGGAGTGGTTGACATGAATAGTATAGATGCATTTAAGGGGAGGCTAGACAAGCATATGAGGGAGAAGGGAATAGAGGGTTACACTGATAGATTTAGATGAGGAAAGAAGGGAGGAGGCTCGAGTGGAGCATAAACACTGACATGGAATAGTTGGGCTTAAATGTTTCTGTGCTGTACATCCTATGTAATCCTATGTAAAATGCAGAAAAGAGCAGGGGAGAGGGATTAATTGGATAGCTCTACCAATGGGTCGAATGGCCTCCTTCTGTGCTGTATCAATGATTCTATGTGTGTATGTTTTACAGCACTTCCCAATCACTCTTCTTCAACAGAAATATTGATCTAGTTGTAATATGTTCCCTAATTGTTCATTTAAAAAAAATCTGTAATTGAATAAATACAATTATTTACAGACAAATTACAGGCAGATATCATTGCTCTTTTGAAATCTAATTATATTTCTGTAAAAGGAAGATTTGTTTTTCTAGTTTGAATTGAGCTGCTGAATAGATGATTACGTGCATTATGGTACAAAGTTTTGAAATATTTTCGCTATCAGTTTATAGAACTCTGGATCCAAACATAACACTTACTCATCAAATTAATTACAATATTTATTAAATCAACTGCCCTGGTATAAATTCATGTCAAATAGCTTGCATTTGGGGCTAGAAATTCAATGCATTTGTGCCTCCCACTAGTGCCCCAATGGGGGAACTGCACAAATGACTTCCCGCCCGGGTGCGGCGCTGGCAACAACGCCCCGCCACATTGGCCGGGAGTTTAGCGGCGGCGCTACGGCTTTGCGCCCCGATCTCCTGCGCCCAGAGGTCGTGACATCATCACCAGGTGCATCGCCCCGTTAGCGTCTCAGTCCCAAAATTCACACTCGCCCCCTGCAGCAGCGCCAGGCAAAAACACCGGCAGCCGCAGGAGGCGCGGAAGGGGCGACCGGCTGCTACTGGGGCGAAAATTGAAGAGGAGATGGTCGATGGAAAATTTAAAAAAAACACTTACCTTCCTTTTTGCTGTTTTTTTGGGCGGGGTCCTGGCCGTGATCGCTCAGCCCGGCACTCTGTTTGATCGCGCGGCATCCCTGCTCCATGGTGGTCCAGGTACGTCCCTTTTTAATTCGCAGGGTCTGCAGCGTGGGCTCTTCTCTTTAAGGGAGGGAAGGGCCCCTCGGACGTGGCAGTGATGCACGGTGCAGTGTGCAGTGCCCCGTTAACGCCCCAGGAAGGAAGTGGAGCACTTGATTTGCCTTCCAGGGGTGGTAATCCAATTTGTTTGAGAGGGGTGAAGCTTTAGCGTCTGGCACTACGTTTCATGCCTCCCAACGGCTACCGCCCCCAAATGGGGCAATAACGAATTTCACCCCCTAGGTATTTAATTATAGTTTAAAGCCCCACGGATGGGAAAATGCTTGTCTGCTGATTTTTCTACTTGAAAATACTGGCAGAGGTTTGCTAAGGGCTACCCTTTACTCCGCAACAGATGTAAAGGCAAAACAAAATTAAAATTAATAATGAGATTAGTCTTTGGTCTGATCTGCAACGGTTCATTGCTAGGAGACTCCGCAGTGTCTGTGTTAGTGTTAAGAGTCCAGTGGCACATCAGCATAGGTGGCACTTAAGGCTGCCTGAGCAATTGTTGCAGGTCATCTATCTGACGCCTCTGGTGAGATCCGATAGACCCTGCCACGATGGCTGGGGTTTGGGTGGGTTGTGTGAGCAGCTTGGCCAAACAGCCAGACAGCCAGCTCGTCTACTGTTGTGCATTGTTTTGTCATGGTGCTGTCTTGGTGCCGATGCCTGCCTGGATCGCATCACGAACCCCTCCAAAGCGCAGAGCTGCCTGCACTTTTCTTGCCTGAGGGAGTGTGAGGACTCTGAAGGACTACCCACTGTCTGCTGTGACAAATGTGCTCCTTTTATTTCCCCACTGCAGGTGATAAGAAGGGGAATTGCTATCTTTTCTGTCATGAAGGTCCCAGGGAGTGCCTCCTCCTACCTCTCGACTGAGCTGGCCTGCCACTCTTCTGCTGCAGCAATATCCTGCCCTTTGATGTCATCTGGGCTTCATTCCCCCTCTCTGACATTCGAATGGTGTGGCGTCTGCTGTTGTGGATGCTTCAGACGTACCAACAGCATCTGTAGGAAACAATGTGGACCACCATCAGTATATTAATGAACCCTGAGGGCGTTTGTTGTACATTTATGGATAATGGTACTTTTTTCTGAATAATTTCCATTTGTATTTAGCTCTTTTAGCACTGTAATATTGCTATAACAGAAACAGTAAGTACCCCAATTGTCAGACTTAATAGAAGGATATCAGGGGCCCAAACAAGCTCCTGCCCCATGCAATTTGTATTTTTTTAGCACCAATAAGGATTATTTGATGTTTCACAATATTAAACCTCATCGGCTATTTATCTATTAATTTATTAAGTTTTCCAACCTCTAATCATCTTGTTTTTTCATCTTGGAATCAAGGGATAGGGATAGTGCAGGAAAGAGGAGTTGAGGTAGAAGATCAGCCTCGATTTTATTGAATGGCGGAGCAGGCTCGAGGGGCCGAATGGCCTACTCCTGCTCCTAATTCTTATGTTCTTATAACTTAGTATCTTTCAATGGTCAAAGGAATAATCTAAACCATACCGTTTAGTTGGTGCCTTTTAAATCAAGTGAGATAATTTATGACAAAGATTCAAAAGCTGCGGTTATATTATTGAGGCAGGTAGTGACAGAGTGTAAAAACAGTCTGTGAGACCCAAAGTAATTGCCACAAGCTATGAAGTGCATGCGTGCTTGCATACATTTGTAGACCTCTGCTGAGTAGCTGGTAAATTTGTAATGTTTTGACAGGGCAGGGCTTTCTCAGAACATAAAACGAAAGACCAGTAAGTTTACAAAATGCGCAGGAGGTCTAAGAGAAGTCCCGAGCACTTGCGAAACCTGGCCCGGTGCCATATTGGAGCATACCTCCACAAGGTTTCAAGCCTAAACAATGTGAGATGACTGTCCTGAAGGGTTTGTGTACAATTGGCTCCCATGCCTTCTGGAGTCAGCTGAAAGTGTGCCACATTACCACAAAAGTGGCAGTATAATGTTCAAATGGGATTCAGCTGTTCACTACTGCTAGGTGCTGCATGAAGATCAGATTGTACACTTCAACAATATGTCGAACTGTTTAAGTCAAATGTTTTGTAAACACTGGGCTGTTCACCGGCTTTTCTCATTTAGTTGCGACCTAACAATGACCTCAGGCCTGTCCTTGACACACACCTTCACTGCCCTGACACAGAAGAGTGTCTCTACCCCTAGGTTTCAGGAGATAAACATAACAAAGGCCCTCTATTGCTTTCGCTCCTTGTGAGCTGACCTTTTGGTGACTCCAGCCCAACAGGCCACACAATGATAACCATTCCCCCCTCCTCGGGTTTAAAGATTATTTTATCTGTTTCCGTGAATAGTATATGAATCCTCATGATTAGTTTTTGTTTTTCTACCAGAGTAGAAAGAATGTGCAATTATATCTGTCAATCTTCAATTAAGTGTTACTGTATCACAGCAAAATATGCAATATTGTTTTGGTAATGGCGGTCTACTGATTGTTTTCCATATGTAAGATATCGATAACTGATAAGTGAACTTTAGGAATGTTTTTTTGTATGTAGAAAAATGCTTCCATTTTGATGTCCAGGTTGCATCCATAACTGACTTAGTAGCTCTCTTTAAAATTTGTTTAAATTGAACTCTTAACCTTATTCACTGATGTAAACCTACATATCAGATCAGAACAATTACATCCAGGATGGAGTTCATTTATTCTGGTAAATCATTACCTGTAGGATACTGCAGTTACCATGCTTCTTAAATAATTATAGCCTAGAAATGAGTGTTAGCAATATTAGTGTATGAATGCAGTTTAAATAATCAGTTTAGTAATTCAGTTAAAATAGAAGACGAATGTCAGGAGGAAATGTTAGGAATTCGTAAAGTTGCAAACACAATTTCTAATTGTATGAGACTGAACATATCTAGAGCCACGGTAATATGAAGTTACACCTGGATAAGAGGGATTCTAGCCTTCCCACACCAAATCTGAGATCTTTCTCAAATAATCGAAACTACATAGGAATAAATATTTTCTTTTTGTTATCAGTGCAGCTGAAAAGTGCTTTCCTTCTGCACCTGCGCACACACCGACCCCCCATTTTAGTCCCCTTTCTCCTGTCCTCTCTTGCTGAAATGGGATTCCATGATCACTTGTAACCTTCCAGTACTTAGCCTATATGACCAGTTTTTAACTATGAGCCTCGACGTTGAATGGCAGTGGGCTTTTCAACCTTGGAGGGCATCACAGCCTAGTCCAATCCTGTCCTCCCTCGATGTTCTCATCTTGTTTTCAAATCCCTCCTTGGCATCGCCCCTCCCTATCTCTGTAATCTCCTCCAGCCCCCGCTCCCCCCCAGAGATATCCTCTAATTCTGCCCTCTTGAGCATCCCTGATTTTAATCGCTCCACCATTGGTGGTCGTGCCTTCAGCTGCCAAGGCCCTAAGCTCTGAACTCCCTCCCCAAAACTCTCCGTCTCTCTACCTTTCTTTCCTCCTTTAAGACACTCCTTAAAACCTACCTCATCTGCTCTCATATCTCCTTATGTGTCTTGGGTCAAATTTGGTTTTATAATGCTCCTATGAAGCACCTTGAGACTTTTACTACCTTAAAGGCACTATATAAATACAAGTTGTTGTTGTTAATGTGCAGATGTACAACAGACTTCACTGGCTGTTTTTACTCCTCCTTACTCAAGGGTGCTGAGGCCAATTGTGGCATCCCAACTGCTGCCTCATAACTCCTCACAGATTGGGTATGAGACTGGGACCTTTTGACCCAAATGGTTTCAGTAAGACTCCATATGGTGCATGTATCCACTAAGCCATCAGCTGGCATCATAGCAGCTGGATGCAGAAAGTGGGTAAAAATCCTGCCCTGTCAGAATTGCATCGTATCACAGTGGGTAAGTCTAGCTGTGGTACATTCTCCAGTGAGTGAGTCTAGGAGTGGTACATTCTCCAGTGGGTGAGTCTAGGAGTGGTACATTCTCCAGTGGGTGAGTCTAGGAGTGGTACATTCTCCAGTGGGTGAGTCTAGGAGTGGTACATTCTCCAGTGAGTGAGTCTAGGAGTGGTACATTCTCCAGTGAGTGAGTCTAGGAGTGGTACATTCTCCAGTGGGTGAGTCTAGGAGTGGCACATTCTCCAGTAGGTGGGACTGGCAATGGTACATTCTCCAGTGGGTGAGTCTAGCAGTGGTACATTCTCCAGTGGGTGAGTCTAGGAGTGGCACATTCTCCAGTGGGTGAGTCTAGGAGTGGCACATTCTCCAGTGAGTGAGTCTAGCAGTGGTACATTCTCCAGTGGGTGAGTCTAGGAGTGGCACATTCTCCAGTGGGTGAGTCTAGGAGTGGCACATTCTCCAGTGAGTGAGTCTAGAAGTGGTACATTCTCCAGTGGGTGAGTCTAGGAGTGGCACATTCTCCAGTGGGTGAGTCTAGGAGTGGTACATTCTCCAGTGGGTGGGACTGGCAGTGGTACATTCTCCAGTGGGTGGGACTGGCAGTGGTACATTCTCCAGTGGGTGAGTCTAGGAGTGGCACATTCTCCAGTGGGTGAGTCTAGGAGTGGCATATTCTCCAGTGGGTGAGTCTAGGAGTGGCACATTCTCCAGTTGGTGAGTCTAGGAGTGGTACATTCTCCAGTGGGTGAGTCTAGGAGTAGTACATTCTCCAGTGGGTGAGTCTAGGAGTGGCACATTCTCCACTGGGTGAGTCTAGGAGTGGTACATTCTCTAGTGGGTGGGACTGGCAATGGTACATTCTCCAGTGGGTGAGTCTAGGAGTGGTACATTCTCTAGTGGGTGGGACTGGCAGTGGTACATTCTCCAGTGGGTGAGTCTAGGAGTGGCACATTCTCCAGTGGGTGAGTCTAGGAGTGGCACATTCTCCAGTGGGTGAGTCTAGGAGTGGTACATTCTCCAGTGGGTGAGTCTAGGAGTGATACATTCTCCAGTGGGTGAGTCTAAGAGTGGTACATTCTCCAGTGGGTGAGTCTAGGAGTAGTACATTCTCCAGTGGGTGAGTCTAGGAGTGGCACATTCTCCACTGGGTGAGTCTAGGAGTGATACATTCTCTAGTGGGTGGGACTGGCAATGGTACATTCTCCAGTGGGTGAGTCTAGGAGTGGTACATTCTCTAGTGGGTGGGACTGGCAGTGGTACATTCTCCAGTGGGTGAGTCTAGGAGTGGCACATTCTCCAGTGGGTGAGTCTAGGAGTGGTACATTCTCCAGTGGGTGAGTCTAGGAGTGGCACATTCTCCAGTGGGTGAGTCTAGGAGTGGTACATTCTCCAGTGGGTGAGTCTAGGATTGGTACATTCTCCAGTGCGTGAGACTGGCAGTGGTACATTCTCCAGTGGGTGAGTCTAGGAGTGGCACATTCTCCACTGGGTGAGTCTAGGAATGGTACATTCTCTAGTGGGTGGGACTGGCAGTGGTACATTCTCCAGTGGGTGAGTCTAGGAGTGATACATTCTCCAGTGGATGAGTCTAGCAGTGGCACATTCTCCACTGGGTGAGTCTAGGAGTGGTACATTCTCTAGTGGGTGGGACTGGCAGCGGTACATTCTCCAGTGGGTGGGATTGGCAGTGGTACATTGTCCAGTGGGTGAATCTGACAGCAGTAAATGAACCCCACTAAGGCCTCAATTTAATAATCATTTGCATGTATGGTCCTCCACATTAGTTCCAGCCATTTCACTAATGGTTGCCAGATAGCTGTAAATGTGCTGGAGATCATGGAATAAAGACAATCATATAAAGATGTTTGGCAGACCATCATCGATGGTGGGTGGAGGCTCTTTTTCTCAAAGGCAGTTGTGACTGCAGATCTCCAGTGACATCACTATGATGCCTGACTAATCATGATGTTGATAGCTTCACCATGTGTTTAGTGGAATGGCACGACAAACAGCATGTTATGGCGGGCAAGAGCTTTTGTTCCTGATTGGCAGAACCCACCAACCATAACCACGGCAACATGTATTTACTTCGTGCCTTTAATATAACAAAATGTCCAATGGCGCATCAAGGAAATGTAATGAAAAAAAAAACATTGCGCCAAAGAGAAAGAAAGATTTGCCTTTATATAGCGCTTTTCACGACTACCGGACATCTCAAAGTGCTTCACAGCTAACGAAGTAGCTTAGGAGTGTAGTCACTGCTGTAATGTAGGAATCTCATAGAAAAATAGAAACATAGAAAATAGGTGAGGAGTAGGCCATTTGGCCCTTCAAGCCTGCACCACCATTCAATAAGATCATGGCTGATCATTCACCTCAGTACCCCTTTCCTGCTTTCTCTCCCTTGATCACTTTAGCCGTAAGGGCCATATCTAACTCCCTCTTGAATATATTCAATGAACTGGCATCAACAACTCTCTATGGTAGAGAATTCCACAGGTTAACAACTCTCTGAGTGAAGAAATTTCTCCTCATCTCAGTCCTAAATGGTTTACCCCTTATCCTTAGACTGTGTCCCCTGGTTCTGGACTTCCCCAACATCGGGAACATTCTTCCTGCATCTAACCTGTCCAGTCCCATCAATATTTTATATGTTTCTATGGGATCCCCTCTTATTCTTCTAAACTCCAATGAATACAGGCCCAGTCGATCCAATCTCTCCTCATAAATCAGTCCTGCCATCCCGGGAATCAGTCCGGTGAACCTTTGCAGTACTCCCTCAATAGCAAGAACGTCCTTCCTCAGATTAGGAGACCAAAACTGAACACAATATTCCAGGTGAGGCCTCACCAAGGCCCTGTACAACTGCAGTAAGATTCTGTAATCTCATCCAGCGCTACAACCCCTAAGAACAATTCATCTCGCATTAGTCTCTTGTGTATCACCAACACTCCCCCACCCCCCCCCCCACCGCAAACCCCTTGCCCCACGACTGGTGGCCATGCCTTCAGCCACTTATGCCTCACACTCAGAAATTCTCTCCCTAAAACCCTCCACCTCCTTCTTCTTTTAGACCCTCTTTAAATCCCACCCTTTTGACCAAGTGTTTGGCCACCATTCCGTGCCCCACAACAAGATGACAGTGCTGGGACTATACAAAATACATCAATGATTTAGATGAAGGAATTGAGTGTAATATCTCCAAGTTTGCAGATGACACTAAACTGGGTGGCGGTGTGAGCTGCGAGGAGGATGCTAAGAAGCTGCAGGGTGACTTGGACAGGTTAGGTGAGTGGGCAAATGCATGGCAGATGCAATATAATGTGGATAAATGTGAGGTTATCCACTTTGGTGGTAAAAACACGAGGGCAGAATATTATCTGAATGGCGGCAGATTAGGAAAAGGGAAGGTGCAACGAGATCTGGGTATCATGATACATCAGTCATTGAAAGTTGGCATGCAGGTACAGCAGGTGGTGAAGAAGGCAAATGGCATGTTGGCCTTCGTAGCTAGGGGATTTGAGTACAGGAGCAGGGAAGTCTTACTGCAGAGATTACAGAATAGGACACTGCTGAGATCCTGGAGCAAGGATTTTGGAGCAAATTAAAAACAAGTATGTGAGAATTTTAACTTCATGGCATTGGGGAACTAGGATCCAATGTAGGTCAGTGAGGATATGGGAAATTAGGTGGTGCATATGGGCGATACAGCCACCAATTATCTCTGTAGGTCCTGGCAATGATAATGGAGAACAGACTAAGTCTAAGTCAGAGAGGAAGATGTTGTATGGACAATTGATGCTACCTGCAGTAACAGTAGTTGTCAGCTATGGACTGAAATTCTGCTACAGTGTCAGCTGTGGCTCAGTGGGTAGCACACTTGCTCTGAGTCAGAAGGTTGTGGGTTCAAATCTTACTCCAGGGATTGAGCACATAAATCTAGGCTGACACTCAAGTGTAGTACTGAGGGAGTGTTGCACTGTCGGAGGTGCCGTCTTTCAGATGAGATGTTAAACCGAGACCCTGTCTGTTCTCTCAAGTGGACGTAAAAGATCCTATGGCACTATTTCGACGAAGAGCAGAGGAGTTTTCCCCATAGTCCTGGCCAATATTTATCGCTAAAAAAACATTATCTGGTCATGATCACATTGCTGTTTGTGGGAACTTGCTGTGTGCACATTGGCTGCTGTGTTTCCTACATTACAACAGTGACCTTATGATGATAGATTGAGTAGACTGGGTCTTTACTTGTTGGAGTTCAGAAGGATGAGGGGTGATCTTATAGAAACATTTAAAATAATGAAAGGGATAGACAAGATAGAGGCAGAGAGGTTGTTCCCACTGGTTGGGGAGACTAGAACTAGGGGGCACAGCCTCAAAATACGGGGGAGCCAATTTAAAACCGAGTTGAGAAGGAATTTCTTCTCCTAGAGGGTTGTGAATCTGTGGAATTCTCTGCCCAAGGAAGCAGTTGAGGCTAGCTTATTGAATGTATTCAAATCACAGATAGATAGATTTTTAACCAATAAGGGAATTAAGGGTTACGGGGAGCGGGCGGGTAAGTGGAGCTGAGTCCACGGCCAGATCAGCCATGATCTTGTTGAATGGCTGAGCAGGCTCGAGGGGCTAGATGGCCTACTCCTGGTCCTAATTCTTATGTTCTTATGTTCTTATGTTGACTACACTCCAAAAATACTTCATTGACTGTAAAGTGCTTTGAGATGTCAGGTGGTCGTGAAAGGCTCTATATAAATGAAAGTTTTTCTTTCTTTTCCTATGCAGTGATACAGAGAACATCCCTCCTTGTACCCACCACTCCTACTGCAGCAGCCATAAAATAGGGCTGCTCTGTCATTCGCCTACAGCTTCTTGCCTCCACCTTAGGTTTCCTTTCCCTCCATTGTTACCTGTTCCGTCCAAGACCTCTGCCCTTTCAATCTTGGCAAAGGCTGTTAGTAAATTGAGACGTCTTCTGAGACTCTGCAAAGGTTTCAGAATTTTTGTTCCCTACTGTGACACTCCTCTTTAATTGTCTCCATCCCTTTAAATTTCACCTACATTCAGTTATGTGCTCCCACCACTCGTCAGTTCTTTTCCGATCTGGCTAAATCTACACCTGAGGTTATGCTACCGAGCTGAGTTAGGGAAATTGGATGTAAACAGACCACTTCTATTTGAGGCCATTGTAAACCTATCAACAGCCATTCTGACGGTAACTATGCCAAGAGAGAATAATCTAGGATTTAGTGGGGTAGAAATTGATTTATGCCTTTAGGTTGGCATGAACTGGGAGCAGGGAATGATCCCTGCACAGGAACAGTAGGCCCAAGGCCTGACCTAAATTGGGCCTCATTTTGATACGATGCTTACTGCACATTCCAAGGCAGCTCATTGACCAAATGAATATGAATGTTAGGTCAATGCTAAATTTTAATTTAGTTTTTTTAATTTAGAAAAAATGACTTTAATGCTTAAACATTTCAGAATAGAAAACCCCTAAGTGTTTGATTAAGATTCAGGAACAGTGTAAAATGTCAATTTAAATTGCTGTCAAGTTATCATTATTTATGATAATTGGTAGCATCTTAGCTTATTATATAAAGTAATTTTGTTTAAGTATATAATGCCTTCAATGCTTTTTTTCAATAAAATGTTTATTTTGATTTAATGGGCACAAATATCCATACAGCTAATTGATTTCATAATGGCCCTTCCATGGTGACTCTGAGTCCCCTTTATATCCCTGTCATTTGAAGCGAATCCCCAAATTCTGCTGAGTATAATTTTGTACTTTATCTTATTTTTTATTGTCAGTCATGCAGAAGAGTTACAGCTTTGAATCAAAATAATCCGAATCGAAAGTGATGCCTCAGAATTTGTACTGAGAGCTGTCCCCAAGGCAGGTATTAAATAAATTACATGGCCAACTCATGCCCTGATGGTTTTGTTTTGTTCAACACTGTCAGAGATTCACATTCAGGCCTGCAGCCCAGATGTGTACTGTAAAGAAAAGATGCAAGTTTTCACTCTAACTGGCAGTCCGTGATCTCTCTCTCAGTTACCTATATCGGGGGTTTTGGAATGCATCAACTGCAAACTTACAACGTAATAAAGCTACTTACAGGTGTCAGCACAGTAAATTAGTATTTGTCATTATAGCAGCGAAAGTTCATTCAACGCATGCATCTTTTCACGCAAGGGAAAACATTCACCCAATTGACCCACTGCAGTTTAAGTATTATGATTCATCAGCACTGGAATGTTTACACAGCTACAACATACTGTGTTGAAGAATTGAATCTGTTCTGCACCCTAATGTGATCTAAAAGCAAGCCAGTCAGTGCTATATAAATGTGTGTGTGAGAGTGTGTGTGTGTGGGGTGGGAAGTGAAGAATCTGAACTACATGTGATTCAGAATTGTAAATCCCCGACACCAGTGCCAGATACTGCAAAGTTTCCAATCTGTCCCCTTCAAACAATATTCCGATTGCAGAAACTGCAGACTGCTGAATTAAAACATGGGCAGACCGCATTGGACATTCTCCTGATAAGTGCAGCCTGCAAAACCCTAACCACTGGAATGTGTGTGATAAGAGCTGCATGACGCCCAGAGAAGCTCAAATATTTAAATGTTAATTAGTAGCCCAGCCATTATCAAACTAATTGGGTCCAAATAATAAAAGACTAAGGAGTTAAAGGAAAAAATTAACTACATAATGGGATTACTCTTAATTACATATGGTACCAACACGAAGCACTCTTAAAGATTTATGATGATTCGTCCTCATATTTTCCAAACCTTTTCGGTACTTTACATAGGATTACACAGGATATACGGCACAGAAATAGGCCATTCGGCCCAACCAGACCATGCCAGCGTTAATGCTCCACTCGAGCCTCTTCTTGTCTTTCCTCATCTAAATCTATCAGCATAATCCTCTATTCCCTTCCACCCCATATGCTTGTCTTGCCTCCCCTTAAATGTATCTATACTATTCGCTTCAACCACTCCCTGTGGTAGCGAGTTCCACATTGCCACCATCCTCTGGGTAAAGAAGTTTCTTCTGAATTCCCTATTGGATTTCTTGGTGACTATCTTATATTGCTGGCCTCTAGTTATGCTCTTCCCCACAAGTGGAAACACTCTGGGGCCGAAATCACATCTCGCCCCATTTGGGAGCGGCAACCTTTCTGAGGCCGGACGTCCCGCCCCATAAGTAATTTAGGCTTACCATCCCGACAGGAAGTGGAGCGCGATGTCGAACGCTCCACTTCCTCTCGGGACGGGCTCGGGGGCGCTACCCGGGCGAACGTCAGAGCGCTGCGTGGAGAGGCCACGTCGGGCAGACGCGTTCTAAGGGCCCACCCCTTCCGTTAAAGGGGAGGTACGCTGTGAGTTCTTCAGGGCTTTTGATGGGCTGCCACAAGGCCACCGGAGATGCGGGGTGTCGAGGCCACAGCCCAGCACTGAAATGGAGTGTCGGGCTGCACGATCGCAGCACGGACCCCGCGAAAATGGAGTCCGAGGTCGGGCCGGTAAGTCGGAGGGACTCCAGATCCACAGCAATATGGTTGACTCTCAACTGTACCTTCACCTCACGGACTGCAGCGGTTCAAGAAGGCTACTCACCACCACCTTCTCAAGGACAATTAGGGATGGGCATAAATGCCAGCGATGCCCACATCCCGTAAACAAATAAATAAATAAAAATTTCTCCATTGAGCCGTGAGTGAAATGAGTCATTTGATTTCAGACACGGTAATTATGCAGAAAAACAGAATGATGATCTGTAACTTATCCTTTTTACGCTACTAAGGCTGTTGTTTTGAGCTTATGTTGGATTTGCTTCTCACTCATTAGTTATTGAGGATTGCAGTTCAATTATCAGCTTTTCTCGTGTATGCAGGGGAAATGGAAAAATAACAGTTTAGGGGTGCATTTGTGTCACTTATAGATAAATAAAACATGAACCAAGTTATTCATTCAGGAAAAAGGATAATGTTATGTAGGCTTTTCTTTATGTATTCTTACATCCCTTTCACAGTGCTGCAAGGTGCCAATTTTCCTGGCCACAGGCTGGTTGAGTGCTTGGCTTTTTTCACTAACTGTCCTACAATGGACTTCTTGAGAAATTGGTAAGACCAGAAATGGAGGTTTTTCTAAACAAATGCACAGATATTTGTCTTTTGCTGCCTGCGCTGTAGAATCTATTCAGCAATGTAAATAGAACGGATTCCATAGCACCAAGTGCTCCAGTGTATTACAGAACCACATCTACTGGGGATGTCTCTGTAATATATAACAACAACTTGTATTTATATAGCACCTTTAACGTAGCGTAATGTCCCAAGGCGCTTCACAGGAGTATTATGAGATAAAAATTTGACACCGAGCCGCACAAGTAGAAATTAGCGCAGGTGAGCAAAAGCTTGGTCAAAGAGGAAGGTTTTAAGGAGTGCCTTAAGGAGGAAAGAGAGGTAGAGAGGTTTAGGCAGGGAGTTCCAGAGTTTGGGGTCTAGGCAACAGAAGGCATGGCCACCAATGGTTGAGCGATTACAATCAGGGATGCTCAAAAGGGCAGAATTAGAGGAGCGCAGACATCTCGGGGGAGATGGAGGTGGGGGGGGGGGGGTGGATGCGGCGGATGGGAGGGTGGGGGGGGGGGTGTTAGTGAAGTCCAGGAAAGAATATCCTCCAGGAGGGAATTGTTCATAAGCAACGTGGCCTTAAATGAAGTAACACCTAAAGTGGGTCATTAAAAAAAAATTATCCAAAAAATAAAGCAGTTTAGTAAAATGCAACTCAACCAATTTTCCAACTTACTGAATACCCCATTTTTAGAATAACACTTTAAAACTTTTAACAAGAGTGAGAATACAGACTATAAAAGAATTTAAAAGGCATCCGTAGTCACATAAAGTCACATAACAATACCAGCAAGTAGGATAACATATAGCATACTCCTTTCAGAGATCACTGATATATTGTGACCTCTGATACAGGATCCGTTTTATTGCTCCCTCACTCAAAGAACCAGTGCAAACCATTCCCTTTTTAACACAGCTTTATGAATAGTATTTGTAAGAGGGTCACTTGCTATATAAAACACAACCACCAAGTCAAGAGTGAGATTAACAGCACATTAGGGCAATGCAGAGCCAGTTGAATATTCTGCCATATTTACCTTATGACCATTGAATAGCCCGTGCAGTAAGGGAGACAAACAGCGCCCCTTACTGGTGAATGCATCACCCTACTGTTCTTTTATTTCTCTGGATGTAACATTAACCCTTTATGAATGGAACATATGAAAGATGAAATTCTATATACCTCTTTAAATCTTTTCACAGGGTATGTCCAGATAAAGATGGCACTACAGTTAATTTGACATCATCCTTCCAATTTAGCACCTTTCTAACTTCCCATTGTAAAAACTTTTAATTGTTATTCTAAAAATGGTGCATCTCCTGGCATTATGTTATGTTCCTAGTTTTTATTTGGTTACGTTCGATATGTCGGCAGCGCACACTTTTACTTTGAACAAAGCTGGCGTCAATTCAGTTTTAAAATAAAGCATCTTGAAAACCTGTTTAGTTTGAATGACTGTTTAGTTTGAATGACTATAAAGTTCATTTAACGGTGGACTGAAGTCTCTATGATATACAACAACAACAACTTGTACTTAAATAGCACCTTTATCATAGTGAAACGTCCCAAGGCGCTTCACAGGAGTATTATGCGATAAAGATTTGATACCGAGCCGCATAAGTAGAAATTAGGACAGGTGACCAAAAGAATGGTCAAAGAGGTAGGTTTGAAGGAGGAAAGAGAGGTAGGGAGGTGGAGAGGTTTAGGCAGAGAGTTCCAGAGCTTGGGGCCTAGGCAACAGAAAGCACGGCCACCAATGTTTGAGTGATTATAATCAGGGATGCTCAAAAGGGCAGTATTAGAGGAGCGTAGACATCTCGGGGAGTTGTGGAGCTGGAGGAGATTACAGAGATAGGGAGGGGCGAGGCCATGGAGGGATTTGAAAACAAGGATGAGAATTTTGAAATCGAGGTGTTGCTTAACCAGAAGCCAATGTAGGGCAGCGAGCACAGGGGTGATGGGTGAGCAGGACTTGTTGTGAGTTAGGACACGGGCAGCCGTGTCTTGGATGACCTCTAGTTTACGTAGGGTAGAATGTGGGAGGCCAGCCAGGAGTGCGCTGGAATTTTCAAGTCTAGAAATAACAAAGGCATGGATGAGGACTTCAGCAGCAGATGAGCTGAGGCAGAGGCGGAGATGGACGATGTCACAGAGGTGGAAATAGGCGGTCTTAGTTATGCTGCGGATATGTGGTCGAAAGCTCATTTCAGGATCAGATACGACACCAAGGTTGCGAACAGTCTGGTTCAGCCTCAGACAGATGTTGGGGAGAGGGATGGAGTCCGTGGCAAGGGAACGGAATTTGTGGCGGGGACCAAATACAATGGCTTTGGTCTTCCCAATAGTCAATTGGAGAAAATTTAGTTATTCTTTGGTCAGTATTAAGAATTACTTGAGGACTGGAGGATGACAAAACATAATTCCAATATTCACAAAGGGAGTACCCACAAACTTGGTATTTTATAGGACAGTTAGCTGAAGACCCATATTGGGGGAAATGATCAAGGGCATTCCACAGGATTCTACTATGAACATTTAAAGAACATTAGTATATGAAGCAGTCAGCATCATTTTAGAAGTAGTAGGTTATGCCTTACAAACGTGTTGGAATTATTGGAGGAAGTAACTAAGTTCGTAGAAGAGAGTAAATAACTACCACAGTTTACATGGACTTTCAAAAGGCATTTGGTAAAGTTCTACATTTGAAGTTAGTCAGAAAGTTTAAGATTCATGCAATAATTGATTCATTTTCCAGACGGGTTGAGAACTAGGTTGACAACAGAAAATTATGAAAATAAGAAAAGTGTGCCACCTGGGAAAAAGTAATCAGTGATGTTCTGGAAGGATTCTCCTGGAACTTGTGCTAATTAAATTATTTGTGAATGATATGGAACAGAGTGTCAGTAGTAGTAGTAAATTGCTGCTGACACAAAGCACTATGGGCTGGTAACAAGTGCTGTTAGCCTCACCGTTATTTCTACCACAAACTCCGGTCCATTGAGTTCATACCCTCCGCTGGGCCATTAGGTGGCGATGATGAGTATGTGAAATGAGGAGGGAAGGAAAGGACAGAGAAGAGTCATCCAAGCCTCTCTCTGCATACCTCATAATGATTGGCCGAGAAGTGGCATCAACTGGGCCTTGGAAGATAGCTTGTTCTCTCAGAGAGGGCGGTGAGGTTGTATGGCAAAAGTGGGAGGGAGGAAAAGAATGAACAAAATTATGTGTGGGTATATCTTCAATATATCTTAGTTAAAAAAAGTTAATTGTCTTAATATTCTACTGACACAACGGCCAGCACAAATATAAAAGCCAAACATGAGTCGAACTGGAAAAGGGGGCTGGTCAGTGAGATAACACCCATTAGCTGATGAACCATGAATACCTGAAACAGAGAGCTGAGCACCATGGGATAACTGGAGCAGAGAGCTGAGCACCATGGGAGATCTTGCCAGCTTTTTGACTCCACCTTTAAATTGACGTTTTCATGAGGTCTGAAAAGGGGGAAAAACCATAAGCAGCGCAGATTTAGCATGTCAGCATTATATGAATACTATGGCCAAATGCATTTAAAAGACTTATTTTTATTAGTTAAAGTCATATTAAATCAAGAACCCTGTCCTGTCAGGACAGTCAAGACACTCAGCACTATTATTTTCAATTTACAAAAAAACCCAGATGTGCCAAAAAAAATAACATGAAGGAAGGCTTTTGCACTCTTATTAATTATTTCCTTCACATAAGCCAGAAAAATGTCTGATGAAACAACATTAATTCAGTACCTCCATCTTCTTCAAACGCTGATTATCTGCTTTTCGGAACGCAAAGCATAAAATGCCATTTTAACACAATTGGAGGGCCTAATATTCAGCCCTAATCTAGGCAGCTGCCCATGGAAAGGAAAATCGGGATCTCGATAAAATCTGCTTCTGTTGGGAGTATGGAGCATTAACTTTATTAGTACTGAATATCTTTTGCAACTTTCAAAATAAAAGGGATTTCTATCACATCACATCTAAAAAAATGAAATCGATAGTGTGACATTTTGATGAGTTATTCATATCCGCAGCATAACTAAGACCGCCTATTTCCACCTTCGTAATATCGCCCGTCTCTGCCCTTGCCTCAACTTATCCACTGCTGAAGCCCACATCCATGCATTTGTTACCTCTAAACTTGACTATTCCAACGCACTCCTGGCTGGCCTCCCACATTCTACCCTACGTAAACTAGAGGTCATCCAAAACACGGCTGCCCGTGGCCTAACTCGCACCAAGTCCCATTCGCCCATCACCCCTGCGCTTGCTTTCCTACATTGGCTTCCAGTTAAACAATGGCCCGATTTCAAAATTCTCATCCTTATTTCAAATCCCTCCATGGCCTCACCCCTCCCTATCTCTGTAATCTCCGCCAGCCCCACAACCTCCCGAGATGTCTTCGCTCCTCTAATTCTGCCCTTTTGAGCATCTCTGATTATAATCCCTCAACCATTAGTGGCCGTGTGTGTCTTATGTTGCCTAGGCCCCAAGCTCTGGAATTCCCTGCCTAAACCTCTCCGCTTCTCTGCCTCTCTTTCCTCCTTCAAGATGCTCGTTAAAATTAACCTCTTTGACCAAGCCTTTGTTCACCTGCGCTAATTTCTACTTAGGTGGCTCGGTGTCAAATTTTTTATATCATAATATTCCTGTGAAGCATCTTGGGACGTTTCACTACATTAAGGGTGCTATATAAATGCAAATTGTTGTTGTTACTCCGCAACTCCGAACTTCTGAAAAAGTAAAAGTATAAATTTTGACAATGCCCCATTATTAATTAGGAAAGAGAGGCAGAGAAGCGGAGAGGTTTAGGCAGGGAATTCCAGAGCTTGGGGCCTAGGTAACATAAGACACACACGGCCACTATTGGTTGAGGGATTATAATCAGGGATGCTCAAAAGGGCAGAATTAGAGGAGCGAAGACATCTCGGGAGGTTGTGGGGCTGGAGGAGATTACAGAGATAGGGAGGGGTGAGGCCATGGAGGGATTTGAAATAAGGATGAGAATTTTGAATTTTGTTATCATTAAAGGGAAAATTAAAATCAGAAATTGCATGTCAAAAAATACTGTTATCCTGGCAAGTTATTATAGTGCCTTAGTGTACAATGCAAGTGCACAAACACACTAGATCCTTGCTAGATTTGGTGACTTTGACAAGCATTCAAAAAGCGTGTTGATGTTTATGTTTTTCTCAATTGAAAAATAACTGATGACCAATGCCCATTGTATTAAAGGGAATTGTTGGAAAGAAGTAACTGTGTGTGCAATAGGTCTGAACAGACACAATCTAGTTGCCTACAGCCAGACTTGCATGTTATACAATCTACGATACATTATTGACTATGGAGGAATATATATGTATATTTTAAGACATCGGTTTTGGTCAGGATTAGCTTGGATGTTCAATTGGATGTATATGTTGCAGTTACAACATGTTGGATAACTTTAGTGCACTGACTGGTTGTTTAGCCATCCTATGCACTCAGCATGTGGACAAGGAATCTTCAGATAGTATTTAACACACACACATCATGCCAAATTCAGAGAATAGGAGCATCAGTCAGACTTTGCTTATTGCACACTATGAAGTGTTAACGATGTAAACTGTGATAAAACTAACCTAAAACTTAGCAAACAGCTTCCAATATGTCTTCTATCAGTCTAGATTCTAAGCAGGAACATAAAGTAAATGATCTCTTAGCAAACTATTCATCAGCAAAACATATATTAAATAAATACAACCTGTAAAAAGTGGACTGTTAAAACAAAACATAAATCCATAAATTATGAAACATTGAATGCTGTTTCTGCATTCAGTAAGGACACTATAGTCCTTTTATACTGACAGCTTCATAGACTTCATATTTTGTTCAGGTCCTGATAATTGGAGGGTTTACACAGGATATACAGCACAGAAACAGGCCATTCGGCCCAACCAGTCAATGCCGGTGTTTATGCTTCACTCGAGCCTCCTCCTGTTTTTCCTCATCTAACTCTATCAGTATAATCCTCTATTCCCTTCTCCCTCATATGCTTATCTAGCCTCCCCTTAAATGCATCTATACTATTCGCTTCAACCACTCCCTGTGGTAGCGAGTTTCACATTCTCACCACTCTTTGAGTAATGTGATCTCCTCCCAGGGTTTGTACAAGGGGTGCCCCAAGTCAGATTATGGACCAGGCACTATTACATTTCCAGTCAAGACATGTGCTGATACTTTTATCTTGTCAAAAAGTGGCAGGAGATTCATATCAGACATTTATACTATCCTGATGCTCATGTCCAAGCCATAGCAGCTTCCCCACTCAGGCCAAAGTCAAAAAAGCAGTCGGGTCCCAGTCTGCATATTTAACGAAGAACCACGATGGCTTCGAGCGGGTGTCCTAGTCACCTGAAATTTACTCAGGCTGGGAGGCCCACGGCTAAGTTTCTGCTGAATTTTAACAGCTTGTCCACCCAGTGTCAGCTGTGGCTCAGTGGGCAGCACTCTTGCCTCTGAGTCAGAAGGTTGTGGGTTGAAGTCCCACTCCAGGGAGCTGAGCACATAAATCTAGGCTGACACTCCAGTGCAGTGCTGAGGGAGTGCTGCACTGTCGGAGGTGCCGTCTTTTGGATGAGATGTTAAACCGAGGCCCTGTCTGCTCTCTCAGGTAAATGATTCCATGGCACTATTTAAAAAGGAGCAGGGGAGTTATTCCCGGTGTCCTGGCCAATATTTATCCCTCAATAACAAAAACAGATTATCTGGTTATTATCACATTGCTGTTTGTCAGAGCTTGCTGTGCGTAAATTGGCTGCAGTTACAACAGTGACGATACTCCAAAAGTACTTAATGGGCTGTAAAGCGCTTTGAGACATCCAGTGGTCGTGAAAGGCGCTATATAATTGCAAGTCTTTCTTTTTTCTGCCAGGTAAGGATAGCTAAAAATGCTCCCATTCTGTTCCGAGATCAATATACCATGCCATCAATCCCATGTTTCGACTTTCATTTAATCCTAAATAAACTATCAGGGAGATTTCATAGAAAAACCCGGTTTAACAACAGAAAACTATGACACATGCTAAAATATCCAGATAAACAGCTGGCACTTAGAACTGCCAGACAACCTGATTAGTCTTCAGACTTTGAACTGGTACTGGCTGGAGCTGAATGGGGTTTTCACATATATAATTAAGCCCTAACCTTTTGCAACCTTTTACAACTATTATCACGGATTTGTTGCAACAAAACAGTTTACTTTAGCAATTACAAACATTTGGTGAAACTGATGTCATTGAAGTGCGTCTGCATGGCGCTACCAGTTACACAATCTGTTTGTCCCCACCACCTACACCACAAGCTGAGTGCTGCTCCTGACAATTATAGGGAGAATTAAGGCATTGACAATCTTCTACAAATTGTTATCTTGGCTTTAACTTTGCCGATCCTGTTCCCTTATTCTCACTCAAGCCTCACATTTAGGAAGATCTGCCGAAATCCTCACAGAAGCAATGTTCAAATCCTCAACACTTTATGGCATTCTTTTTCTTAATGAAGGCTGATACCATTGAAGCAGAACTCTGAAGAAATAGCACAGTGAAATCAGATAACAGTATCCTACTGCCTTTTCAATAGAAGCTAAGGTTGAATTTGGTTTCAAACAGCCTTTCCACAGTTAATCAGTGAAATACAGTAATCTGGAACACAAAAGTAGCAGCATGTTGAGTGTTCAGGTTTCAGTCACAACATCAGTCAACAGTGCTAACCACATAAGTGCTGAGGCATGCCGTGTCTTATCTTGATATCGGTTTCATGAGGTGGGGGGAAGGAGAGGCAAGGTTAGTTCCTAGGAGAAATAAACTGCTGGATTACGATTTAGCAGATGGTTCTTTTTTTGTGAGTATATACTCTGTACAGACCTAATGACAATGTAGTACAACTGTGGATGAATAGAAGCAGTAGAAGCTCCGCCATTCAATAAGATCACGGCTGATCTTCTACCTCAACTCCACTTTCTTGCACTATCCCCATATCCTTGATTCCCTTAATATTCAAAAGGTTTAATTTTTATTCCCACATCATTGAACATGAAGGACTAGGATTGGAAAGAAGGATTAAATATATAACAAGGAGACAACCCCTTTCTCTGCTGAGCAATTCATCAAGTTATGGAACCACTTCACTAACCCCCTGGCCCCAGCTGAGCAAGTTAGCCGACAGTGAACCCATCTTTAGCCATTTAAAATGTTAAAATTTTATTTAATGTTCCTCTGTTAATCTGTAAATGAATGCCGAATCAATCTTAATAAGCAATATTGTATCTTTCTTCTCTGTTGAATGTTGCCACCTTGCTAACCTTTCATAGAATGGTTACAGATCAGAAGGAGGCCATTCAGCCTGTTTAGCCCGTGCCACCTCTCTGCAAGAGCACCTCAGCTTTGTCCCCGTCGCATTACTTACCTGACCCTGGGGCCTGTTCAAGTCACTCATCTCTCTGTAAGGGCACCTGAGTGATGAATGTAATCCAGTGCCAGCGAGCAGCCTTGCCACTCCAGAGACTAAAACACCCTCCTGAAGAATCTCTCTATCTGCAATAAATGGCATTTGTCACTGCCCCACTCACTCACTTATCAAATCGGAGATAGCTGGAGCTTTCATGCAACTGTAGCAATTTAAGTACTCTGAAACTGGGCTCCATTGCAGGCCCGGACACTCCTATGACCCATTCCGTCCTCTTTGTGTCTCTGCCAGACAAGGGCCTCCCCAAAAATCATCTTTACCTCTCCCCACTGAATGTATATGCTGACCTGCTCTCCTCTGTC
Source organism: Pristiophorus japonicus (assembly GCF_044704955.1). NCBI lineage: Eukaryota > Metazoa > Chordata > Chondrichthyes > Pristiophoridae > Pristiophorus > Pristiophorus japonicus. The sequence continues at coordinate 185,453,958 of NC_091988.1, read as the reverse complement.
AATTGTCCCCGACCAACTCTCCAGTCCACCATTAAATTATTTTGGTTCTCAACACCTCCTCACCTGATCATGTTTGCTGGTCAGGCCCCACTCTCCGCTGTTCATGGGTCAACCTACCCATCGAACATCTTCAGCAAACACCACTCTTCCCAAAGTATGAATTCTGGCCACTTTCCACTGAGCATGAATTTTGGTCAACAATTACTAACTGCCCCCCACCCCCCTCCAGCCTCACCATCTCCGTCCCTGGGAAAGGGATGGAACGGATGGAGAATAAAGCCCCCCACAACCTCCCCCACCCCACCACCTAATTTAATATCTGGGCCTGGTAGAGGAAAGAGAGGCTCAGCGATCCCCAACTGAGGCTTCCGTCCCCACCTCCATCTCCCTTCCCCTCCCCATTTCCCCCTTTCCTCCAATCCTGTTCTCCTCTCAGGCCCCCTTTTCTACTCCACGCCAGTCCTCTCCCCCATTACACTTCCTCCACCTCTCCCAATTCTCCTTCCCCTCCCCGTCCTGCTCCCCGAATTCCTTCCTGCATCTGCCTCCTCTCCCCCACCCCCTTCTATCTGGCTCCTGGGTCAAATCATGTCACCTCCCACCCCCGCCCCTATCTGTTAACCCTGCTTGACTTAAATACTGCTCTTGCTCTTGACTCCCTGTGTGACTAAATATTTTAATTGTTAAAACTGCTATCAAAAAATTGGTTATTTCAATTGTTCCATTTTAACAAACGTTTTTCCCTGGTTGTGGCTCAAATTTCACATTTAATTATCATGGAACTCAGACCTGATCAAGACAAACCCTTGATACGAACCTCTTTGTTTACCATCAGTTTGTATTATTTGACTGTAGTATGTTAACCTGTGAAGGATTGTCACATAAGGGATCTGTATGCAGTCTCTGCCAGGCCAAGACCTTGTTGTGCTGAGCCACTGAAAATACGTTAATTGCCTACAGCACTAAAGCCTTTGGGCTTTAAAATGACACCAATGGACTCTAGAGTATGGACACTTAACATAGCCTTACAGTTTTAAGAGAGGTGTTAACCCATGAGGTGTTCAAAACCATGAGAGGTCTAGACAGAATAGATAGAGAGAAACTGTTCCCATTGGCGGAAGGGTTGTGAACCAGAGGACACAGATTTAAGGTTATTGGCAGAAGGTCCAAAGGCGACATGAGTAAAAACTTTTTTACGCAGCGAGTAGTTAGGATCTGGAATGCACTGCCTGAAAGGGTGGTGGGGGCAGACTCAATCGTGGCTTTCAAAAGGGAATTAGATAAGTACCATGGAAGAAAAAATGTTTCAGGGCGACAGAAGAAGGGCAGGGGATTGGGACTAGCTGAAATGCTCTTGCAGAAAGCCGTTGATTTGGGGTCAAATGGCCACCGCCAGCGAAATTCAGCTCGGGGGGGGGGGGGGGGTTCCGATGGCCCCCACTCCTGCCGACCCGTCCAAGGTGCGTAATCAAAGTGCGGACTGCCGATCTCCCGCACCTCCAGCCAAATTCACAGTGAAAAATCTTTGATCCGCCGCGCAGTGCTCCCGACATCTTTTTCTGTCTGTGCAGCTTGTTGGAAGTGTGCGCGACATGGCAGTGTGGCGGCTATTCAAGGGGAGGGTGCATTGCCACGGCCGCCATATTTTTTTTGCCGGCCAACTGCCAGGTCGGGCCGACAATTATGCCCCCGGGTTCAGCCGGGCCGCCAACAGGCAGCCTGGCACCCCCTCTTGGGTGCCCCTTGGGTGCCAGACCACCGGCCTGGCCAAAACCCTCCCTGGTGGCCCAGTGGATCGAAGTTTTAAAATGACGAAGGCTCTTCCCTTTAACTGAAGTATGAAGACATGAGACACCATGGCAGCTGGGGAATTTAAATTCACTTAATTAAATAAATCTGGAATAAAAAGCTAGTATCAGTAATGGTGACCATGAAACTACTGGATTGTTGTAAAAACCCATTTGGTTCACTAATGTCCTTTAGGGAAGGAAATCTGCTGTCCTTACCCGGTCTGGCCGATATGTGACTCCAGACCCACAGCAATGTGGTTGACTCTTAACTGCTCCCTGAAATAGTCTAGGCAACTCACTACCACCTTCTCAAGGGCAATTAGGGATGGGCAATAAATGCTGGCCTTGCCAGCAATGCCCGCATCCTGTGAACGAATAAATTTTAAAAAACTTTTCAGGTGAGAGATTTTGGATCACCTCTGACAGTCTCTGTATTATGCTGTTAATTCTAACGCCAATGCTCCTTGTACTAATGTATCCATCTTATAAGCAACCTTTGTCCCTGCAGACAACCTTTTTTCCCTGTTAACAGTAAAGACAATTGGCATATTGACACACAGGCTAAAACAGACATAAATATAACCAAACGTGGCAGCTAGAAATGATCATTGTAAAGCTGGCACATTAATACTGAACAACGCCGGTGACAACTGTATCAATTAAAACCAAGATTAACCGATTAACATTTTTAATAATGAGATTAATCATGATTACTTTTTTTAAAATCACTTAATGGATAAGATTGTAGGCTAAATTTTGTAAAGTATAATCTGATTATTACCGATGATCTATTTGGTCAAACGCTGTTAGCCAGTTTGGAGTGTGACATGGGTTTGTTAAAAGTGAACAATGCAAGCGCTAAGATTTGATAGAGGTGTTCAAAAACATGAGGGGTCTGGACAGAGATGGGAGAGAAACTGTTCCTATAGGCAGAAGGGTGGAGAACCAGAGAACGTGAATTTAAGGTGATTGGCAAAAGAACCAAAGACAATGTAAGAAAAAACTTTTTTATGCAGTGAGTGGTTAGGATCTAGAACGTGCTGCCTGAGAGAGTGGTGGAGGCAGACTCAAACACTGCTTTCAAAAGGGAATTGGATAAGTATCTGAAGGAAAGGAAATTGCAGGTCTACGGGGAACGCGTGGGGGAGTGGAACTAGCTGAGAACCGGCACAGGCTCGATGGGCTGAATGGCCTTCTTCCATGCTGTAACCATTCTATAATTCTATGACTCGATGATAAGTATTTTGTACTCCATTGTTCAAGTGATTTCTAACCAGTCTGCACTCAAAACATTCTGCCCTATTATCATCCCCTTTCTAAATCTTGAATAAATAGATCACTGTGTGCTGAGTAATCTGATTTATAGCAGAACTCACAGGCACTAAGAGCCAAACAGTTAATTTGATGAAGCAGCCAGTAATAAAGCATCTCGTTCCCCGAAAAAGAATTCTGCAACATCAGAACATCAAAGCTAATAATAGAAGCAAAGTGGGACTCTAACCTTTAACAGAAAGACTGTTACTGTTTGTTACATGCTAGTTGACAGCTGCAGCATAAACTATACCTGGCTTTGATTAGGCCTGTACAGGCCGTTAAAAAGGACTGCTAAACTACAGAGCTGTCCTTACTGGAATGACAGGGGTTTCAGTTTTAGGATCAGAATCCAAAACCAAATGCTAATTTACTTAATAGTAATTGCGATGATCTCTTTTGATTGATTAGAAAGTTTATAACTGTTGGGTTCTGTAATGCACACATTTATTTTGGCAGTATGGTGCGCTATCACATAATTGAAGCATCCATCATGGTGTTTTAACTCATTGACTGCCAAAGCCAGCACTTTCTCACTGCATTCCCTACTCCCAGGAAGACAGCAGATGGCAATATTCTTGCAGCTGTTCATTAGACAGAGGCTGTAACCAGTGACTACAGAAATAGCAAGTTGTAGATAGGGTGCTCCCAGCTTCAAGTATTAAAATCCATACAAATCATGGAGGCAAATACTGATTACTTAATTTTACTCAACAGCTTGGGTTTAACTGTTACTTAACACCATGGGTTTCTGCCTTGTGAGGCACTCTACTCCCAACTTGCATGCTGTCAGGGAAAGGAAAGAGAGCCACCCGCTCTCAAAGATAATTTTTTTGTGCTTGCCAAAATAATTTATTGATGCTGGAAACTTTGCAAATTTTTACATCGAGTGCCAGTATTAAGCACTCCTCAGCCAGGTATAACGTGGCTAAGAAGCAGGGTAAAACTCCCTCCACATTAATTAGACCCGATATCTTCAACCCAATTTCCGAAGAGCACCTTTTACTGCACCATTGGGACATTTGAATTTTCCACACTTGCGACCCTGATCTAACTGAGGTAACAGTTTAATGCACTGAATTGTGGCAATCACATATATATTTAATGGAGGTAGAGAGTATCTGCCAACTAGCGGTTGAGCTAAGATGACATATAATTTGTTGTGCTGTGCACTTTCAGTTTCATATGGCCTTCATCAGAAGAGTGGCAGAGTTTTAAAAATGTATTCATTCATGGGATGTGGGCCGGCATTTATTGCCCATCCCTACTTACCCTTGAGAAGGTGGTGGTGAGCCGTCTTCTTGAACCACTGCAGTTTGTGTGTTACTTCTTTGTAGTATGAATGAGTGGCTTGCTAGGCCATTTCAGAATCAACCCATCATCATCATCATAGTCAGTCCCTCGAAATCGAGGAAGACTTGCTTCCACTCTAAAAGTGAGTTCTTAGGTGACTGAACAGTCCAATTCGGGAATTACAGTCTCTGTCACAAGTGGGACAGACAGTGGTTGAAGGAAAGGGTGGGTAGGACTGGTTTGCCGCATGATCCTTCCGCTGCCTGCACTTGTTTTCTGCATGGTCTCAGCGATGAGACTCGAGATGCTTAGTGCCCTCCCGGATGCTCTTCCTCCACTTAGGGCAGTCTTTGGCCAGGTACTCACAGGTGTCAGAGGGGATGTTGCATTTTATCAAGGAGACTTTGAGGGTGTCCTTGAAACGTTTCCTCTGCCCACCTGGGGTTTGCTTGCCATGTAGGAGTTCCAAGTAGAGCACTTGCTTTGGGAGTCTTGTGTCATGCATGTGAACAATGTGGTCCACCCAACGGAGCTGGTTGAGTGTGGTCAGTGCTTCGATACTGGGGATGTTGGCCTGATCGAGGACGCTAATGTTGGGGTGTCTGTCCTCCCAGGGGATTTGCAGGATCTTGCGGAGACATCGTTGGTGGTATTTCTCCAGCGATTTGAGATAGCTACTGTGTATGGTCCACGTCTCTGAGCCATACAGGAGGGCGGGTATCACTATAGCCCTATAGACCATGAGCTTGTTGGCAGATTTGAGAGCCTGATCTTCAAACACCCCCTTCTTCAGGTGGCCGAAGGCTGCGCTGGCGCACTGGAGGCGGTGTTGAACCTCGTCGTCGATGTCTGCCCTTGCTGATAATAGGCTCCCGAGGTATGGAAAGTGGTCTACGTTCATGCCGTGAATCTTGATGACTAGGGGGGCAGTGCTCTGTGGCGGGGTCAGGTTGGTGGAGGACCTTTGTCTTACAGATGTTTAGTGCAAGGCTCATGCTTTCGTATGCCTCGATGAAGATGTTGACTATGACTTGTAGTTCAGTCTCTGAATGTACGCAGATGTAAGGGTCGTCCGCGTACTGTAGTTCGACAACAGAAGTTGGGACAGTCAACCACATTGGAGTCACAGACTGGGTAAGGATGACAGGTTTCCTTCCCTAAAGGACATAATGAACCAAATGGATTTTTTTACGACAATCCGGTAGTTTCATGCTCACCATTAATAATACTTTTTAAGTATCCAGATTTATTTAATTAACTGAATTTAAATTCCCCAGCTGCCGTGGTGGGATTTGAACTTGTGTCTCCGGATCATTAGTCCAGGTCTCTGGATTACTAGTCTAGTAACATAACCACTAAACTACCATTCCCGAGTGATGGCATGTAGATTTTGAATGGCTGGAAAAAGAGTTTGAACCCAAATTATGAATGAATCTAAATTTCCATCCTTATTCATTGTTCTACTTCTGAGTAAATAACTATTCCAGGAGGTTCCTGGAATAGAACACTTTGCAAAATGGCAACTTGCAGATTAGTAAAGTTACCTATTTATAGTGACACACTCCATTTATATGATAACATAATTATTTATGTCCCAATAGCATATTGGTAAACAAATGTGTTATTCCATGGAAAGATAGTTGCATTCTTCAAATAGAAAAGCCCTGATCTTGGATGGACCATCTCAAAGAACTGCAAGGAGATTAGCTCCTCAGAGAGAAGATTAGATGAAATGAACCGAACAGCACTTTTACACACACTTTTCATGGATGAATTCAGAGCCACATTGAAGGGCTCCGGGAAGAGATTACCCATCTGGCCTTTCAGTTATGGCATAACTCAGGGATAAAACCTCTGAAGGAAAAAGCGTGCAAGATAACTTACAAAATAGATGGCGAGGAGAAATCAAATCAATTTGAGTGATTATCAAAAGAAAACCAACAGCTGAAGCCCCTCCTGCACCATTACAATTCACGAATAACCCAAATCTATGAAATAAGAACATAAGAAATAGGAGCAGGAGTAGGCCATATGGCCCCTCAAGCCATCAACATGATCATGGCTGATCTGATTATGGACTCAGGTCCACTTTCCCACCCACTCCCCATAACCCCTTATTCCCTTATCGTTTAAGAAACTGTCTATTTCGGTCTTAAATTTATTCAATGTCCCAGCTTCCACAGCTCTCTGAGGCAGCGAATTCCACAGATCCACAACGCTCTGAGAGAAGAAATTTCTCCTCATCTCAGTTTTAAATGGGCGGCCCCTTATTCTAAGATTATGCCCTCTAGTTCTAGTCTCCCCCATCAGCGGAAACTTCCTCTCTGCATTCACCTTGTCAAGCCCCTTCATAATCTCATACGTTTCGATAAGATCATCTCTCATTCTTCTGAATTTCAATGAGTAGAGGCCCAACCTACTCAACCTTTCCTCGTAAGTCAACCCCCTCATCTCCAGAATCAACCTTGTGAACCTTCTCTGAACTGCCTCCAAAGCAAGTATATTCTTTCGTACATATGGAAACCAAAACTGCACGCAGTATTCCAGGTGTGGCCTCACCAATATCCAGTACAACTGTAGCAAGACTTCCCTGCTTTTATACTCCATCCCCTTTGTAATAAAGGCCAAGATTCCATTGGCCTTCCTGATCACTTGCTGTACCTGCATACTATCCTTTTGTGTTTCATGCACAAGTACCCCCAGGTCCCGCACTACTGCAGCACCTGTCCATCATCACTTGTAAATGAATTGCACAGAAATTGAAAATAATATATATTTTTGCAGATTTACAAAATATTTACACATAGGAATAAAACCGGTGGCAAACCAGTCGATTGGTGGCAAGTTTTCATTTAAATATTAAAATAAGATAATGGAGAAGAAAATGCCATCAGCGATGTTCAGATGCACTCAATAAACCCATATCACATTCTTGTGCATGCTATTTTCATGGCAGGCATTAACCTGTTAAAAATAGTGGAAATGATGGAATGTAAATGTCATATGGAAACTGGCGTATTTCAGTGAAAGCCTGTTGTAATAAAAGCTCCTTACATATTAATACAAATGCATTCATGCGATTAATCAATCAGGCAGTTCTAGATATGCTGCAACTTCTAGAAGAATGATATTCTGGTGTGACAACTACTTAAAAGATGACAGTAATCAGAATTGATAGAATGGCATGTGATACAAGGTTACCGTGAAAGGTGAAAATATCGGTACGTAAAAAGTTAAAAGTAGTCCAATTTCTCCTTGCAAAATAAACCACTTTATCTAAATGTGATCATACAAAACTTCTTTTTATCAATCTTTATATTGTACGTCATACTCTTGCTGCTTAAATATGTTACTTATTTTCTGATGTAAAACACTATTTAAATCTAAGCTTATTTGGTTTTTGAAAGCTGCAGTAAGATGATTCAGAGCCTGATTTCAAATCTTTCAAAATGTTATGCTCGTCAAGTAGTGAGTACTAGCAATTGGATAATGCCATGTTTTACAGGAGTAAAATGTGTGTCAAAGCATCCAATATGGTGGGTGGCTTGTTCGTGCACATTATGAGCTGGGAGTGCACTGCCCGCCATATTGGTAAAGGCCTCAAAAAGGATCGTTCAGGGCCTATAGAATCATAGAATGGTTACAGCACGTAAGGAGGCCATTCAGCCCATTGAGCCCGTGCCGACTCTGTCTGAAACAGGCACTAGGCCCTTTGCATATGCAAATCAGGGGCCTAATGCATGTTTAATGCCTCCTTTACCAAATTGTTTTGTGCTGAATGCAGCCGGCACCGACTACATACTGCCTAACCAGCAGTCCTTTCTTGAATGTAGAGAAGTGCTCCTCCTGGCTCCACATTAAAACCAAGGGGCACTCTTGACCACCACTCACCCCTTCCCCCCCCCTTGCTGCATGCCGGAGGCCCAATATCGGATGGGTCTGGGGCCTACCCATTCTGGTGCAGGCAGTTCAGCACAAACCAATTTCTAGGCCAGAATGTTTTTAAGTATCATATTTAATCAGCACAATCATCTTACAGCAAAAAAAAAATGATGTTCTCTTGTAAATGAAGGGTAAGGTGGGTGAAATTGTAAAATGAATGAATGAGTATACTGCTGTGGGATGAATATTAAACAGGGCAGGAACTTCAGAACCCAGCTAAGAAACAGCACACACCCCACACCTCACCCTTGAGCATCTGAAAAAGTAACCTGGGAAGCATTCTTGCAAAGCTTTGATTATATTGGTTTGCAAAATGCAATGGTTGCAACTTTGACACCCACCAGTGGTTAACATTGCCAAATGCACAATAAGTTTTGTCTTGCTTCAGATCAATTGTGAGATGGAAAATGCTTAGACAAACAAATATTGGCACTTCCTCCATCTCACTTGCTATAAGTGGCACCTCTATCAACTGAAGGGTAAATTGGCAAAAGTATAGAACAGGGGTGGCCAATGTTTCAAAACGAGAGTCATGAAAATAACAAAGAACATTTTAAATGTAGTTTACTTACTAACATTTTAACAGTGTCTACAAAAATATTGTGGCTAATTGTTTTCAATCTAGCTCATCAATGTTCTGTTTCATTGCAGAGATTGATAGATTTTTGTTAATCAAGGGTATTAAAAGTTACGGAACCGAAGTGGGTAGATGACGCGATGACCAAATTGCATGGCTTGAGGGGCTGAATCGGTAGCAGTGGCATCACTTGTGTCAGTTGCTGTGACTTACATAGGATTACAGTGGATATACAGCACCAAAACAGGCCATTCGGCCCAACCAGTCCACGGTGGCGTTTATACTCCACTCGACCCTCCCCCCCGTCTTTTCTCATCTAACTATCAGCATAACCTTCTATTCCCTTCTCTCTTTTAGCACTGGTAACAGTAGCAGTGCTGTCTCTTGGAGCGGTAGCTATATTGATTATTTAACCGCATGCCAGTCATCCCCTGCATGATAGTCACTTCAGTCTAAAACTAGATGAATAATCTGATGCATATGTTCATCAAAAGAAAAAACATTTTTCAGCAAGGTGACAAAATACACACCTGCATTGAGGGCTGCTGGGGTTCCACCTAGAATCATAAAATGGTTACAGAGCAGTAGGAGGTCATTCGGCCTGTCGACCCCATGCTGGCTCTCTGCAAGAGCATTTCAGCTAGTCCCCCTCCCCCACCCTTTCCCTGTAGCCATGCAATTTCTTTTTCCTTCAGGTGCTTATTTAATTCCCTTTTGAAAGCCACAATTGAATCTGCCTGCACCCACCCTTTCAGGCAGTGAATTCCAGATTCTAACCACTCGCTGCGTAAAAATGTTTTTCCTCACGTCGCCTTTGGGTCTTCTGCCAATCACCTTAAATTTGTGTCCTCTGGTTCTCGGCCACACCTGGAGTATTGTGTCCAGTTTTGGTCTCCTTACCTAAGGAAGGATATACTTGCCATAGTGGGAGTGCAAAGAAATTCACCAGACTGATTCCTGGGATTGGGGAATGTTCTATGAGGAGAAATTGAGTAGACATGACCTATATTCTCTAGAGTTTAGAAGAATGGGAGGTGATCTCATTGAAACATACAAAATTCTTACAGGGCTTGACAGGGTAGATGCAGGGAGGATGTTTCCCCTGGCTGGGGAGTCTAGAACCAGGGGTCACAGTCTCAGAGTAAGGGGTTGGCCATTTAGAACTGAAATGAAATTTCTTCACTCAGAGGGTTGTGAATCTTTGGAATTCTCTACCCTAGAGGGCTGTGGAAGCTCTGTCGTTGAGTATGTTCAAGACAGAAATCAATAGATTTTTGAATATAAGGGGAATCAAGGGATATGGGGACAGTGCAGGCAAGTGGAGTTGAGGCAGATCAACCATGATCTTATTGAATGGCAGAGCAGGCTCGAGGGGCCGAATGTCCTGCTCCTGCTTCTATTTTTTATGTTCTTCCGCCTACAGAAAAAAAGGTCTGCTCTGCAATCTTTGTGTTTATACAGTTTAATTTCATTATATGTGGAAAATTGATATGAACTGTAAAGTAAACCTATCGAAATTAGGTTTTATTTTTATGCCTGCAGAAAACCGGACTACAAAATAGAAATCCATATGTACCAGGATAAGGGCAAAGAGATGTCTAAATAAACATTACTTAAAGTATTCGACACCTAGGACTAGAAAAATAGAATTATACTGTTAATATTATCCAAACGTCTACAGAGAAAATGCATTTCTCTGTTAACAGTATGGTTCCCAAGGCTGCACTACATCTAAATACAATTAAGTAACAAGATAAAGATTTTTTGAAAACCTGTTAGAAATATGTAATGGTCACACTTAGGTCCATAATTCTTTATTAGCATCATTATTTTGAGTTATGTATAATAAATAAGGCCCTCACCAAAACACTCTCTGATATATCTGAATCAATGGATATTTCCTATGGCTTCAATAATATCACCCTCACTATAATGTTTTCGATTCTGTTATCATCAATAAACTTAAGTGACAATTCATTGCATGTTCCAGCATTGATCAAGGGACTACATAGAATCATAGAAATTTAGGGCATGGCAGGAGGCCATTTCGGCCCATAGTGTCCGTGCCGTGAATGGGAAAGGGCATGGGCAAAATATTAACACATTGTTAAAACTTTATTTTACACTTGCATGACAGAGGGTTAAAAGCAAATTTTATCTTTGAAGATTATGGGCATTAGGTTGTTCTTTTCAGTACAATTTACCTGAAATCGGCCAAACCAGTGCAAAAGATCGAGGAATTACATCCAGCACAAATCGACATTCAGCGATCTTTTGCGCAAGTTTAACGAGTAAAAACTGACCAATAACTAGTAAGTGGTTCCATATGATTTTTTAAAAGTCATTTTCAGTTTAAAATCTGGTTAATCACAGGTGGTGGACCAGAAACTTTGATTAAAAATGCTTATATTTTGTGATAAACCCATTTTCAATTGTATTAAAAATATTGCACCAAGTTACCACTCTTAAATATATCAAGGAATGTTTTTAATGCAAATGTAATAAAAAATTATGTTCTAAAATGTTGCCCCATTGTGCTGGCTCATGGAAGATTTTGGCCCAAATTTTGCTCTAAGGGGTGAAGAAACAGCTTTTGCCATTCACCTTGTGTATAGTTGCCCAGAGACATTTTGCGGGCCTGTCAGCGGAGATTTATATCAATGCTGCATCTGATCCAGTGTGGCGCCCTCTACAGGGGATCTGTGGAGTCTGTTATCAGATTGAAGAATCCTCACTGAGACATGCAGACTGCAAGCCAGGAAGTAAAAAACAGGAAATATAAATTACATTTAAATTATTGTATAGGAAGCAAAATAAAGATTGGGACATACACATGGGATTAAGAGACATAAAAGAGAAAAACAGAATTAATTAATTAAAAAAAAAATCTGTAACATTCATTTATTTCTGAGGGAATGGGACTCCACACTTGTAAAATTATTTTTCAGGGCCAGGATGTTGCTCAGCAGTAATTATCACATTACACTGTTAAAAACTCACTTACTCCTGATTGGACTGGTCCTAATATTTTCAGCCATCTTTAGTGTGAGACTAGTGGGTAATTACCCTGAGTTCATGCCATTACAGTGAATTCTGTGCTGATGAGTTTGAGTGGAAACTTGAGCAAAAAAAACCCACTAGCGCAATTGTGAACGCATTTTGCATCCGGATCGCGATTGCTCCCAAAGCGGAAAATCTTGGCCATACTTTATATATATATATATATATATTCGAGACAGTAAAGTGGTTCAACCGTTAGTTTTTCTTTTTAGTCAAGCTGTCTATGTTCATAGAAACATAGAAACATAGAAAATAGGTGCAGGAGTAGGCCATTCGGCCCTTCGAGCCTGCACCGTCATTCAATAAGATCATGGCTGATCATTCCCTCAGTACCCCTTTCCTGCTTTCTCTCCATACCCCTTGATCCCCTTAGCCGTAAGGGCCATATCTAACTCCCTCTTGAATATATCCAATGAACTGGCATCAACAACTCTCTGCGGTAGGGAATTCCACAGGTTAACAACTCTCTGAGTGAAGACGTTTCTCCTCATCTCAGTCCTGAATGGCCTACCCCTTATCCTAAGACTATGTCCCCTGGTTCTGGACTTCCCCAACATCGGGAACATTCTTCCCGCATCTAACCTGTCTAGTCCCGTCAGAATTTTATACGTTTCTATGAGATCCCCTCTCATCCTTCTAAACTCCAGTGACTAAAGACTCAGTTGATCCAGTCTCTCCTCATATGACAGTCCCGCCATCCCTGGAATCAGTCTGGTGAACCTTCGCTGCACTTCCTCAATAGCAAGAATGTCCTTCCTCAGATTAGGAGACCAAAACTGAACACACTATTCCAGGTGAGGCCTCACCAAGGCCCTGTGCAGCTGCAGCAAGACCTCCCTGCTCCTGTACTCAAATCCCCTAGCTATGAAGACCAACATGCCATTTGCTTTCTTCACCGCCTGCTGCACCTGCATGCCAACTTTCAATGACTGATGTACCATGATACCTAGGTCTCATTGCACCTTCCCTTTTCCTAATCTGCCGCCATCCAGATAATATTCTGCTTTCGTGTTTTCCATTTTAAAGCGCAGCAGTCATGCATCATTGTTGCTTAAACCTCCTGCAATGCTTCTTAATCTAGTGTAATGTGGTTGATTCAGATATGTTTTACATCATGACCCCTAATAATCTCCCATTGCCGGCAGCTTTTGGGAGAAACCAAATTTGATAACACACGCAAAACTGCAATTGAATATCTAGATGTAAATTTTGGTGTAAGCGGCCCTCTTTAGGGCCTTCGGTTCTGGAGTGACAAGCTATGATGATGATCCAGTGTAATTTTGTACAGGGAATAAAGTATACCAGGAATTGATTGAGAGAGTAATTTAAAATAAATCAGTGGAGTGAACTGAATCCAGAAACTCCGAGAGCAAGGCCTGAACCCTGAGGTTAGATTACTGTCTAACAGTGTAAAGTGTAATCATGTTTTTATTAACTTTTGGGCCTTTCATTTGCCAGCTAGACCTGTCAGATCAAATACTGATTGCCAGCGCAGACTGTCTCATGAATTCATGCTAACGTTTGCACAGAAGGATTAACTGTAATGTTATTATAGCAGTAATCAAGTCGTCAACAAATTAATTACTGGAAAATCTATAGCCAGTGATGATACTCCATTTTATCTGTTACAATGTTCCTATATAGAATACATGGAATTTACAGGAACATATGCATGGCTTGCTACTACTGTAGTTAGCATCGCAGTGTTTTATTGTGCCCGATTGTAAGCCGTAATTTTAAGAATAATTTGATGGATATTTTTCTGCTTTCATTGGTGATGCAGTTGTTTTCATTATTGCGAATGGCTACGTTAAAATGATAAATGCAGCTGCCTTAGAGAACATGTTTGGCATGGTTAGGTTTTCTGCAGGATGGTATATGGAGAGAAGAATTGTTTCGTGAGATATCTTTATTCACAGTGTTCCCTCACACCTCATGGTGAATCCTGGTGCACCAGACAAGTACAAAAGAAAAACTGAAGAGATGTGGATGCAATGTACTCAAATTGCTATATATGAGCATTGTGATTGATTCCCCCCCCCTCCCAAATTAGTAGCAGAAATATAGTGAAAATGAATGCAGAAATGAGGCAAAAGTAAACAAACCTTAAAAATACAAATGTCTATGAAGGGAGTTGCATGTGCTTGTATTGAGAGAAAATAAACAGCAATCAGAGGGTTATAGAGAAGGGCAGAGGTCAGATGGAGTTTGTACTTAAATACCAGTGACTCAGCCTGGTCTGCTGGGTGTCAGGAAACTTGACATGGGAGCCTTCCCGGTGCTCCTTTAATCTTAAGCACTGGGATCCAAACCCCATCAGTAACGAAAGATAGACAATGCACTTGAGGTAAAGTGCCTAGGCAAGACTTCTTGAAGTAATGGATCCCAAGGGAATTCCAGAGACAGCTACAAATTACATAGAATTCTCTTCCATTTCCATTGAACAGCTGATGAGAGAAAGCTCTGCTTCAATGAATATTAATTAGCACAATTAGACTCCATCTGGTTGACGATCATTTGCTTTTCTTGAATAATACAATATGAGACTGTAAACATTACGCCTGGATTTTAGTCCGCCCCCTCCCCCCCACCAGCCCCCACCTCCCATCCCCGCCCCCAAAGTCATTTTTAGTTCAGTCTTCACCGCCTTAGTCTTTCCTATATTGGTACCATGTACCATGAACAGTAAAAAGTGTTACATCTGCAGTTCACATTGCAGGGCACTCTTCTTCATTTCAAGAAGTCTTTCAGTCAGCATTTTGTAGAAGCTCCCAAATGTGCAATAAAACAACCAGCTGTGCTGTATCATACACACACTAAACATGTACATCAGACCAACATTACTGTCAATCACCCGGAAGATGCCTCAATACCGCCATCTTATGTCATCAAAATAAGGTGTTGCAAACATAGATGATTTCAATATTAAATTAAACTTTAAAGAAAAAGTTTCCCAGTAGGTTAATGTGAGTGTCAGGTGTAAAACTATTGAATATATAAGACAAAACATACCTCTTTACAATATACTTGCATTTTAATTCCAATGCTGTTTGATTCAATTTTACAAATCATTAGTTACTCAGATTGTAAATCTATCACTTTAAATCTGTAGATATTAAAAATCTAAAACCCTCCCTGATTTAATTTATTTTTTTGAAACTTGCTAAACTCTTTGTTGATTGAACACGTTTATCTCTTTACAATTTAAGCTGTATTTCCCTTGGGCTCTATGTATTACATTTCATTCTCTGTTCAAGAGGATTGGCAGACATCCTGCTTCTAAACCTCTGCCAATACCAACATTGACCTGACTGCCCAAGTACAAGGAGAGTGATTCATGGTTCAGGCAGCAACACTTCATCAGAACCTACCCTGGCCGCTTGAATACCAACTTCAAAAATAAGACCAGAAGCAAGTTGGCTATGCGAAGTATGAAACAGGAAAACATTTGCAAGCATCAAAGAGTCCCTCAAAGTTGGTGATGATATCCTTCTACCGTCTGAATTGCCAAGCTGATTTTCTTTCCTCCTGGACCCACACTGCCCCGGTAGAGACGATAGCTATCCAGTTCCTCCATCAAGGCTGAGCCTGCACATTGTGTACACTGGCACAAGGCATGGGCACATTCATTCTTCCAGATACTTCAACAATAACATTTTTATATACATCCGTACTGTTATATATGTAAACTTGTATTTGCTCTGTTCAGCCACCAGAGGGATCATCCCCTGCAGTCCCAAGGGATCCCACAATCCCTTGGGAGCACAGGTATTTAAGGAGGCTTCACAGGTTGGAGAGGCACCTTGGAGACCTGCAATAAAAGACTAAGGTCACACTTTACTTTGAGCTCACAGTGTCCAGTCTGACTCTTTCTCCATATACTACAACTGGCGACGAGATACAGATAGTGAACCCAAAGATGCAGGGAACAGTGGGCATCCTGGAGAAATTCTCAGAGGGAGATGATTGGGAAACTTTTGTGGAGCGACTTGACCAATACTTCATGGCCAACGAGTTAGATGGAGAAGAGAATGCTGTCAAACGAAGGGCAATCCTCTTCACCATCTGTGGTGCACCCACCAACGTATGGTCTCATGAAGAATCTGCTCACTCCAGCGAAACCCACGGAGAAATTGTACGACGATTTGTGCACACTGGTCCGAGAGCATTTGAACCCGAAGGAAAGCATTCTGATAGCGAGGTACCGGTTCTACACCTACGAAAGATCTGAAGGCCAGGAAATGGTGAGTTATGTTGCCGAGCTAAGACACCTTGCAGGACATTGCGAATTTGAAGGACATTTGGAGCACATGCTCAGAGACTTTTTCGTACTTGGCATTGGCCACGAGACCATACTTCGCAAACTTTTGACTGTAGAGACCCCAACCCCAACCATAGCGATAGCCCAGGCGTTCATTGCCACCAGTGACAATACGAAGCAAATCTCTCAGCACACAAGTGCTGCTACAAGTACTGTGAACAAAGTGATGTTGTTTTCGAATCGTAACATACAGGGCAGGTCACACATACCTGCAGCTACACGTCCGCAGATGTCTCAGAGTCCACCATCAAGGGTGATGAATGCAAGGCCATTAACACCTTTTTGGTGCTGCGGGGGTGATCATCGTTTCCATTCATGCCGATTCAAAGAGTATGTTTGCAAGGGCTGTGGAACAATGGGACACCTCCAACGAATGTGCAGGTGAGCTGCAAAGCCTGTTAAACCTGCAACCCATCATGTTGCAGCAGAGGACAGATCCACGGAGGATCACGACGAACCAGAGCCTCAGATCGAGGAGGCAGAGGTACATGGGGTGCACGAATTTTCCCCCGATAATGCTGAATGTTGAACTAAATAGACTCCCGGTATCAATGGAGCTGGACACGGGCACGAGCCAGTCCATCATGGGCAAAAAGACTTTTGAAAGGTTGTGGTGCAACAAGGCCTCAATGTCAGTCTTAACTCCAGTTCGTATGAAACTAAGAACTTACACGAAAGAGCTGATTCCTATAATCGGCAGTTCTACCGTAAAGGTCTCCTATGATGGAGTGGTGCACAAGCTACCACTCTGGGTGATACCAGGCGATGGTCCCACGCTGCTTGGCAGGAGCTTGCTGGGAAAGATACGCTGGAACTGGGACGACGTCCGAGCACTATTGCCTGTTGATGACACTTTATGTGCCCAGATCTTAAACAAATTTCCTTCGCTGTTCAAACCAGGCATCGGGAAATTCCAAGGAGCAAAAGTGCAGATCCACCTAATTCCGGGGGCACGACTCATCCATCACAAGACGAGAGCAGTATCGTACACAATGAGAGAAAGGGTAGAGATCGAGCTAGACCAGCTGCAAAGAGAGGGCATCATTTCCCCGATCGAGTTAAACGAGTGGGCCAGTCCTATCGTCCAAGTCCTCAAGGGAGACGGCACCGTCAGAATCTGTAGCGATTACAAAGTAATTATCGATCGTTTCCCCCTGCAAGACCAATACCCACTACCAAAGGCCAATGACCTCTTTGCAATGCTGGCAGGAGGAAAGACGTTCACGAAGCTAGATCTGACTTCAGCCTACATGACGCAGGAACTGGAGGAATCATCGAAGACCCTCACCTGCATCAACACGCACAAAGGTCTTTTTGTTTATAACAGATGCCCGTTTGGAATCCGATCGGCCATGGCGATATTCCAGAGAAAAATGGAAAGCTTACTGAAGTCGGTCCTGCACACCGTGGTCTTCCAGGATGACATCTTGGTCACAGGTCGGAACACAGTCAAGCATCTGCAGAACCTGGAGGAGGTTCTTAGTCGACTCAACCGTGTGGGCTCAGGTTAAACCGCTCGAAGTGCGTTTTCCTGGTGCCTGAAGTGGAGTTCCAGGGAAGGAGGGTTGCGGCGGATGGCATCAGGCCCACCAACGTGAAGACGGAGGCAATCGAGAATGCACCGAGGCCACAGAATGTGACGGAGCTGCGGTCGTTTCTGGGACTCCTGAACTACTTTGGTAACTTCTTACCGGGTCTCAGCACACTGTTAGAACCACTGCATGTCTTACTATGAAAAGGGGATGAATGGGTTTGGGGCAAAAGCTAAGAAAATGTCTTTGTAAAAGCGAGAAAATTGTTATGCTCAAACAAATTGCTTGTGTTGTATGATCCATGTAAATGTTTGGTACTAGCATGTGATGCGTTGTCATATGGCGTCGGGTGTGTATTGCAACAAGCTAATGATTTCGCGAAACTGCAACTGGTTGCTTATGTATCCAGGAGTCTGTCTAAGGCTGAGAGAGCCTACAGCATGATTGAGAAAGAAGCATTAATGTGTGTCTATGGGATGAAGAAAATGCATCAATACCTGTTTGGACTAAAATTCGAATTGGAAACTGACCATAAGCCACTTATATCACTGTTCTCCAAGAGTAAAAGGATAAATACCAACGCATTGGCCCACATCCAGAGATGGGCGCTCACGTTGTCCGCATACAACTATGCCATCCGCCACAGGCCAGGCACAGAAAACTGCGCCGATGCTCTCAGTAGGCTGCCATTGCCCACCACGGGGGTGGAAATGGTGCAGCCCGCAGATTTAGCGATGGTTATGGAAGCATTTCAGAGTGAGCAATCAACCATCATTGCCCAGCAGATCAAAACCTGGTCAAACCAGAACCCCTTATTATCTCTAGTCTGCAACGAGACCTGGGTGTCATGGTACATCAGACATTGAAGGTTGGCATGCAGGTACAGCAGGCGGATAAGAAAGCAAATGGCATGTTGGCCTTCATAGCAAGGGGATTTGAGTACAGGGGCAGGGAGGTGTTACCACAGATGTACAGGGCCTTGGTGAGGCCACACCTGGAGTATTGTGTACAGTTTTGGTCTCTCCTAACTTGAGGAAGGACATTCTTGCTATTGAGGGAGTGCAGCGAAGGTTCACCAGACTAATTCCCGGGATGGCGGGACTGACATATCAAGAAAGACTGGATCAACTGGGCTTGTATTCACTGGAGTTCAGATGAATGAGAGGGGATCTCATAGAAACGTTTAAAATTCTGACGGGTTTAGACAGGTTAGATGCAGGAAGAATGTTCCCAATGTTGGGGAAGTCCAGAACCAGGGGTCACAGTCTAAGGATAAGGGGTAAGCCATTTAGGACCGAGATGAGGAGAAACTTCTTCACCCAAAGAGTGGTGAACCTGTATAATTCTCTACCACAGAAAGTTGTTGAGGCCAATTCACTAAATATATTCAAAAAGGAGTTAGATGTAGTCCTTACTACTAGGGGGATCAAGGGGTATGGTGAGAAAGCAGGAATGGGGTACTGAAGTTGCATGTTCAGCCATGAACTCATTGAATGGCGGTACAGGCTCGAAGGGCCGAATGGCCTACTCCTGCACCTATTTTCTATGTTCCTATGTTTCTATGTTTCTAAAAGCTGTGTGCTTCACGGGAGCTGGTCCAGTGTCCCAGTGGAAATGCAGGAAGAGATAAAGCCGTTCCTGCGACGCAAAGATGAAATGTCTATACTGTGATATCTTCACAGAGCACAGCACACACAGCTTCCTTACATGCAGGCTGCTCTCTCAGAACTCTCCGGAAAGCTGCCTGTTGTTTAATGATTAACTATACAGTTGCAGTACACAATATGTCCACATCCACAGTGTGGAGCTACAAGCATTACAAGCTTACAGACATTACACTTCTCCCTCCTTAATGAAAAAGCCATCATAACAAACATCATAAATAACTTTCATTTTTATACATATTTACAAATTTAACTTTACCACTTGTTTTCTGTTTCGAAAAGGATACCTTCGCTCTCAAACAGAACCTTCCAAACATGGTGTTGATTTCACACTCATTTGAGGCTCATCCTGAGGAACATTTTCCTCCATGGAATTTCCTTGATTTTCATTTGCACTCACTCTAACTTCAGGCTCTTTGTATTCCAGACTTGGACTCAGACTTTCATTCTGATTCTCTCCTGGATTTGTTTCCAGTACATTGGATTTAGGATTTGCTACTGGTATATCAAAACTATCTGAAAAGTCAGAAATAATTTAATCATTCCCATCTTCAACTCCTTCCATGTCTGTCGGTAAAATATGATCAATATGGATAAACTTAACCTGTCCATTATCAAACATCTTTACCAAATATGTGCGAGGACCACATATCTTCACCACTCTTCTGGGTAACCACTTTAACCATTTATGGTGATGGTTCTTCACTCTCACCTTCTGGTTTAATTTCACTCTTCCCTCTTTTACTCTCCCTTTATTGTGGTTCTCTTTTTGTCTTAATTGTGTCTGTTCTATAGACTGTGCCAAATTTGGCTTTAACAATGAGAATCTGGTTCGTGGCTGTCGTTTGAGAAACAACTCTGCTGGTGTTCTACCAGTAGTTGTATGAGGAGTATTTTGATATGTAATCAAAAAATTAGCCAATTTGTGATCCAATGACAACTGTCGTTTTCTTGGATTTGGATCTAACATTTGTTTTATGAGGCACATTTGACAATTTGTGCTCTGCTGCACCATTCGATGCAGGGTGGTATGGTGGAATCTTGGTATGTTTCACACCATTTTTGTTCGTGAATTGTACAAATTCTTCTGAACAAAATTGTGGTCCATTATCCGAAACAATTTCTTCAGGGAGGCCAAATGCAGAAAATCATTTTCGTAAAATGTCCAATGTTTTACTTGTTGTTATTTTCCACATTGGAAACACCTCAACCCATTTCGAATGGCTATCAATTACCATGAACAATTGTTGCCCATCTAACTCAGCAAAATCAATATGTAGCCTTTGCCACATCCTGGGAGGCCAATTCCATGGCTGTAATGGTACTGGGGGCGGTTGCTTGCTTACTGATTGACATGTCGTACACTGACTCACGATGTACTCTAAATCTTGTTCAAGACCTGGCCACCATAAATAACTGTGTGCAAAACTCTTGGTCAGGCACATTCCCAGGTGCTGGTCATGAAGGTCTCCTAATAATTTGGACCTGAATTTATTTGGTATAACCACTCTTGCACCCCACATGATACAATCTTTATCAACTGATAATTCATTCCAACGAATGAAGAATGGATGTGTACCTTTGTCTGTTACCTGGTTTGGCCATCCATTTGCAATATACTCATACAACTTTGACATCACTGGGTCATGTTTGGTTGCTCTACCTATCTCTTCAGCTGTGACTGGCAGTTCATCAATGAATGAAAAATAAAACACTTCTTCCCTATCGGGTGTAACCTGTGATGGGGAAGGCAATCTAGACATTACATCAGCATTACTGTGATCAGCTGATCGTCTGTATTCAATATCATATGTATATGCTGACAAAATCAAAGCCCATCTCTGCATTCGGGCTGCAGCTAATGTTGGAACTGGAGACTTTGGTTGGAGGATTGCTGTTAGGGGCTTATAGTCTGTAACAATGGTAAACTTACGACCATACAAGCATTTGTGAAACTTCTTGACCCCAAAAATTAATGCCAAAGCTTCCCTTTCAATTTGAGCATAATTACTCTCACTGACACTGAGAGTGCATGAAGCAAAAGCAATTGGTCTCTCCTCCCCACTACTTAATACATGAGAGATTACTGCCCCAACTCCATATGGAGAGGCATCACATGCTAGTTTAATCTCCTTAGATATGTCTTAATGAACTAACATGGTGCTCTCTACCAATTTTCTTTTACACTCCTTGAATGCCGTTTCCCATTCTTTTGACCACTTCCACTGGACCTGTTTTTTCAAAAGTTCATTCAGTGGATGTAATACTGTAGCCAAATTTGGTAGGAACTTCCCATAATAGTTCAAAAGACCCAAGAATGAACGAAGTTCAGTGACATTCCTGAAAATGGGTGCATTTCTAATTGCATCCAATTTTTCCATGGTTGGATGTAAACCATCTTTGTTTACTCTGTACCCTAAGTACTCCACTGAGTTTTTAAATAAGTCACACTTATGAGTAGACACTCATACTCTGTGCTTCTCTAGCCGTTTGAGGACTTCATTCAATATTTTATTATGAATTTGCCTATTTGGTGCTGAAATTAGTATGTCATCCAAATAACATACTACCTCTTCAATACCTTGCAAAATCTGGTTCATCACCCCTTGGGATATGGCAGGGGTGGAAGATACTCCAAACGGTAGCCTATTAAACTGATAAAGGCCTAGATGAGTATTTATAATCAAACATGACTTGGACTCCTCATCTAGTTCAAGCTGTAAGTAGGCATTCGTCAGATCCAGTTTTGAGAAGATCTGACCACCTGTCAGTGTTGTGAACAAATCTTCTATATTCGGCAATGTATTGAGGACATTATTCTCTAGAACTTGGTTTACAGTTACCTTAT
Source organism: Pristiophorus japonicus (assembly GCF_044704955.1). NCBI lineage: Eukaryota > Metazoa > Chordata > Chondrichthyes > Pristiophoridae > Pristiophorus > Pristiophorus japonicus. The sequence continues at coordinate 185,431,620 of NC_091988.1, read as the reverse complement.
AATCACCACACAATCTTACTTTACCATCAGACTTAGGTACAACAACAATGGGTATAGCCCAATTACATCGATCTATCTTGCAAATAATGTTCTCAGTCTCTAGTCTTTTGAGTTCTTGCTCAACTTTCTCTTTGAGTGCATATGATACAGAACATGGCTTGTAGTAAACCGATCTAGAGCTCTTCTGTACCCTGACACTCGCCTTCAAGCCTTGGATCGGACTGCCCGTTTCGCAGAACACCTTCGGATACTGCTTGATAACCTCTTCCGTTGACGAAAATCTCGCTTCCACACAGAAAATCTTACTCCAATCCAGCTTCAGTGAGCTCAATCAATTTCTTCCTAGTAAAGCAATCTTGTCTCCTTTCACTACTATTAGAGGCAAGTTCTGAAATTGATCTTTATATTTCACTGGTACGGTGATACGGCCTACTACAGGAATTTTCTCTCCCGAGTAGCCTCGCAGCTCTATCTTGGATTTCTCCAGTTGGAAATCACGCAATTTGTTGCAATACAGTGACTCGGGTACTACACTCACAAAGGCACCCGTGTCAATTTCCATTGGTATCTTGAATCCCGCAACATCTATGTGGATTTTGATGCTTTCCGAATCGCTGTCCGTTAACCTCGTGCTCCTGATGACGTGTAATTCTAACATCTCCTCGTCCTGCTGTTGTTCTTCCATGCTATGAAGTTTCTTTGGATTTCTACTCATAGCTTTGAACACTGGACTCATAGCTTTAAAAGCTGGTTTATCCTTCAGTCGGCATGCCTTCGCAAGATGCTCAGTCTTTCTGCAGAAGAAACACTCTGCCTTCACGCATGGACAACTTTGAGCAATGTGTTGTCCCAGGCATCTATAGCACGACTTTGACGCTCTGTTAGAATTTCTAGTTTCTGAGACTTTCGGCCATGGCCGTCTTTTACTTTGAACCTGCAGGTGATTTACCTCGATTGACTGATGACCGTAATCATTATTTAATTATCGGGAATATTGTTCAGCCATGCTCATCGATCTCGCTGTCTGACAAGCAATCTCAAAAGTCAAGTCATCCATCATCAATAACTTCCTTCTGATCGCATCATTTTTCACCCCACAAACAAAACGATCCCGTAATGCTCTGTTTTGAAAGTTTCCAAAATTACAATGCATCGATAGCTTTTTTAATGCTATGATACTTTCATCAATCTTTTGATTCCGAATCCCGAAACGATAGCTTTCAGCAATCTCTAACGGATTGGGGTTATAGTGCTGCTCTAGCTTCGTTAAAATCTCTTTAAGCGTTGTGTCCTTTGGCTCGTCAGGCATGAGCAGATTTACAAGGGTTTTGTATAATGCCGGTCCTGCCACTGATAAGAAGATCGCTTTCTTATGTTCCAACACAGCCTGGTTCTGGACTGCATTGTCTGGAACTTCGATTATGTTATTTGCAGTGAAATACATTTCTAGCCAATCCACATATGCTTTAAAATGTTCCTGGTCGTGTCTATATTCACCCAAATATCCGATTACACCTGCCATTTTTAATCTCTAGCTGTTCACACCATGTGCTGTTTTTTTTACCTCGGATTTTGTAGCTTTTATTTCAAAGACAGAAACTTTCAAAGTCTTCTGTTGGCTGGCTGAATCCTTCACCAACAAAATTTAAGCTTTAAACATCCGAAAAATCTCCCATCTCGCCGCCAAACTGTGATATCTTCACAGAGTACAGCACACACAGCTTCCTTACATGCAGGCTGCTCTCTCGGAACTCTCCGGAAAGCTGCTTGTTGTTTAATGATTAACTATACAGTTGCAGTACACAATACGTCCACATCCACAGTGTGGAGCTACAAGCATCACAAGCTTACAGACATTACATATACAAACAGACTGCCTTCTGTGGGGCAATCGAGCAGTGGTCCCCAAGAAGGGCAGAGACACCTTCATCAATGGCCTCCACAGTACCTACCCAGGCATCATAATGATGAAAGCGATAGCCAGATCCCACGTGTGGTGGCCCGATATCGATGCAGACTTAGAGTCCTGCATTCATAGAAACATAGAAAATAAGTGCAGGAGTAGGCCATTCGGCCCTTCGAGCCTGCAGCACCATTCGATAAGATCATGGCTGATCATTCCCTCAGTACCCCTTTCCTGCTTTCTCTCCATACCCCTTGATCCCCTTAGCTGTAAGGGCCATATCTAACTCCCTCTTGAATATATCCAATGAACTGGCATCAACAACTGCTTGCAGTAGGGAATTCCACAGGTTAACAACTCTCTGAGTGAAGAAGTTTCTCCTCATCTCAGTCCTAAATGGCCTACCCCTTATCCTAAAACTGTAATACATGCTCGCAGTTAAGCAATGTACGCAGGGAAGCGCCGCTAAGTTTATGGTCTTGGCCCTCCAAACCGTGGTCTAGGGTACACGTCGACTATGTAGGCCCATACTTGGGTAAAATGTTCCTTGTGGTTGTAGACGCGTACTCCAAGTGGATTGAATGTGAGATAATGTCAGCTAGCATGTCCGCTGCCACTACTGAAAGCCTGCGGGCCATGTTTGCCACACACGACCTACCCGATGTCCTGGTGCGCGACAACGGGCCATGTTTTACCAGTGCTGAGTTCAAAGAATTCATGACCCATAACGGGATCAAACATGTCACATTTGCCCCATTTAAACCAGCGTCCAATGGTCAGGCAGAGAGAGCAGTGCAAACTATCAAGCAAGGCTTGAAGAGGGTAACTGAAGGCTCACTGCAGACTCGCCTATCCCGAGTCCCGCTTAGCTACTGCACGAGACTCCACTCACTCACTGGGATCCCACCTGCTGAACTGCTCATGAAAAGAGCACTTAAGACAAGGCTCTCGTTAGTTCACCCTGATCTACATGAACACGTAGAGAGCAGGCGGCTTCAACAAAGTGCATACCATGATAACGCAAATGTATCATGCGAGATTGAAATCAAAGATCTTGTATTAGTATTAAATTATGGACAAGGTCCCAAGTGGTTGCCCGGCACTGTCGTGGCCAAAGAGGGGAACAGGGTGTTTCAGGTCAAACTTTCAAATGGACTCTTCACCAGAAACACTTGGACCAAATCAAACTCAGATTCACGGACTATCCTGAGCAACCCACCTTGGAACCTGGCTTTTTTGATCCCCCAACATACACACCAGTGGCAACCGGCACCACGATTGATCACAAAGCAGAACCCATCATTCACAGCAGCCCAGCAGGGCCCAACACACCAGGCAGCCCAGCAAGGTCAGCTGCACATCAGCCCAGCGAAGGCCCAACAAATGATTCCACAACACCAGCTTTCACACTGAGATGATCAACCAGGGCAAGAAGGGCCCCAGATCGACCCACATTGTAAATAGTTACACTATTAACTTTGTGGGGGGGGGGGGAGTGTTGTTATATATGTAAACTTGTATTTACTTTGTACAGCCACCAGAGGGCTCATTCCCTGGAGTCCCAAGGGATCCCACAATCCCTTGGGAGCACAGGTATTTAAGGAGGCTTCACAGGTTGGAGAGGCACTCTGGAGACCTGCAATAAAAGACTAAGGTCACACTTTACTTTGAGCTCACAGTGTTCAGTCTGACTCTTTTTCCATACACTACACATACGACCTCTAAATATGTAACAGAACCCTAGGTCGCACTCTTGGTTCTGAGTCAGAAGGTTGTGGGTTCAAGTCCTGCTCCAGGGACTTGAGCCCCCCAAAATCTAGGCTGACTCTCCAGCGCAGTGCTGAGGGAGCACAGCAGTGTCGGAGGTGTCGTCTTTTGGATGAGACGTTAAACCGAGGCCACACCTGCCCTCTCAGGTGGACGTAAAAGATCCCATAGCACTATTTCGAAGAGCAGGGAAGTTATCTCCAGTGTCCTGGCCAATATTTATCCCTCAATCAACATTATAAAAAAACAGATTATCTGCTCATTATCACATTGCTGTTTGTGGGAGCTTGCTTGTGCGCAAATGGCTGCCACATTGCCTACATTACAACAGTGACTACACTCCAAAAGTACTTCATTGGCTGTAAAGCACTTTGAGACATCATGAAAGGCGCGATATCAATCCAAGTCTTTCTTTTTTCTTTTAAAATGGAAGAGCAGTTTATACACAGGTGTAATTTATACACCAGATTTTATGGTGCTAGTTTTGAATGTTGTGGTTGCAAAAAATATAGTTTTAATTGTTCTACATGATCACAGTTTAGTTTAAAAAGAAAACCCTGGTCACATGTTTTAAAGAGCAGGGTTAGGGAACTCGCTTTGAGCTTCATTTTACAAAAACAACTTCCGTTCCATCAGTCTCTTGCCATTACTTGTAGTCCCAGCATCACTTTGCTGACCTTTGGTGAATATTCCCCAATGTGCTGATGACCTTTTCAAGCTACATGGGGAATTTTTAGATTGTGTGTGGTCAGTGGTGCAAGCACGGAATGGATGAGTGAGATTGAAAAATCAGGGGACGATCCATAATTGCCAGATCCCTGTCTATTTTGTGCAGTGCACCATCTTACAGATGGCCCGCCATGGTCTGACAAAATATATGAGAGCATCATTTCAATATTAAAATTAATTCCACAGCTAATGACATCAACAAAATAGCTGAAGGACGTCCAGCTACCAAGATCATTATCAAACACATGATAGTCATCTTGCATCAGAACTTCAAATGCCTGGAGAAATAAAGAGATATCTTACATTGCAGCCCTTGTAGAGCCTTGACGATATTGTTGCATGTTTTTAAAAATTGGTTCCGGGATGTGGGTGTTGCTCGCAAGGCCAGCATTTATTGCCCTTCCCTAGCTGCCCTTGAGAAGGTGTTGGTGAGTTGTCTTCTTGAACCGCTGCAGTCCGTGTGGTAAAATTACTCCCACAGTGTTGTTGGGGAGGGAGTTCCAGGATTTTGACCCAGTGGCGATGAAGAAACGGTGATATATTTCCAAGTCAGTATGGTGTATTAATTGGAGGTGAACTTGCAGCTGATGGTGTTCCCATGCACCTGCTGCCCTTGTTCTTCTAGGTGGTAGAGGTCGCAAGTTTGGGGAGGTGCTGCTGAAGAAGCCATAACAAGTTGCTGCAGTGCACCTTGTAGACGGTGCACACTGCAGTCACAGTGCACCGGCGGTGGACGGATTGAATGTTGAAGGTGATGGATGGGATGCCAATCAACTGGGCTGCTTTGCCCTGGATGGTGTGGAGCTGCACTCATCCAGGCAAGTGAAGAGTATTCCATCACACTCCTGACTTGTGCCTTGTAGATGGTGGAAACGTTTTGGGGAGTCTGGGGGTGAGACACTCGCCGCAGAATAATCAGCCTCTGACCCGCTCTTGTTGCCACAGTATTTATGTGGCTGGTCCAGTTAAGTTTCTGGTCAATGGTGACCCCCAGGATATTGATGGTGGGGGATTCGGCGATGGTAATGCCTTTGAATATCAAGAGGAGCTGGTTAGATTCCCGCTTGTTGGAGATTGTCATTGCTTGGCACTTTTGTGGCGCAACTGTTACTTCCACAACTCTGCCATCCAGAGATTCTTAACAATGGAAGAGTTAGCGGTGGAAGAGGCCAAGGGCAAAGCCCGACTGCGACAGTGAGCTCGAAAATATCATTGACTTTGTGGGCAGCAAAGGTCATGCGCCAAGCTTTCATAAATGAGACCTTAGTCCAATGCTATATATACCCATTGAATTAATAGTTCTTTCCATATGCACACCATGCAGTGAACATAGGAACAGGAGTAGGCCATTCAGTCCATTGAGACTTTTCTGCCATTCAATTAAATTATGGCTGATCTGTACCTACCCGCCTTTGTTCCATAATCCTTGATATCCATGCCTGACAAAAATTTATCAGTCTCAGTCTTTTTCAATTGACCCAGCAATCACACGGCTTTATGGGGGTGCGAGTTCCAGATGAAAAAGTGCTTCCAGATTTCACTCCTAAATGGCCTTGGATTAATTTCAAGATTATGGCCTCTTGTTCTGTATTCCCCCACCAGAGGAAATACTTTCTCCGTATCTATCCTATAGAATCCTTTAATTATTTTATATATCTCAATTGAAAACAGAAAAAAGAACGACTTGCATTTATATAGCGCCTTTCAAACCTCAGGAAATCCCAAAAGGTCTTTATAGACAATGAAGTACTTGAAGTGTTGTCACTGTTGTAGGAAACAGTAAAGGCAATTTGTGCACAGCAAGGTCCCACAAATAACAACGTGTTAATCTGTTTTTTTAGGAATGTTTGTTGAAGGATAAATATTGGCCAGGATACAATAGTAATATGGGATCTTTAACATCCACCTGAGGCCTCAGTTTAGCCTCTCAGCTGATAGACAGCACCACACTGGCTCAGTACTGTACTGGAGTGGAATGTAGCCCTGATTTTGTGTTCAAGTCTCTGGAGCCTGGATTTGAACCCATGACCAACTGACTAAAAGGCAGAAATGCTACCACTGAGCCATGGCTGACATCCAGTTGAATCACCCATGAATTAAGTGGGTGATTAGATCACCCCTCAACCTTCTAAACTCAAGTGAATACAAGCCGTCCTCGTAATTTGTCGCTCCTAGCCCAAAGCATTCCCATCAACATTGTCCTTTGCGCTCGCTCAACTACCATGAATGCCAAATAATCCCTTGACACAGCTGAAATGAAGTGTAACCAAATTTAATTCCCTAAAAGTGATTAATGTATTTAGCCCGTGGTTTATTTTGCTCCAGTGTTTCTTCTTCTTGGTGACGCTGTATTTTGTGTGCTGTCGTGCTTAATCTTGTGCTCTTTTTAGATGCCCCTGGAGCAACCATAATTGAGGTAGCTGGCTATTTGCGACTGAGGTTGCCCTCTGTCTCCTTGTTCTGGGTGAAGAGTTGGCCTTGCAACTGCTTCTGCCATCTACCTTGAGCTGTGCACTGACTCAAAACATTGTACAAGGTTAAACCTCATGTGACTTCAGTGAGTGGAAAGTTCGCACCCTACGGTTCACAAAACGATTCATACTATTCCAAATATGGCCATGCCAATAAGTTATAAATCGTTAAAATACTGTTTTTTGAAGGTCTTTGAGGAGCATCCAGTATCTGATCATCTTTTTTGACAAAGTCAGATTGATTGAACGTGATTGCCAATTGAATCTTTCACCTTTTGTTTCTTTGCAAAATATATACTTATCCATCGTGTACAGAAAATTCATGTTTCACATACAAGTAACTAGTACTTTTTTTCTCCACAGGGTTAAACAAAGACATGTTGGAGGCCAATATTCTCAGCCTCAGGATATCACTGCAAGAGTTCCTCAGGGCAGTGTTGTAGGCCCAACTATCAATGACCTTCCCGCCATCATAAGGTCAGAAGTGGGGCTGTTCGCTGATGACTGCACAGTGTTCAGTTCCATTCGCAACTCCTCAGATAATGAAGCCGTCTATACCCACATGCAGCAAGATTTGGATGATATTCAGACTTGGGCTAAAAAGTGGCAAGTAACATTCGTGCCACACAAGTGTCAGGCAATGACTATCTCCAACAAGAGAGAGCTGACAGGTGACCGGTAGCCGGTGACCGGTGGGGAGGGGGAGAGAGAGAGAGAGCCTGGTTTTGGAGGGGGGAAGAGAGTCTGGTTGGGGGGGTGGGGGGGGAAAGAGAGAGAGAGAGAGAGAGAGAGCCTGGTTTGGGGAGGGGGGGAAGAGAGTCTGGTTGGTGGGGGGAGGGGCGGTGGAAAGAGAGAGAGAGAGTCTGGTTTGGGGGGGGAGAGCAATAGTTGGGGGGGAGAGAGAGGGATTGATTGTGGGGAGGGGGGGGGGAGAGATGGGGTGGGGGGGAGGGGGGAGAGAGGAAACTCAGGGAAGACAAATCACGTTCTTCCAACCCCCTTTACACCCACATCCGACATCGTGGGAGTGGATGAAATCCAGAAGTCACGACACTGACACTTCATACCCGATAAACCTGTTAGCAATCCGCACACAATGCCCCATCTATGGCGGGTGGGGGGGGGGGGGCGGGTGGGGGTGGCGGTTAAGGTCATGCACTTGTGCTTGGGTAAGGGACTTAGGCTGGAGGAGGGATGCACTTGCACTGGAGTAAGGGGGATGCACTTGCTCTGGGCTAAGGAGGGACTTCGACTGAGGGAGGCAGCACTTGTGCTGGGGTTAGTGACTTTGGCTGGGGGAGGGATGCACTTGCATAGAATCATAGAAACATAGAAAATAGGTGCAGGAGTAGGCCCTTCGAGTCTGCACCACTATTCAATAAGATCATGGCTGATCATTCCCTCAGTACCCCTTTCCTGCTTTCTCTCCATACCCCTTGATCCCTTTAGCCGTAAGGGCCATATCTAACTCCCTTTTGAATATATCCAATGAACTGGCATCAACAACTCTCTGCGGTAGGTAATTCCACAGGTTAACAACTCTCTGAGTGAAGAAGTTTTTCTCATCTCGTCAAATGGCCTACCCCTTATCCTAAGACTCTGCCCCCTGGCTCTGGTCTTCCCCAACATCGGGAACATTCTTTCCGCATCGGACCTGTCCAATCCCGTCAAAATCTTATAAGTTTCTATGAGATCCCCTCTCATCCTTCTAAACTCCAGTATATAAAGATCCAAGTTGATCCAGTCTCTCCTCATATGTCAGTCCCGCCATCCCGGGAATCAGTCTGGTGAACCTTCGCTACACTCCCTCAATAGCAAGAACATCCTTCCTCAGATTAGGAGACCAAAACTGAACACAATATTCCAGGTGAGGCCTCACCAAGGCCCTGTACAACTGCAGTAAGACCTCCCTGCTCCTATACTCAAATCCCCTAGCTATGAAGGCCAACATACTACTTGCCTTCTTCACCACCTGCTGTACCTGCCTGTGAACTTTCAATGACTGATGAACCATCATACCCAGGTCTCGTTGCACCTCCCCCTTTCCGAATCTGCCACCATTCAGATAATATTCTGCCTTCATGTTTTTTTGCCCCCAAAGTGGATAACCTCACATTTATCCACATTATACTGCATCTGCCATGCATTTGCCCACTCACCTAACCTATCCAAGTCACCCTGCAGCCTCTTAGCGTCCCCCTCACAGCTCACACCGCCACCCAGTTTAGTGTCATCTGCAAACTTAGAGATATTACACTCAATTCCTTCATCTAAATCGTTAATGTATATTGTAAAGAGCTGGGGTCCCAGCATTGAGCCCTGCAGCACTCCACTAGTCACTGCCTGCCATTCTGAAAATGACCCGTTTATCCCGACTCTCTGCTTCCTGTCTGCCAACCAGTTCTCTATCCACGTCAGTACATTAGCCCCAATACCATGTGCTTTGATTTTGCACACCAATCTCTTGTGTGGGACATTGTCAAAAGCCATTTGAAAGTCCAAATACACCACATCCACTGGTTCTCCCTTGTCCACTCTTTTGTTACATCCTCAAAAAATTCCAGAAGATTTGTCAAGCATGATTTCCCTTTCAGAAATCCATGCTGACTTGGACCGATCCTGTCACTGCTTCCCAAATGTGCTGTTATTTCATCTTTAATAATTGATTCCAACATTTTCCCCACTACTGATGTCAGGCTAACCGGTCTATAATTACCCGTTTTCTCTCTCCTTCCTTTTTTAAACAGTGGTGTTACATTAGCTACCCTCCAGACCATAGGAACTGATCCAGAGTCGATAGACTGTTGGAAAATGATCACCAATGCATCCACTATTTCTATGGCCACTTCCTTAAGTACTCTGAGATGCAGACTATCAGGCCCTGGGGATTGATTGGCCTTCATCCCATCAATTTCCCAAACAGAATTTCCCGCTTTATATGGATATCCTTCAGTTCCTCCTTCTTACTAGACCCTCGGTCCCCTAGAATTTCCGGAAGGTTATTTGTGTCTTCCTTTGTGAAAACAGAACCAAAGTATTTGTTTAACTGGTCCGCCATTTCTTTGTTCCCCATTATAAATTCACCTGAATCTGACTGCAAGGAACCTACGTTTGTTTTCACTAATCTTTTTCTCTTCACATATCTATAGAAGCTTTTGCAGTCAGTTTTATGTTCCCAGCAAACTTCCACTCATACTCTATTTTCCCCCTCCTAATTAAACCCTTTGTCCTCCTCTGCTGACTGATAAAATTATAAAATTCTCCCAGTCCTTAGGCTTGCTGCTATTTCTGGCCAATTTATATGCCTCTTCCTTGAATTTAACACTATCCATAATTTCCCTTGTTAGCCATGGTTGAACCACCTTCCCCGTTTTATTTTTACTCAGACAGGGATGTACAATTGTTGAAGTTCATCCATGTGATCTTTAAATGTTTGCCATTGCCTATCCACCGTCAATCCTTTAAGTATCACTCGCCAGTCTATTCTAGCCAATTCACGTTTCCTACCATCAAAGTTACCTTTCCCCAAGTTCAGGACCCTAGTCTCTGAATTAACTGTGTCACTCTCCATCTTAATAAAGAATTCTACCATATTATGGTCACTCTTCCCCAAGAGCCCTCGCACAACAAGATTGTTAATTAGCCCTTTCTCATTACACATCACCCAGTCTAGGATGGCCAGCCCTCTAGTTGGTTCCTCGACATATTGGTCTAGAAAACCATCCCTAATACACTGCAGGAAATCCTTCTCCACCTTATTGCTACCATTTTGGTTAGCCCAATCTATATGTAGATTAAAGTCACCCATGATAACTGGAGTAAGGAGGATTCACTTGCGCTTGGGTAAGGAGGGACTTTGGTTGGGGGAGGGATGTGTTCTTTCTGATTTCTGAAGTACAAATCCATCATGTTGCAACATGCAAAGTTAGGCTGGGTGGTTCCATTTACACATTCCAGAGAAACTTCCTCCAAGAGGACCAATCAGCAATAGGTCATGTGATAATGGAGAGCCAATCGGAGAAACGGCTGAAATTCAGTTCGTGCAAGTAGATGCATCCATAAATGCTGGCCTTGCCAGTGAAGCCCACATCTGAGGAACAAATAAAAAAAGTGTTTTTTTGGTATAGAGAACTGGAATTTGGGACACAGAGTTACACCCGTTCTACAACACACAGTAAATTTCAGTGCAGCTGAGATGGTTCTGCGGAACGTGTGCTGGACCCCAAAGTGGTGCATGTTTACAAATGATAGGTAATGAGGACAAAAGTTGCTGTATCTGAAATTCCACTATTTACACCAGAATTGCACCTGATTTCATTTAAGGCTGAAGAAAAGAAGGGCAAGTTACCTGCATGAATGGTCAAAGTAGTTGAGTTCACATGGCTGATTTTAATCCTACTTGCTCAGCAGAAATCTGGTGGATGGGCAATTAAAATTGCCCAGGCTCTTATCTGTCCGAAAGCCATGATGATCTTAACATCTTCTCTCCTGAGCAGACAGCAAGGACACACTCCCGGAGCCAACAGGGTTCTTCTTTACATCATCATCATCATCATAGGTAGTCCCTCAAAATCGAGGAAGACTTGCTTCCACTCTAAAAGTGAGTTCTCAGGTGACTGAACAGTCCAATATGGGAATTACAGTCTCTGTCACAGGTGGGACAGATAGTGGTTGAAGGAAAGGGTGGGTGGGACTGGTTTGCCACACGCTCCTTCTGCTGCCTGCGCTTGCTTTCTGCATGCTCTCGGCGATGAGACTCGAGGTGCTCAGCATCCTCCTGGATGCACTTCCTCCACTTAGGGCGGGCTTTGGCCAGGGACTCTCAGGTGTCGGTGGGGATGTTGCACTTTATCAAGGAGGCTTTGAGGGTGTCCTTGAAACGTTTCCTCTGGCCACCTGGGGATCACCTGCCTTGTATGAGTTCCGAGTCGAGCTCTTGCTTTGGGAGTCTTGTGTCGGGCATGTGAACAATGTGGCCCACCCAACGGAGCTGGTCGAGTGTGGTTAAGTTCTTTACATATGCATGTTGTGGCCCGAGGACATCATTGAGACCCGAATGTAATTTTAACTGAGCGGAGTTAAAATCGGGGCTGTAATACCTGTCTACAAACTTTGTCTGAAATATCAGCTTTGGCTGGAGTGGCTGGCTAGAAAAATATGTTCCCAGCTGTGCTATCAATGAAAGATTTCTGCAAACTGCATTTCAGTCATTTCTGGCTTGTCTGGCTCCTGCTGGGCCCAAGATCGGTGTGCTCACTGATTGGCAGGAGGGCAAACTTAAAGATACCAGTTAGATTCTGCAGATCCTGAGAGATGGTGTCCCAAAGCTCTCGAAAGCTTGTTGTGATGGTTGTCTCGAAACAGTCTTCGAAGGCCTGCAATGGTCAAAGCATCAAGTTCCGACGCACTGATTGGTCTGAAGACATCTCGGGCAGGGGAATTTGGTACAGATGCTCCTGGTTCTGCCACTTGCTCCAGGTGGTGCTGCATTCTGTTGAATCCTTATTGGATATTGTCAGTGGACTCCGCTGGAACCCCCTTCTGTCTATTTCAGATCCGCTGGCATGATGGGCCGTATGGCCTCCTTCTGTGCTGTAAGATTCTATGATACACAGGCGGTCAGAAATATGGAAACATGTTGAACAAAAAACAATTACTGTAAATATTGCAAAGAAAAAATATGTTCCCCTTTAATCGCTCCTCCCAAATGGCTACTGAAGAAAAAGTGTGCAAAACTGGGCCAAATCCTGGAGGCTTAATGAGGCTAAGGCAAAAACTGCGTGCAGGCATGCCAGCATGCAAAGTGCAGCAGACTGCAGAAATGAAGTGCAGTAGAAAGTGTTAACTGGCTCTGCTCTCCTGATTCTGTGACCTCTGCACCCAACCATAACCTCTCTTCCAGTGCCCAACACTGCATATATAAACAACAACTGGGTTCTCTTATAATCATTTTCCCGGCCAAATCTATTGCATCAAGCGGATTTCTTAAATCAGAGAAATGATAAGCTGGAGACAGCATTAATAAGCACTGCAATAACATAACACTTTGTACGCGAAACATCCATTTTGTGGGATGAGTTATAGTAAAAGGCTGATTTTGTAGTTAACCTAATAGACATGTTTAAATTAAATCTAATTGGCACACTTAATTCAAATGTTCTTTTTAGCTTAATGATTATCCTCACATGTTACATAAAGATAGGAATTTTGAGTTCTCGGCCTAGGCCCACTTATTAATTAGCTTTATGTGCAAATATAAAACCGGGTTGAATTCACATTTGTTAAATTAGTGTAATTAGCATAATTTTACAGATTATCACTACTCATAAAATTAATATTCCCTCCTCATTTGAAGAAGACTAATGCATTGTTCCTGCTCAATGAAATGTTTAAAGCAGCGTGCTCTGTCACTCCTGCACTCTACCCTATTGCACAAGTGAAGAAGTGGAACAGAAACGAGGAGACGATTGTGGAAATCTGGCAAAAAGCAGATGAGGGGTGAAGGGCGGATGAACTCAAGAAAGAGTGCCCTAAATAGTTCCACAATCATTCCGGTATTAATCATTGTGCAATGTAGATACATTTCTTTTTTAATCATAGTAATTAGCCCTTGTGATGACGAATGTGTTTTCCTCTGCTTTACCTTTGCTTCGTGAATGGGTTTGCTCCACTTTATTGCTTCTTTTGTATTGATATTACTTTTGCAAATATGTCTCTTTTTATATCTATTTTTAAAATATTACCCTATGCAACTGTGAGGATTGAAAAACAAATGATCTTGCCCCAATTTTTTCCCCCCTCCTTTCATAAGTGCACTGACTCATGTACAGTTCCACAGGCACTGGCAGCTCTCTGGTACCTCACCCAAGTGGCTATCTTTCATATGTGAGGCTAGACAGTGAGTATCAGTTGACTATTCCTCTGTGGAAGGTTTCACAGTTGATCCTCATTCATGTACTGGCCAGATGGGCACAAGCAATCACTTTCCAACAAATAGCAATTAAGAGTGAAAACCTTGCCTGATTTTTCATTTCCCCCCTCTAACTCAATGACACGGAGGCAAACGGGAATGGTAGCATAGTGGTTATATTATTGGACTAGTAATTAAGAGATCTGGAGACATGAGTTTAAATCCCACCATGGCAGCTGGGGAATTTAAATTCAGTTAATAAAATGATCTGTAATTAAAAAGCTAGTGTTGTATTATATGCACCTGTGAGTATGCTTATGTTCGACCAAAATAGCTGTAAAGCTATTGCATTGTGAATGGCTTAACCAGTCACGTAATGTTCACAAGACTCAATAAAACCCAAGTCAGTTGAGTTGAGGTCAACCACAATGAGGTATTCAGTTGTGAGCCCAGTGGATGAACTGGCAATGTGTAGTGTGATTGTTAAACCTTTGTTAATAAACCAACTAGTTCTTAATAGCAATCCGTTGCTATGAATTCTTAAGTAAAGAACCCGTGAAGCAAACACATTACAAGTATCATATAACTAACGTAAAACCCCATCTGGTTCACTAATGTTCTTTAGGGAAGGAAATTTGCTGTCCTTTACCCAGTCTGGCCTATATGTGACTCCAGACCCACAGCAATGTGGTTGACTCTTATGTGCCCTCTGAAATGGCCCAGCATGCCACTCAGCTGAGGGCAATTATGGATGGGTAATAAATGCTGGCCTTGACAATGCTGCTTACATCCTGTGAATGAATAAAAAAACTGTTCTGCCCTCACCCAATCCTCAGCTGTGAACTGTTAACTGAACACAGATAGGGAATCAAAGCTGGAATCTTCTGCACATACCCTCCACACCTATAACTAGTCACCGTTCTTAGGACTAATCAGAGAGATGTTACACCAAGTCAAGGCATGAAAATGTTTATTTAAGGTTAATTGCTCGCTGAGGTGCTTTAACCTGAGCACAATTATGACATGAAATGGGTTCTTAAGATATTTTGGACTTTCTGAATTCTACAGTACTGAATTATAATGTAGCACATTAGCACAGCAAGCATATTTCATGTTAAAATTGGTTGGGAATTCTGAGGAATATATACTATAGGCACAGTGCAATAGTGATCCACTTTTCTATATTATTCTAAATTACTGTATTACATTACCTGTTTTGGCTTTCAAGCAGTTATTGTACTACAGCTGCATTTTTGTCCTGATACAGTATTATCATAAGGTCCAAGCATAAAGCCCAATTGTTCTTTAAAGCATGTAAATAGTATTATGGTTTGGAACAACAGATCAAGTTTTTCATTGTTTTCCCGCCCCATTACTGTGGATGAGGGAAATGTAGCGACAGTATCGTCTTACAAAATCTCCATTATTTGCCAAGGGGCTCCATTTGACATTATAAAATACATGTTCCTGCAACAAATATAAAATGGGTGGCACGGCAACAGTAACACTGCCCAGTTTCCGATATTACAACAACATCACCACTTCAAAAGTACTTAATTGGCTGTAAACGCTTTGGGATGTCCTGAGGTAGTGAAAGGCGCTATATAAATACAGATACAAGTCTTTCTTTTTTTTACAGCTAAGATTTTACAAACATGTGAAAGTGGCAAAGAACTTTGCATAAAAGGATTGCCGATCAGGAATTCAGCCAAGGGGGTTGGCGCACCTCATACAAAATCTTGCCATCCATTCATTTCACTGGATGGAAAACTGTGCAGGGCGTTTCGATCTTTGTGTCCTAGTTCCGCATATAGGCTCCCATTGTGTGAAGCTCTGTGCCAAGACTCCTAATTTGTAAAATCTTTATAGTTACTGCATGAGTTTTTAAAAGAGCTGAGTAGAGAAATCTGACACCACTTAATACCTTCCTAGATTAAAGCAACGCAGAATAGTGCTAGTGTTTGTAGCCAACCAATAGAAATCCAAATCTGCAGAATGCAGCAATAGTTTTGGATTTGATTTGCCATCTTTAATCATAGTGGCTTGATATATGTGAGTGCCCAGGCACTGATATCGGTAGAGATGCAGATACCCAGGTCGATTGAAGGTGGAAAAAGCCATAAAAGGGGAAATATATAAGAACATACGAAGTAGGAGTAGGCCGTTCTTCAATAGATCATGGCTGATCTTCTACTACCTCAACTCCACTAGCCCCATATCCCTTGATTCCCTTAATATCCAAAAATCTATCGATATCTATCTTGAATATACTCAACAACTGAGCATCCATAGTTCTCTGTGGTGGAGAATTCCAAAGATTCACCACCCTCTGTGAAGAAATTTCCCCTCATCTCAGTCCTAAATGGCCGACCCCTTATTTTGATACTGTGACCCCTGGTTCTAGACTGCCCAGCCATGGTAAACATCCTCCCTGCATCTACCACGTTAACTCCTTAAGAAATGTATATGTTTCAATGAGATCATCTCTCATTCTTCTAAACTCTAGGGAATATTCAATCGAGCAGAGCAAGAGTAGGAAGGTAGTGCAGGAGTCCCCTGTGGTCATCTCCCTCCAAAACAGATATACTGTTTTGAATACAATTGGGGGAGATGGCTCATCAGGGAAAGGCAGCAGCAGCCAAGTTCATGGCACATGGGTAGCTCTGCTGCACAGGAGGGCAGGAAAAAGAGCGGGAGAGCTATAGTGGTAGGGGATTCTATTTTAAGGGGAATCGATAGGCGTTTCTGCGGCCGCAATTGAGACTTCAGGATGGTATGTTGCCTCCCTGGTGCAAGGGTCATGGATGTCTCGGAGCGGCTGCAGGGCATTCTGGAGGGGGAGGGTGAACAGCCAGTTGTTGTGGTGCAACGATATAGGTAAAAAAATGGGATGAGGTCCTACAAGCTCAATTTAGGGAGCTAGGAGTTAAATTAAAAAGTAGGACCTCAAAGATAGTAATCTCAGGATTGCTACCAGTGCCACATGCTAGTAGGAATAGCAGGATAGTTAAGATGAATACGTGGCTTGAGGAATGGTGCAAGAGGGAGGGATTCAAATTCCTGGGACTTTGGAACCGGTTCTGAGGGAGGTGGGACCAGCACAAATCGGACGGTCTGCACCTGGGCAGGACCGGAACCGATGTCCTAGGGGTAGTGTTTGCTAGTGCTGTTGGGGAGGGTTTAAACTAATATGGCACGGGGATGGGAATCTATGCACAGAGACAGAGGGAAGTAAAATGGGGGCAGAAGCACAAGGTAGAAAGGAGATAAGGAAAAGTGGAGGGCAGAGAAATCAAAGGCAAAAATGAAAAAGGGCCACATTACAACATAATTCTAAAAGGACAAAGAGTGTTAAAAAAATCAAGCCTGAAGGCTCTGTGTCTCAATGTGAGGAGCATTCGTAATAAGGTGGATGTATTAACTGCGCAGATAGCTGTTAACGGATATGATGTAATTGGGATTACGGAGACATGGCTCCAGGGTGACCAAGGCTGGGAACTCAACATCCAGGGGTATTCAATATTTAGGAAGGATAGACAGAAAGGAAAAGGAGATGGTTTAGCATTGCTGGTTAAAGATGAGATTAACTCAAAAGTAAGGAAGGACATTAGCTTGGATGATGTGGAACCTGTATGAATAGAGCTGCGGAACACCAAAGGGCAGAAAATGCTAGTGAGAGTTGTGTACAGACCACCAAACAGTAGTAGTGAGGTTGGGGATGGCATCAAACAGGAAATTAGGGATGCGTGCAATAAAGGTACAGCAGTTATCATGGGTGGCTTTAATCTACATATAGACTGGGCTAACTAAACTAGTAGCACTACGGTGGAGGAGAATTTCCTGGAGTGTATAAGGGATGGTTTTCTAGACCAATATGTCGAGGAACCAACTAGAGAGCTGGCCATCCTAGACTGGGTGTTGTGTAATGAGAGAGGATTAATTAGCAATCTTGTTGTGCGAGGCCCCTTTGGGAAGAGTGACCATAATATGGTAGAATTCTTCATTAAGATGGAGAGTTAATTCAGAGACTAGGGTCCTCAACTTAAAGAAAGGTAACTTTGATGGTATGAGACGTGAATTGGCTAGGATAGACTGGTGAATGATACTTAAAGGGTTGACAGTGGATAGGCAATGGCAGATATTTAAAGATCACATGGATGAACTTCAACAATTGTATATGTCTGGCGTAAAAATAAAACGGGGAAGGTGGCTCAACTGTGGCTAACAAGAGAAATTAGGGATAGTGTTAAATCCAAGGAAGAGGCATATAAATTGGCCAGAAAAAGCAGCAACCTAAGGACTGGGAGAAATTTAGAATTCAGCAGAGGAGGATAAAGGGTTTAATTAGGAGGGGGAAAATAGAGTATGAGAGGAAGCTTGCTGGGAACAAAGAAACTGACTGCAAAAGCTTCTATAGCTATGTGAAGAGAAAAAGATTAGTGAAGATCCCTTGCATTCACAATCAGGTGAATTTATAATGGGGAACAAAGAAATGGCAGACCATTTGAACAAATACTTTGGTTCTGTCTTCACTAAGGAAGTCACAAATACCCTCCCGGAAATACTAGGAGACCAAGAGTCTAGCGAGAAGAAGGAACTGAAGGAAATCCTTATTAGTCAGGAAATTGTGTTGGGGAAATTGATGGGATTGAAGGCTGATAAATCCCCAGGGCCTGATAGTCTGCATCCCAGAATACTTAAGAAAGTGGCCCGAGAAATAGTGGATGCATTGGTGGTCATTTTCCAACATTCTATAGACTCTGGATCAGTTCCTATGGATTGGTGGGTAGCTAATGTAACCCCACTTTTTAAAAAAGGAGGGAGGGGGAATTATAGACCAGTTAGCTTGACATCGGTAGTGGGGAAAATGTTGGAATCAATTATTAAAGATGTAATAGCAGCGCATTTGGAAAGCAGTGACAGGATCGGTCCAAGTCAGCATGGATTTATGAAAGGGAAATCATGCTTGACAAATCTAAAATTTTTTGAGGATGTAACTAATAGAGTGGACAAGGGAGAACCAGTGGATGTGGTGTATTTGGACTTTAAAAAAAACTTTTGACAAGGTCCCACACAAGAGATTAGTGTGCAAAATTAAAGCACATAGTATTGGGGTAATGTATTGACGTGGATAGAGAACTGGTTGGCAGACAAGAAACAAAGAGTAGGAATAAACGGGTCCTTTTCAGAATGGCAGGCAGTGATTAGTGGGGTGCCGCAAGGTTTAGTGCTGGGACCCCAGCTATTTACAATATACATTAATGATTTGGACGAAGGAATTGAATCCAATATCTCCAGTTTTCAGATGACACTAAGCTGGGTGGCAGTGTGAGCTGTGAGGAGGATGCTAAGAGGCTGCAGGGTGACTTGGACAGGTTAGGTGAGTCGGCAAATGCATGGCAGATGCAGTATAATGTGGATAAATGTGAGGTTATGCACTTTGGTGTCAAAAACCGGAAGGCAGAATATTATCTGAATGGTGACAGATTAGGAAAAGGGGAGGTGCAACGAGACCTGGGTGTCATGGTACATCAGTCATTGAAAGTTGGCATGCAGGTACAGCAGGTGGTGAGAAGGCAATTGGCATGTTGGCCTTCATAGCGAGGGGATTTGAGTATAGGAGCAGGGAGGTCTTACTGCAGTTGTACAGGGCCTTGGTGAGGCCACACCTTGAATATTGTGTACAGTTTTGGTCTCCTAATCTGAGGAAGGACATTCTTGCTATTGAGGGAGTGAAGCGAAGGTTCACCAGACTGATTCCTGGGATGGCAGGACTGACATATGAAGAAAGACTGAATCGACTAGGCTTATATTCACTGGAATTTAGAAGAATGAGAGGGGACCTCATAGAAACATATAAAATTCTGATGGGATTGAACAGGTTAAATGCAGGAAGCATGTTCCCGGTGTTGGGGAAGTCCAGAACCAGGGGTCACAGTCTAAGGATAAGGGGAAATCCATTTATGTCCGAGATGAGGAGAAACTTCTTCACCCAGAGAATTGTGAACCTGTGGAATTCTCTACCACAGAAAGTTGTTGAAGCCAGTTCATTAGATATATTCAAAGGGAAATTAGATGTGTCCCTTATGGCTAAAGAGATCAAGGGGTATGGAGAGAAAGCAGGAATGGGGTACTGAAGTTACATGATCAGCCATGATCATATTGAATGGTGGTGGACCGAATGGCCTACTCTTGCACCTATTTTCTATGTTTCTATGTTTCTCAATCTCCCCGAGTATACTCAATCGCTCCTCATATGACAACCCCCATCCCCAGAATCAGCAAGTGAACTTTCATTGCACTCCCTCTATGGCAATTATATCCTATGGCAAGTAAGGAGACCAAAACTGTACACAGTACCCCGGGGTCAATGATTCTTTTAAGCTGTGTGGCCATCTAGAGGTTCCGCGCAGGCCAATCACCAGCTTTTGAATGGAAAGAACATACATGTGCAGAAATAGTGCTATGGGATCTTTTACGCCCACCTGAGAGAGCAGACAGGGCCTCGGTTTAATGTCTCATCTGAAAGATGGCATATCAACAGTGCCGCACTCCCTCAGCACCACACTGGCGTGTCAGCCTAGATTTATGTGCTCAATCCCTGGAGTGGGACTTGAACCCACAACCTTCTAACTCAGAAGCGAGTGTGCTACCCACTGAGCCACAGCTGAAAAATTACTTTTGTGGATCATAAATTGGTAACAAAGTGGTATAAAATTTAGGATTCAAGAAAAAAAACTTGTATTTTATACAGTCCTTTATCACCTGCTCAGGAATCACAAAGTCCTTCACAGCCAATGAATTACTTTTGAAGTGCAGTCAACTGTTGTTAGGTAGGTAAACATGGCAGAGATTTGCACAGTAAGGTGCCACAAACAGTAAATGAGAAAAAACAGCAAATGAACAGCACTGGAAATATAAAAGGGGGAGGTGAGAAGATTTTCTTTTATAGCCAAAAGATTATTAGCACAGGTGGTAACATTAAAGATAAACACTTTCTGCCAGCTTAAATACAATGGAAATTATAAATATTAACATAGGTAGTCATTTATCAACACATTTTGTAATTATTTTAACTGGTGATGTAGTGCCAGTTGTACATCTCTCTCGATTTTCCTTTCCGTTGATATCATCCTATGTACACTATCATCAAAAGTTTAAATTACCATCCCCACACCCCCCGCCCCACCTCATGTATCTTCATTGAGCTATTCTAAAGCAATTCAGATCCCAAGAGATTTAACAAGGAGAAGAGGCCGTTCCCAAAATAATTGAAAGAACTGAATTTTGAAAATACAACATGCAAGAACGGTAAAAACATCCCAATTTAAAAGGAGTTGCTTATGTATAACAAAAGCAGCATTTATGAACCCAAATAATTATTCTGAGAACACGAAAGCGAAATACAGCGGATGCTGGACTCTGAAATAAAAACAGAAAATGCTGGAAATCTCAGCGGGTCAGGCAGTATTTGTGGAGAGAAACAGAGTTAACGTTTCGGCTCTGTGACCCTTCGTCAGAACTGGAAAAGTTCGAGATGTAACAGATTCTTAAGGAAGTGCAAGGACAGTGAAAGGGGGAGGGGAGGAAAGAACAAAAGGGAAGGTCTGTGATAGGGTGGAAGGCAGGAGAGATTTGAGAGATAAAAGGGATGATGGGCCAAATTGAGGTGGTAATGGAACAAGTTAGGAAACAAACGGTGAGTCTAGATGGGGTGTGAATAACAGAATCATCACTAGCTGCCGTGGGAAACAGAAAAAAATAAAAATAAAAAGGGGGGGTTGTTAAAAAGAAATGGGAGGAATGGGAACAAAATATGGGCAGAGGTTATAGTCTGAAATTGTTGAACTGGATGGATTATTGTTGAATTATTATGGGAATGTATTCTACTTTGTAATTATCATATTAAAAATCATACCAATCTAAATTGAAGTTCACTGTGCTACAACAGTGAAGCCTTAGGACATGTTTATTATGTAGTTATGCCATTAAGAACATAAGAATTAGGAGCAGGAGAAGGCCATGCGGCACCTTGAGCCTGCTCCGCCATTCAATAAGATCATGGCTAATCTTCTACCTGAACACTTTCCTGCATTATCTCCATATCCCTTGATTCCTTTCAAATCCAAAAAGCTATTGATCTCTGCCTTGAATATACTCAATGACTGAGCCTCCACAGCCCTCTGGGGTAGAGAATTCCAAAGATTCACCACCCTCTGAGTGAAGAAATTTCTCCTCATCTCAATCCTGAATGGCTAACCCCTTATTCTGAGACTGTGACCCCTAGTTCTAGATTCCCCAGCTAAGGGAAACATCCTCCCTGCATCTACCCTGTCAAGCCCTGTAAGAATTTTATATGTTTCAATGAGATCATCTCTCATTCTTTGAAACTCTAAAGAATATAGGCCTAGTCTACTCAATCTCTCCTCATAGGACAATCCCTCCATCCCAGGAATCATTGGAGAGTTGAAGCAGCTGTTCTCTCAGTTATTAAGGTGTAATTATTGTACTGGTTTGAAACTGGTAATTACGTAGACTAAGGTAGAATCAGCAACAATGAATTTTATTGTGAGTTCCGTATCAGTCCTAGGGACATAGGAACAGGAATAGGCCATTCAGCTACTCGAGCCTGTTCCGCCACTCAATGGGATTATGGCTGATCTGCAAGCTAATTCCATATACCCGCCTTTAGCCCATATCCCTTAATACCTTTGGTTAACAAAAATCTATCAATCTCAGATTTACAATTAATAATTGATCTAGCACCACTTGCAGAAGAGAGTTCCAAACTGTTATCACCCTTTGTTTGTAGACGTGTTTCCTAATTTCACTCCTGAAAGGTCTAGCTCGAATGTTTAGACTATGGCCCCTAGTCCTAGACTCCCCTACCAGCGGAAATAGTTTATCTATTTACCCTATCTTTTCCCCTTAATATCTTGAAAAATTCAATCAGATCACTCCATAACCTTATAAATTCTAGTGAATGCAACCCTAATTTGTGTAATCTCTCCTCATAACTTAACCCTTGAATTCCGGATATCATTCTGGTAAACCTATGCTGCATTCCCTCCAAGACTAATATATCCTTCCTAAGGTGTGGCACCCAGAACTGCTCATAGTCATGGAAAGTGGAGCTCTGGGCAGCTATCAAAACTCTATACAAAAAAGCATAATCGCACACATTGTGAAACTAGCTTAGTTTTACTACCAATAAGAGTGTTGACCAACCCCACCATTGACCACTAGACTGGTGCTGGCAAAGCCGGAAAGAGGTAGGGGTGGTGGTGAAGGGGGGGGAAGCGGAGGAGGGCATTGCTTAAATGTGTTTGCACAGCATGACACACTAATCATTCGGGTTCTTTCCAAAACACCATCATTTCAGTGGGACTCCAAAGTTGTGCCAGATGTCCACCTGAGCAGCTAGGTAAATACGAGGCCACTGTGTCCACAGATGCGAGTGAGCTGAATTAACAACACACCTGATGCTCCCTGAGTTAATGGTTGCAGTTCTACCAAAGCAATGCAGTTTGCAATGGCAGACATACAAAGGTCATTAGCTTAGACTAGGAACTTTTAGAACAACTGACGGGAAATAGAAAACAAAAAATAAAACAAGTTGTAACTAATTCTTTGCACTCGATTATTAGAAAAGATTTACGAGAATAATTCCAGGAATAAGGGACTTCAGTTATGTTGTTAGACTGGAGAAGCTTGGGTTGTTCTCCTTAGATCAGAGAAGATTGAGAGGAGATTTGATAGAGGTGTTTAAAATCATGAGGGGTCCGGACAGAGTAGATAGAGAGAAACTGTTCCCATTGGCAGAAGGGTCGAGAACCAGAGGTCACAGATTTAAGGTGATTGGCAAAAGAACCAAAGGTGACAAACGTAGGTCCCTTGCAATCAGAATCAGGTGAATTTATAATGGGGAACAAAGAAATGGCAGACCAATTGAACAAATACTTTGGTTCTGTCTTCACTAAGGAAGACACAAATAACCTTCCAGAAATACTAGGGGACCGAGAGTCTAGTGAGAAGGAGGAACTGAGGGAAATCCTTATTAGTCAGGAAATTGTGTTAGGGAAATTGATGGGATTGAAGGCTGATAAATCCCCAGGGCCTGATAGGCTGCATCCCAGAGTACTTAAGGAAGTGGCCCTAGAAATAGTGGATGCATTGGTCATCATTTTCCAACATTCTATTGATTCTGGATCAGTCCCTATGGACTGGAGGGTAGCTAATGTAACACCACTTTTTAAAAAAGGAGGGAGAGAGAAAACAGGGAATTATAGACCGGTTAGCCGGTCTATAATTGTAGGGCTGCGGGAAAGGGCGGGGGAGTGGGACTAGCAGAGGTGCTCTTGCAGAGAGCTGGCACGGACTTGATGGGCCGAATGGCCTCCTTCTGTGCTGTAACCATTCTATGATTCTATTCTATGAAAGGCTACAGGCAAAACTTGTAGCTTGAGAAGACCACATAGCAACATTATTCAACACTAGAATTAAGCAACCAGGAAAAAGATGGGGGTGGGGGAATAAATATGAATCAGGGCTTTAAATACCCTTTTATTCAGATCAAAGTAATCAAACTAAGAGCTTTGCAGGATCTTAAACTGGTTGCCCATACAACCCAGAATAAAATGATACAGTATAACATTCCATCGGTTCTGTAACTCAATTCTTGTTTATATCAGACCTGAATGTTTAAATAGATATAGCTCTCCCTACCAACTATATTTAAAATAAGACATATTGTAAACAAATATTGTGACATGAAACTTCTAGAATTTTGTCCCTGAACAAATGGAATTAGGATTCTTTCTGATTATTATTTTCGGGTCCTATCAATGATTTAAATATCAGTGGTTAATTCAAGCTTCCAAACCTGAGTCCTCTAGCGAGGAAAATGGTTAAGTAGGAAATAGTGCATGAACTGAGTTTTAAAGCAATAACATTAAAAAATTATTATTTATGGAAGAAGAGCCATTTTTTCACATTGTTGCATTGGTTCATTGTCAAGAGCGCATTGAACTACATGAAGCATCCTTTTATTTTGCTTTTAGAATCTTAATTCAGTCAGAATAACTTTTTAATAAAATTATTAGCAAACTTCTGCGCCAAACATCTGGATTAATTCAATAAAACACATGGCCAAACAATGCAACCTTTTCAATTAATGGATGAAAGTTTTCTTCATTAAAGATCCCTTTTTATTGAAGTTGGAGTGTTATTTTAATATTGCTGTGAAACTGGAGTTAGGGTTAGGGTTAGGGTTAGGGTTAGGGTTAGGGTTAGGGTTAGGGTTAGTGTTAGGGTTAGGGTTAGGGTTAGGGTTAGGGTTAGGGTTAGGGTTAGGGTTAGGGTTAGGGTTAGGGTTAGGGTTAGGGTTAGTGTTAGTGTTAGTGTTAGTGTTAGGGTTAGGGTTAGGGTTAGGGTTAGGGTTAGGGTTAGTGTTAGTGTTAGGGTTAGGGTTAGGGTTAGGGTTAGGGTTAGGGTTAGGGTTAGTGTTAGGGTTAGGGTTAGGGTTAGGGTTAGGGTTAGGGTTAGGGTTAGGGTTAGTGTTAGTGTTAGGGTTAGGGTTAGGGTTAGGGTTAGGGGTAGGGTTAGTGTTAGGGTTAGTGTTAGGGTTAGGGTTAGGGTTAGGGTTAGGGTTAGGGTTAGGGTTAGTGTTAGTGTTAGGGTTAGGGTTAGGGTTAGGGTTAGGGTTAAAGACAGGTGGTACTATTAAGGGAGCTCAGTTGGGAGAAGGTTCCTGCTGCTACATTCCTGTACCTGCTGACCCCACAAAATAAAAAAATGAAAATGGTTTTGGGCTGTTTTTTGAACCGTCTCTAGCAGTCCCTTTAAGACGCACACGCCGCCCATTTACATGCCCAAATTATAATCAGGAATGCAGGTACATAATAGGACCCTGATTTGCATGTTAAAAGTGGCCTGACACCTGAAACAGGCAAGTGCTCTCGCCACCAATTTAAAGGTCCTAGCAAGATGACAGTGGCCAGAGTGTCAACATGAATAGGTTGGTAAGTGACCTGATGCTATTATTATCCTGGTCGACCGTAGGTAAATTCAGCTCCACTCGTCCTCGTCGGCTTCTTCTGCCTCTTCTTCCCGTTCTTCCCCTTCTTCAAAGGGGAGTTAGATGAAGTCCTTACTACTAGGGGGATCAAGGGGTATGGCGAGAAAGCAGGAAGGGGGTACTGAAGTTTCATGTTCAGCCATGAACTCATTGAATGGCGGTGCAGGCTAGAAGGGCTGAATGGCCTGCTCCTGCACCTAGTTTCTATGTTTCTATGTTTCTATGTTTCTCCTTAGCCTTCTCCTTCCTCCTCCTCCTTCTTCTTCTTCCTCCTTCTCTGTGATGGGTTTATATTGATGTATATTTGTTAAGGGCAGGAAAATGAAAAAGGAAGACATGCATTTATATAGTGCCTTTCACGATCACCGGATGTCTCAAAGCACTTTACAGCCAATGATGTACTTTTTGAAGTATGGTCGCTGTTGTAATGTGGGAAACGTGGCAGCAAGCTCCCACAAATAGTAATATGATAATGACCGGATAAATTTTTTTTTGTTGTTATTGTTGATTGAGCGACAAATATTGGCCAGGACACCGGGGATAACTCCCCTGCTCTTCTTCGAAATAGTGCCGTGGGATCCTTTACATCCACCTGAGAGAGCAGACGGGGCCTCGGTTTAATATCTCATCCAAAAAACAGCACCTCCGACAGTGCAGCGCTCCCTCAGTACTGCACCTGAGTGTCAGCCTAGATTTTTGTACTCAAGTCTCAAGTACTCAAGAACTGTTGTAAAAGAACAAATTATCATTCTGATTCATTCAATAATTTTTCTAAAAAGCCAAATAATCCACGCCTGATTAATTTGTGTGAATCTATTTTGAG